>NC_067155.1:28922291-29222291 GCF_903995435.1 Acomys russatus
TCAGGTATCACAACCAGCTGTAAATCCTGCTGTGAGGGACCTATAGAGAGAATTGTGTGATTTTGGGTTCCTTTAAAAAACAGAAATATAGGGCTGGAGAGATGGCTCAGAGGTTAAGAGCACTGGCTGCTCTTCCAAAGGTCCTGAGTTCAATTCCCAGCAACCACATGGTGGCTCACAGCCATCTACAGTGAGATCTGGTGCCCTCTTCTGGTGTGCAGGTGTGTGTGCAAGCAGAGCACTCTATACATAGTAAATAAATAAATCTTAAAAAAAAAAAACAAAAAACCAGAAATATAGCTGGGCATGGTGGCACACACCTTTAATCCCAGCACTCAGGAGGCAGAGGCAATTGGATCTCTGGGAGTTTGAGGCCAGGCTGGTCCAGGACAGACAAGGCTACACAGAGAAACCCTGTCTCGAAAAACCAACCAACCAACCAAGCAAGCCAGGAATATGGGCTGGGCTAGAGAGATGGCTCAGAGGTTAAGAGCACTGCCTGCTCTTCCAAAGGTCCTGAGTTCAATTCCCAGCAACCACACAGTGGCTCACCACACAGTGGCTCACGATCATCCGTAATGAAATATGGTGCCCTCTTCTGATGTGTAGGTATACATGCAGGCAGAACACTATACACAATAATAAATACGTCTTTAAAAAAAAAAGAAGAAGAAGCCGGGTGTGGTGGCACACGCTTTTAATCCCAGCACTCAGGTGGATCACTGTGAGTTCAAGGCCAGTCTGGTCTACAAAACAAGTCCAGGACAGCCAAGGCTACACAGAGAAACCCTGTCTCGAAAAACAAAAACCAAAAAAAAAAAAAAAAAAAAAAAAAACCAAACCAGAAATATTATGGGAATATGTTATCATTTTAATCCCAGGTGTGAAGATAAGAGACTACTTCACAGCAGCTGAATATGATTTGTCCCATGCTCTAGCAGGGGCGTGGTTTTGCCAGCTACAGATGGTTTCTGCAAGTGTGTGACCTTTGGAATTCTGGGAACTTTCAGAGGCCATACAAATGCTAGGGTCTAGACTGGCGTGGTTACAGTTGTTGGCTGGTTTGTGATTAGATGCTGTTGGATGCGGTTTGTCAAGTAGTTGTGCCAAAGAAAAGACAAAAAGGTAGATATCGTGGCCAGGCGTGGTCACGCACACCTTTAATCCCAGCACTCGGGAGGCTGAGGCAGGTGGATCGCTGTGAGTTCAGGGCCAGCCTGGTCTACAAAGAAAGTCCAGGACAGCCAAGGCTACACAGAGAGACCCTGTCTTGAAAAACAAGCAAACAAACAAACAAATGATGGCAAAGGTCAAACTTGCCCCAAGGAACTTGATCCCCTAATCAGCTTTTTCCTCTGTCCTTTCTTCTCTCCTGTATGGTGTTGGGGGGTGAAAGGGAAGAAGTAGCCAGGTAGAGAAGGATGGAAGAGAGAAAGGTACTTAAAGTAGCAAACACCCACTACAAGGACGCAGTGCCCCCTCCTGGCCTCTGCAGGCACTGCAGTCACATGAACATATCCACCCACAGACACAGAAGTAGAAGAGACTCCAGTTTAGACCATAGCACTATCACTGATGACTTTGTCAGCCTCATAGGGCTTCACTAAGGACACGCACCAGCCGGCTGGTGGTGGCGCACGCCTTTAATCCCAGCACTCGGGAGACAGAGGCAGGTGGCTCTCTGTGAGTTTGAGGCCAGCCTGGTCTACAGAGTGAGTTCCAGGAGAGCTAGGGCTACAGAGACTCTGTCTAGAAAAACCAAACAAAAAGGTCAGCAGAGGAAGCTGGAAGTTAGCCTAATCCATAGAGCAGGTCCGCATGGCAGGCTAGGCCAGAAGCCATGCCAAAGCCCAGCTGAGATGTGCTTGGTCCCTGTACACAGCTCATGTCCATCTTTCCCGTGGCAGTCAGAAGTCCAGGGCTGTAGCCTCGAGGCAGAACCTACTTTGCTGCCCTCCGCACCAGGCTCCATGTGTCTTAGTGGGTAACTTAAGACAACTGGGGGAGCCTTGGCCCTAGTCTCCTGGAATCTAAAGGTGTGTGTGGGAGCAGTAAAAGCTGGCAACCCTAACCAGAGCCTTAGGGTGGCCGAGTAAGTGCGAGTCAGACACATGGACCACCCAGTCGAACTTTACCATGAGCTCTGGCAGCACAGGAGTGTCAGAAACAGACAGGAGGGGAAGACTCATTTCCTTCCTCTCATAGCTTCTGCAAGGCAAAGTAGGAGGACCCCAGAGCTACCAAAGGGGAGGGGTAGGGATGTGACTCACTGCCTGTCATCCACCTGGATGTAAAGTACACAGCTGCTCCACATGGTGACGCACACCTTTAAAGCTAAGCACTCAGGGGCAGGGGCAGAGAGGCGTCTCTATGGATGCAAGGCCAGCCTGACCTACACAGAGAATTGCAGGACAGCCAGGGACACACAGTGAGCCCCTGCCTCAAAAAAAAAAAAAAAAAAAAAAAAGTGCACAGAGAAATGCAACCAGGATTGGGGTGCGGTAGCACAGACCTGTAATCCCAGCAATCGGGAGGCTGAGGACTTTCTGATGCTGCTGGGGTCAGTCCCAGGGCCTTGTGCACCTTTGCTGAGCTCGACACTGAACTCTCTCATCCACCTGTCAGAGAGGGGGAGGGCAGGACCATGAGGCTGCTCCGGCTCTAGTGCTGTCCTGGAAACAGGGGAGCCTGGGGGGAGTGTGACCAAACTTCCTGTCTGGCTCCAAGCCATCTCCTGCCAGCAGAGCTGGGTCTCTGTTCTCCCAGGAGCACTGCCCACACAGGGTTACTCCCTGCCAGCAGACCCAGGGCTGGGTCGTGCAAGGGAAGGGCTGTGGTATGGGGGTGTCACTCCAAGGAAGGGTCTGTTTCCCTCTGTCTTCTTTTTCTTTTCTTTCTTTCTTTTTTCTTTTGTTTGTTTTTTGAGACAGGGTTTCTCTGTGTAGCCCTGACTGTCATGAACTCACTCTGTAGACCAGGCTGGCCTCAAACTCACAGAGATTGCTTGCCTCTGCCTCCTGAGTGCTGGGATTAAAGGCGTGTGCCACCATGCCGGCTGTTTCCCTCTGAATTCCTAGCAGGGGCACTGGGTGTTGAGATGAAGTTTCTATCCTAAGAATGCCCAAGAACATGAACTAGGCTCTTTGGCTTGATCCGAAATTCTTTTTAGACATGAATTTTAAAGCTGTACCTGGCGGCACACACCAGTAACCTCATGCACTCCAGAGACTGAGGCAGCAGGATTGTGAATGTGAGACCAGCTTCAGGTCAAAGAGAAACGGGGTTTTTCTTTCCCCCTTTCACAGTATTGGAGGATAGAACCCAAAACCAGGTGCATTTTAGGCAGGTGCTCTATCTCTGAGCCACACTCCAGCCCCTCACTGGGATATCCTAGGCAGGTGCTCTACCACTGAGCCACACCCCAGCCCTCCAGGAATACTTTGTGACAATTGCTGAATTCCTTCCACTCTCCTTTTGCTGTCAGTATTGAAGGATGGTGTGTCAAGGAACATGCCTAGTTGAGTCACAGCAATGCATCAACATCTGGGAGAGGCCCTCTGTGTTCCTAATGAAACAAGTGGTCAGAAAAGCCAGGAGCTTCCACCTTAGGAGACCCCTGGCTGGGGAGAACCTATGCTGCTCCCTCCTAAGCCATCCAGGCAGAGCCTTAGGCCCCTCTGCTGCCAAGGACACTCTTCTCCCAAGAGTGCTGGGTTACACTCTCCACATCAGAGATGCCAGGGGCTGGCTAGATGGCTCACCAGGTAAACTGCTTGCTGCCCAGCCTGATGACCTGAGTTGCTGGTGGAACAAGGGAACCAACTCTTGTAACCTGTCCTCTGACCTACACACACACACACCACATATAATTATTTATAAATAAAGTAATTAATTAATTCTCTCTCTCTCTCTCTCTCTCTCTCTCTCTCTCTCTCTCTCTCTCTCTCTCTCTCTCTCTCTCTCTCTCTCCATCATGGCTGGGTACCCTCCACTCCAGCCCAAACGGGCCTTCCTTGCTCAGTTGGCTTTTCTTGGCTCTGTTTTCTTGAATCCACAGTTTGGCTGGATTTGAGACTTAAACCAAGCAGAAGTTGCCTGCAGCAAGGATATTGGCTCCACAGGCAATCCAGGAAGTTCCCGCCCTGCTCAGGCACTGGGCTCAGAGCAGCCAGCAGCGGTTTTTCATGGTGCTAAGCCTTACTCAACTTCCTGTTGTGGGTAGAAGCCTAAGTGGTGTGAGCTGCCCCGAAACTCCCGCTTCCTCCTCTAGGCTCCACTTGAAATCTTAACGAATTCGGCAAAGTATAAAATAATTCTAAAATACTGTAAAACACCAGTTCAAATAATCAAAACAAAACTCCAAAACACATAAAACTCATTTCTGGCAGGGCTGTGCAGAGACCCTCAGTTGTTCATTTGTTAGTGTCTCTGAAGGGCACTGCGCTCACTAACTCCCAATCCCAACAACTTGTCTGAGAACAGACAGAACATGGGGCTGGAGAGATGGCCCAGTGGTTTGAGCACTGGCTGCTCCTGAGGAAGACCTGGGTCAGCTCCAGGGGAAGCCATCATTTTCTGTGCCCCCAGGGCTCGAGTGCACATGTGCATGCACACACACACACCATACCCATTAAAAAAATCTAAAAAGAGAGTAGAGTAACACCGATGAATTTAGTATCTTGAAAAAAGCAAACTTTCCTTAAAGCTCCCTTTCCTGGGACTACCTACACTGCAGAAAACCCCCTTTTATACCAGTGACAGAGTGGAAAAACCCACATAGCACTGGAAGGTGCTCACTGATGAGCAGACCTGCATTGAGATATTTGTTATTTAAAGAAATCCCAATGTGTGTTCACCTTTAATCTCTGCACTGGGGAAGCAGAATTCTATGAGTTTGAGGCCAGCCTGGTCTACGTCTAAAAAAACAAAACAAAACAAAAACAACAACAACAAAAAAACAAACCAAGGCAAAGCTAAAAAGGATCACCAGAAATCTCTGTTCACACAGAACTTTGCTTTACACTCTTTGGGGTGTGGTGTATTTGTGAGTGCCTATGGATGTCGGGGGACAACCTCAGCTATTACTCCCGGATCCATGCAGATGCTGGGGATTCGAATTCAGGTCCTTATGTTCCCACGGCCAGTGCTTTTATACACTGTGCCCTCTCCCAGCCCCCATACATTTTCCTACAACCGAAGCCAACCTGGTAAGTCTTATTTTTCATTTTGCACGGAAGAAATTGAACTTCCCTCAAAGTCCCCCGGCAGGGCTGCAACTCGGGACCCACCCCTTGTGTGGACAAGGCCAGGTTCACGCGGGAGCAGCATGCACACTGCACAGTGTGTCGGCCACATATGGTTGCTAAGTCTCCGGACCCGGAAGATCCCATTTTCCAGGCAAGGCAAGTTGAGCTCCACACCGCCTAGGTGGCTCGCCTGCGTCACTGGCCACACCGCCCCAGGCTGGAGCTGCCTTGGGCAACAAGCTCTAATAGTCAACACCTGGTCTGGCTCCCAGGTCAGGATTCCTGCCCGCTTGCGGGCTCGGACAGACCAGCCCAGTTCCGGGGGGCCTGGCTGGACTCCTCTCGCTCGGCACCGGGTGAGACCCGAGAACCTAGACCCCCACCGGGTGGGCGCGGCTATTGGGGGATAAGACGGGGCGTGGGCGCCAGCTCATTTCCCGGTCCTAACAACCCGGAAGGCTGCGGACCGAGGGGGAAGTGACTGGGCGTGGGGCCCTGCGCCCGAAGTAACGGGGCGACACGGTGCGCGGGGATCTGAAAGCGGAGAGGAAGCACCAGGGCAGGGGCCTGTGCTGCCTCGGTGGCGTCCAGTGCGCGGAGATCTCTGAGATTCCTCCCTCCGCGCCCCGCATCCCCAGAACGCCGCTCCCACCACCCATCCCCTCCACTTATCCTCCCCCCTCCCCATCCCCTCCACTTCCCTACTCCACTCCCGGTCCCCTCCATCTCCCCACCCCCTCCAGCCCCGCTAAGTTCTCGCCAGCCCCACCCTGTCCCGGAGCCCCATAAGGCTCCCATGCACACGGCTCTCCACTCCTCTCTCATCACCATCCCCGTCGAACTTTGCCTCAAGTCCCCTGCCTTCTCGGTAGCCTCAGACCCCACACACACACCGCGCGACCACCCCACACCTCTCACCTCTGGGCGCCCCGGCCGCGGACTCTGGACAGTCGACGGGCCGAACCAGCTCTGAGACCCGCGCAGCTCCGCAGCCACTTCCTCGTGGGCGGGGGGCGGGGCCTTCGGGCACAGCCCCGCAGGGACCGGGGGCGGGACCCGGGCGGCTGTAGCCGGATCCCAAGGCCCGCCCATCCCCCGGGGTACCGAGCGGACGTGACCTCCGTAAAGTCCAGCTCAGTTTAAGATTCCCGAGATTAAGTCCCGAGATCGTACGCCGTTGTCTATACCTACCTTCTGAGTAGGGAAACTGAGGCTGGAAGAGAGGGAGCAGCTAGAGGGCGGGAGTCCGACCTCGCGCTAGCGCTACAAGCAGGCACCCCGCAAATTAGTGGCCCCTGCGGGCCGCTGCCCCTAGCACTCATTCATCCCAGGCGCCCAATTGCAGTCCCTGGCGATTTAGGTGTCCCCTTCCCTCAGTGTCCCAATGGTGGCAGAGTAGCTGGTGTCCAGGCAGAAGAGCTCTGCCACACCAGGTGTCTTCTTGCTTCTGTATTCTGCGCATTTCCCTCCTTCAAGCAGCCGGAGCCGCCTTGCAGCCACCTGAGCCAGGTGGTGCTCCAGGTTCATCTAGGCTGGTTGCTTCTGATGCTTCGCTCAAAGGGAGATCTTCCCTATACCGCTGGCTTCATTTACATGGAGACCCTGAGCACTTCCTCTAGGGGTGGCTAACATGCTTAGAGGTGCCTGTGATAACCCACACCAGTCATCCCAGCCCTGGGGAGGTGGAGGCAGGAAGATCAGGTTCAAGTTCAACCTTAGCTTTATAGTCAGTTGAGGCTAGCCTGGATTACATGTGACCCTGCCTCAAGAAAACAAAAGCAAACAAAAAGCAGATGGACCAGCAAAGGTGCTTCTACCAAGCCTAAAGACCTGAATTGAATCCCCAAAACCCACATAGTAGGAGAGAATAGACACTTTCAGGTTATCTTGTGACTTCCACACAAATACCATGGTGCGATAGAGTGTGTAAACACACACACACACACACACACACACACACACACACACACACATACACGGTAAATAAATACATGTAATACTTTTTTTGTTTTTGTTTTTTGAGGCAGGGTTTCTCAGTGCAGCCCTGGGAGCCTCGGAATTCGCCCTGTAGACCAGACCGGCCCCTATCTGAGAGATCCACCTGTTTCTACTTCCAAGTTCTGAGTTCTTGGATTAAAGAAGGGTGCCACCTGCCTGGTGTGGTGGCGCACGCCTTTAACCCCAACACTTGGGAGGCAGAGGCAGGCTGAGCTCTGTGAGTTTAAAGCCAGCCTGGTCTACAAAGTGAGCCCAGGACAGCCAGGGCTATCACACAGAGAAATCCTGTCTCAAAAAACCAAAAAGAAAGGAAGAAAGAAGAAGAGGCGGAGGAGGAAGATGAGGAGGAAGGGTTCCACCACTCCCAGTGCAACTTGTAAGTTTGGAGTGGTCCCCACATTGACCAGCGAATTTTTTCTTCTTGTGCTGTTGGGATTCAAAGTCAGGGCTCTATATATTTGGCAAGCACTCTAGCACTGAGCTACAACATCCCCAGCCTTCACCGGTTACGCTGTCTCTTTAAATCTCTGGGGCTGGACTTGGACTCAGGCAAGCCTCGAACCTGTGATTCCTTTGCTTCTGTTCATCCTGTGCCCCCAGACACAGCTCAGTAAGATTTAGCTCAGATTTTTATGGGTTAGTCCTCTTGCCACCAAGACAGAGGCGCTCTGGTCCTGGGTCCCCACCCTGCTGTTCCTGTAGGTTGTTTCTGTAGCCTTGACAAAGCCAGATCTCTTTGGTTTAGCTAGGAAAACCCTGCACCAGCAGCCTCCTTCCTGTGGGTCACGTGCTCCCCTGGCTTGTGTTCTGTGCCTGCTCAGCTCTCTAAAAGCCCAGGGAAAGGCCCCAGGAGGCCTGGAGTGATCGGACTCCATAAGCTTGTGGCGTCCTCTGTCCTGGACTAGTGACCTAAAATGACCCAGTGTCTTCAGAGAATGGACAGAGCAGAACCAAGCCCAGGTCTCTAGGTAGTGAGCCACTGACGAGAAGCCCTTCTGGGCGAGCTGGATGAGGGAAGCGCAGCAGCCCTCAAAGCAGAGCACAGAACAAGACAGCCACCCAGACAACACCAGAGCAGCTCGCGCGCAAGCTGACTTCAACAGGGTTAAGATTCATGGAGCAGCTCCGGGTGTGGTGGTGCCGCCTGTAATCCCAGCACTTGGGAGGCTCAGGCAGGCGGATTGCTGTGAGTTCGAGGCCAGCCTGGTCTACAAAGGGAGTCCAGGACAGCCAGTGCTACACAGAGAAACTCTGTCTCAAAAAACCAAAACACCCAAACCAAACAGTGCTAGAAAAACAGAATAGAATTCTGGTCCTGCCACTTAACCTGTGGCATAACATCAGGCAAATTACCCTTGCTCTGCCTCAGTTACCACATCTGTGAAGTGAGACTGTCAAGCACTGCTTCCCACCCCTGCCTCATGGAGGGCAACAGTAGGCTACACATCTCCTGAAGCCTTCAATTAAAGGGTCTCCTGCTGGTATGATTGGATCAGGACAGTGTTGGCCCCAATGGTGAGTCCACTGAGTTCTTAGCCCAATGCCATGCTAGGAGCTTGAACCTCTTGAGAAGAAAGCCCCTGGGGGCAGTGCCTTGAAGGGTGGGGTCTTACTCTGCTGGCTCACTCTGCGTCCTGGCTGCTGTGAGGTGAGCAGCTGGGCTTTATCACACTCTTCTGGGCTGCCACACTCTGCCTGGAGCCAAGTGACCATTGCCTGAAAACTCTCAATGTGGGGGCAAAGCAGATTGTGTGTGTGTGTGTGTGTGTGTGTGTGTGTGCATGCGCGCGCATGTGCACACATGCACGTGTGTTCACCAGAGGTCAGCCTTCTTCAGGCAGCTTGTATTTTCAAAGTTCCTCACTGGCCTGGAATTCACTGAAAATGGTAGGTTGGCAGGTCTCTGCACCTCAGGGATACTCCTGTTTTTACCTCCCAGTACTGGGATCACAAGTACATGTCACTATGCCTGCTTTTGTTCATTAAAAACTTTTTAAAAATTATGTATATAGTGCTTTGCCTGCATATACACCTGCAGGCCAGAAGAGGGCACCAGATCTCCTTATAGATGGTTGTGAGCCACCATGTGGTTGCTGGGAATTGAACTCAGGACCTCTGGAAGAACAGCCAGTGCTCTTAACCTCTAAGCCATCTCTCCAGCCCCTTGTTTGTTCATTTTTGAGACAGGTTTTCATAATGCAACCCTGGCTAGCCTGGACTCACAGTGATTTGCCTGCCCCTGCCTCCTAAGTGCTAGGATTAAAAGTGTTTGCCACCATGACCAAATGGCTTTTTCTTTTCTTTTTTCTTTTTCTTTCTTTCTTCCTTCCTTCCTTCCTTCCTTCCTTTCTAAGGTATATTTACTTTTGCTTGCATGTATGTGCAGCAAGTGTATGCAGTAACCACAAGGGTTGGAAGAGGGCATCAGATCCCCTGGAACTGAAGTCACTGTTGTAAGCAACTGTGTGCATGCAAGTGGGAGGTGGGGGGTGTGTTCCGGGAACTCATTATGCAGATGAGGCTGGCAACTCCTTTTTCTTTTTTTAAACTTACTTTTATTTTATGTGCATTGGTGTTTTGCCTGCATATATGTCTGTGGGAGGGTGTTGGATCTTGGAGCTACAGACAGTTGTGAGCCACATGTAGTTGCGATCCTCTGGAAGAGCAGTCAGTGCTCTTAACTGCTGAGCTGTCTCTTCAGCCCCTTTTCTTGTAGTTATTTGTCATAGCCATTAAAAACAGATGGTTCAGACGGCAGTGCCTTCTGCCAGCTGTCCTGTGGCCTCTATGTGCATGCACCCCCCAAATACAAAAGAAATAAATAAAAACACAATATAAAATGACTCGGAAAGGAAACCTTAGACTCTAAAATAGTAGGAGACCCACTCCACCCTCAGTCCATCCTCCACCTCACAGTCTACACAGCCCAGGCTGTCCCAGAACTCAAAATCCTCCTGCCTCAGGCTCCCTGGTTGCTTGGGTCGCACTGACTTGGGTGCAGAGGGGGAGCTTTGACCTCAGGTGAAGCAAGGCTTTAGAGGAGCCCAGGGAACTCCATTTGGACAGCTGTCTCTTCCAGGAATGTGCACACAGTGCCTTGGGCTTTGCTGCATCTCTGGTTTCCAAGAAATGCTGCCTCATATAGACCACTTAGGAAGATAGAATTGGGTGGGGCCAGGAGAGCATCTTCCATTAGCACCTGCTGGTTCTCAGGTCCCTCCTCACCCTGCATCAGGTTTGCTGTGTCCTGGGCATGGCTGACTGGACTGGAGGGAGTGGGAGAGCTTCTCTAGCAGCTCCCTTTTGTCGCAAGGGCCAGAAGGACCTGACACCAAGCGACCACAGCCTAACAGCTTGTTAGAAGGACAGAAGGGAAACTTCCCGCCTTGCTGTGTAAAGTGGTCAAAGCCGGGAGGTGGGGGTGGGGTGGGGGATGTCCGCCAGCAGCCTCAGCCCATGGCATCTCAACCCAGTTCCCAAGGGCACTCAGTGGCAGGCACATCCACCGTCTCAAGACAGAACATTGCATTGGCAATTGAGAGTGTTCCTTACGAAAGTCTGGATCCCGGTATGATGAGCACCGGTAACCCCAGCACTCAGGAGCTGAGGCAGGAAGGTCCCAAGCCTTGCCCAGCGGGGAGCATGCCCAGTGGTTACTGCTGGGGTTCCGCTTATTCACTCCCCTCTGAGCTGTGTCAGCCCTCAAGTATAGCAGAACTGTAGCCAGCTCTACTGAGATCTTGCATACAGTCAGTACCTACCTTTGCAAATTCAAGTCCATGTGTTTACAGAGAAGCTCCAAACGTCAAGGGCTGAGCACAGCGGGGTCTCCAGGCCAGCACTCGGGCTGCTACTTCAGCTCTCTCTTGGAGTCTTCAAAAGGGCCACTTTCTTTGCAACTATCTTGACATCCTCTGAGACCTCTGCTAACTGGGCCCCAGTGGAGAGTAAACCACTGCGCAGGGCCTGTGGTGGAGGCCCAGGTGGAAGAGTGTCAGCTGGTCAGCTGGCAGGCACAGGGCCCTGGATTCCATCCTCAGCACCACGTAAGCCAGGTATAGTCAAACACACTTGTAATCCTAGCACTCTGGACGTGTAAGCCAGAGGATCGGTTGTTCAAAGTCATCCTTGCTTACATAGTGAGTTCCAGGCCAGCCTGGGATTCATGAGACCCTGCTTCAAAAAGACAAACATAAAATTGCCTGTGCAGTGGATGAAGAGATAGCTCAACACTAGGCTACTCCATATTTGTTTGTTAATTTGGTGTTGGGAGACAGGGTCTTGATAGATAGTCTTGGCTGGCCTAGAACCTACCACGTAGACCAACCAGACTAGCCTCAAACTTAAGGCAATCCTCCTGCCTCCGTGCCCCAAGTGATTCTGCCACTCATGATATTTTCACCTAGAGTGACCCTTAGTCCTGCCCATCGTACGTGACACTGAAGGTGGAAATCTCTCAGGCTGGGCACAGGAGTCTCTAAGCCAAGATGTCAGTGGCCCCCCTTTCCTCTTTTCATGGACAGGGCACAGGAAAGAGACTGGATAGGCCATGGTTCCCCAGAGCATGCTCTAATGACTTTGCTCCTGAGTGGAGGAAGGATTCTCAACAGCTTCTCAGCTGTCCAGTACAGCGTTCTGCGCACCAACTTTGCAGAAGGAATGCAGTGCTCCAGCAACAGTCACCAGATGCCCCTGGTCCCCATGAGGCGTGTTATGTTGTTTTGTACCTTGAACTTCAATCCTGTCTCAGCCTTACTGGTGCTGGGACTATAGGTGTGCACGGCAGGCCCAGCTCAACCCACGGTTCTCTCTGGTTGAAGATCGTAGAGGATGGTGCGGTGTAAGGAACTGAGACCCGGGGCCTGATCCTAAAAACAGGCTAATCTAATGGTGATGGACCTGTTTTTTTCTGCTAGAAACAGAATATAAAGAAAAAAAAAAAACCACGTTTGCACACTTGGGATTCGTCTTTAATCTTTTTAGCAGACAACGTATCTACTTCCCTTGCCCTTTAAGTCAGTGTGACAATGTTCCGTGATAAACTACTTAAAGGAAGCTTTGGTCAAAAATGGAATGAGAAAGCAAAATCAAAACAAAACAAAGTGAAAGAAAACACAGCAGCAGCAAACCAAACCACTGCTGTCTTTAAAATCCACAACATCCACACGAACACACACTAGTTGCTTGATCAGTGCGACAGTGTTTCCATGGGCTGGAGGGTCTCACCACATGCGAACGGCAGAGTGTGCTCAGCCCGTCCCTCATGCTGGATGGCGGAGGCTCACTTTTCACATTATCCGGAGGCCTTGGATGGAAGACTCTAGGGTCTTGAGAAAAGTAGAATACTGATCAGTCCTGAGACGGGCTGCCTGCTTTCCCTGCCACACTGCTGCATTCCTCCACGGTGGGTGCACAGGCCCACTTCCTCACGCTGCACTCTCCAGGCCTCATCTCCACGCTGGTTCCCCACAAGGCTTGTATCACCTCACTCCTGCATATCCTTCCTTCCCCCCTTTTCATTTTTTTTCAAGAGTGCTGGGGCTAAAGGCATGTACCACCATTGCCGCCTTCTTTTTTTGGAGACAGGGTCTCACTCCATCATCTTGGCTGGCCTAGAACTCTAAATAAACTACTAGGCTGGCCTCCAACACACAGAGATCCACTTTCCTCTGACCCCTGGGAGTAAAGATATACATCACTATGCCTGGACTTTTAAGCTTTATTTATGTAATTTGGTTGTTTTGTTTTTCGAGACAGGGTTTCTCTGTGTAGCCTTGACTGTCCTGGACTCACTTTGTAGACCAGGCTGGCCTCGAACTCACAGAGATCCACTTGCTTCTGCCTCCTGAGTGCTGGGATTAGGGGCGTGCACCACTTCACCTGGCTCATTGATGTATTTTTGTGTGTATGATGTTTGCCTGCAGGTATGTGTGGTGTCTTTGGAAGCTGGAAGAGGGCTCAGATTCCTGGAACTGGAGTTACATTTAACTGTGAGCTGCCATGTGGGTGCTGGGCACCGAACCCTGAGTGCTAAGCAAAAGGTCTTAACTGCCGAGCCACCAATCAGGCCCCTAGAGTAGTCTTTGTGTTACCACATCTGGCACGTGTGCATGTATCTGTATCTGTGTGTGTTCTGTCTTCTTAGCTCATTGCGTTATTTTTTGGGGAGGCAAGGAAGGTCCTATTCTCTAGCACAGACTGGCCTCAAGCTCAAAGCAATCCTTCTGCCTCAGCTTCCCAAGTGTAGATATTACAGGAATGAGCCCCATGGCCAGTTGTGTTTATTAAATAAGTTGGTGTGAACTATAAAAATGTCTATACACAGAAATGTGGGCTAGTGGCCAACACAGGGCCTGCTTCAACCATGGCATCAAGTTTTCTTAAGAACAACAGTATCCAGGAGACATCAGCCACCCAGCTCTTCTGCCATACACAGCAGCTGACAGTATCCGGAATTCAAGGGCTAGGGGAGTTCAGTGGAAGAGTGCTCTGCTAACATGTGTGAGGCCCCAAGTTCCATCCCCAGTGCTGCAAAAAACACCACCAGGAAGACATACCTTGAAATCCCAAATTGTCATGGCTCCATCAATGCCTGTAGTGCAAAATTTGCGACAATCTTGCTTGTCCACCTCATAAATAGACACTTGACTAGAAGAAAAGCAAAATGAAAAGATCATGAGGCCTGTGGTGCAAGTGAGCCCAACCATCCTTACCAACAGTAAGGTCCACTGAAGGAGATGCACTCTCTTCTCACTCTTGAATAGTAACATGCCCATCAGTATTGGGCCACAACAATCAGAGTCAGAAAATATCCTAAAGCTAGCGAGGTGATAGATTATGCTCCAGATACCCATCAGGGTTACGTAGCTTGTAAGACTGTCTCCAAACAGGAGTGGGCTCACTAGCTTGGGATGTAGCTCAGCTGGCAGAGTGCCTGCCTAGAACACATGATGGCCTGGTTGGATCCCCAATACCACATAAATTGGGTGTGTTGGTACATGCTTGTAGCCCTATCAATTTGAAGGCGGAGGCAGAAGAGATTAGAAGTTCAAAGTCATCCTCAGTAACATAACAATTCTATACCCCTCTATTCTGCCAATAATGAATCTAACCTAAAGCCAACCTAAGCTACATGAAATCCTACGTCACAGAGAGACAGAAAGACAGACAGAGACAGAGGCAGAGAGACCGAGACCAGGAGAAGGAGAGATGATGGCCTCGGCATGCGATGGTAGGAGTAGGGGCTCAGAAGTGATGCAGATATGAAAGAATTGTTTTGTATTTTGAAATGCAGGCATGAGCAGAGCATGACTGAAGCCAAACAGATCCCCAATAAGCCCTCTGTAATCAATTTGCTAGGACAGCCAGAGCACAAGGCCCTGAGCCTTCCTTGCCTTTGAAATTCGTCTTAAAGGGGATGGTGCTGTGGCTCTGTGGTAGAGTGCTTGCCTAGTGAGTCTTGGGTCGTGGGTTCAATCCCAAATCCAGAACAACAAATAAAAAATAAACAAGAGAACTCATTGACACACTAATGTCAGCGGCTGGCAGTCTGTCCCGCAGATGCTAGCAGAGCTGAGAAGACAGAGGAAACAACCTGTATGGAATGCTTCCAAGACTGACTCTGCAGACTGTCTTTTCTTCCCCACCTCAAATGTCCAGACTAGAGCCTGCCCCTCTAAGGAAGGAGACAACAAATTACAGCACACAGAGATGATTTTTGTACAGCCTGTGAGCTGAGAATGGCCTTTACACATTATTATTACTATTTCTTCATCTAACTTGTGTTGTGTGTGGTTTCACCATGTAGATTCTGGGGAGCACATTCAGGTTGTTAGGCTTGGCAGCAAGCGCCTTTATGTACTGAGCTGTCTCGCTGGCATTGTACCAACACTCTTGCCTCAGCCTCCCAGGTACTGAAGCTCCAGGCCTGTGGCACCATGCCCAGCATGAGCCTACCTCCTACACGCACTGGCAGACTACCCAGCCAGCCAGCCTTCTCTCACAGGAGCCACACTCCTCCTTCAGAATGCTGGGTGCCAACTGCATCTGGCAGGGCACATGATGAGGTGGCAGCCACCTACTTTATGTTGTTGTTTTTTGGTTTTTCAAGACAAGGTTTCTCTGTATAGCCTTGGCTGGCCTCGAACTCCCAGAGATCTGCCTAAGTGCTGGGATTACAGGAGTGCACCACCACGCCCAGCTCCTTTGTTGTTTTTTGAGATAGGGTTTCACTGTGCAGTCTGGCCTTGAACTCAGAGATTCACATCTGCCCCTGCCTCATGAATGGTGGGATTAAAGGCCCCTGCCACCACACCCAGCCAACTGCCTCTCTGTCAAACTGAAAATAAAACCTTAGCAAGCAGCTGGGAAGGCACAGGCTCACTACTGCTCTCATTCCTTCAGCAACACTGGGGCCTGGCGCACAGAGAGCTGTTGTAGGAAAGTGTCAAGAGCGGGCACACTGGCCAGCCAGTTCTCTACAGAAGCCCAGGCCCAGACAGCCGGTGGCACCTACGTGATGCTGTTCTGGTGCAGTGTCTCCAAGGCTGTGTTGCGGTCCTCCGTCGTGGCCCTTTTGTCCATGTTGCGAAAGCGTTCCATGGCAGACATGTTGCGCTGGATGCTCTGTTTTGGGACGTCCAACTTTGACACAAAGGTCAAACAGCCGTGGTCGTCGTAGTTAAAGAGCATTGGGCAGCAGTCGTGACCCTGAAAAGGGAGGTCAGTCAGCACAAAGAGCCCCTTCTCACCTGCCAACCCTGGCAGGGTGCTCAGAGCTGTGGCCTCTCTTCCAACCTGACTGTCTCTGAAGGGAGGTGGCCCCGTGCCTGTCACAGGGTATGCATGACTTCTGGATGGAGATGCACGTGGCATACAGCGAGGATCGCAAATACTTACAGCAGCCACAACGCTGTTCTCCGAGACGAATGACACACTCAGCAGTGGCAGGAACTCCGTTTTCAGAGTTGAAACCCTGAACACAAGAACACTTGTTACACTAGGGGGAACCACACCCACGGCTCAGAGGACAACAAAGGTCTCATTCTCAAAGTAGCTTCTGCAGTGTTAGCCAACACTTCTCTAAAAAGAGCCCTTTGACCTCTCCTTACAAGAATCTCAAGTATGAGGTAACCCCAAAGTGACCTTTAGAAACTTTAGAAACCTTGAGCGTAATGTAAAGGGCAAGGCCCTGGTTTGCTCCCTAGCACCCTCAATCAATCGATCAATCAATCAATCAAAAGTAAAGGGCTAGCTCTCCAGCCTGTGCCCTCTGCCCCTTGCTAAGGCGTCTCTATTCCTCTCTGCCTCTGTCCTAGCACACTGGCGCTGCTCCTCTATTGTATCCAAGTCCTCAAACCTTGGCTCTGACTGTGGCCCTGGCCTACAATGGCTTCTCCTCTCTTACCTGCCATGAGTCGTTCCTGTTACTACTGCTGGTGAGACACACCAGTGCTGGCCCCATAGAGACACTTGCTGGCAGCCATGCTGAGTCACTGCTATGAGATGAATCTTAGTGTCAGTGAGCTCACACTCAAACAGGCCTCTTCTGTGTGCGCACACGTGTATGACTGTGTGTTCATGAGTGTGTATGTGTGCACATGTGTATGCATACGTGTGTGTGTATTCAGATGTGTATAACTACCCATGGCAGAAAAACACCTAATGCTAAACTATCAGCATGTTACTTCATGAAAAGATGATGTAATGTGTGTACACCTACATTGGTGAATGTGGAGGCCAGAGAAGATATCACTCTCCTTCTGTTATTCCCTCAGAAAGGGTCTCTCAGTGAACCAGAAGCTCAATGTTTTAGCTATACTGACTGGCCAGCAAGCTCCCAGGATCTGCCTGTCTCTGCCCCTAAATGCTGTGGTCACAGTACATGGCCATGCCTGACTGGGGATTTGAACCCAGGTACCCACACTACAGGATCTGTTTCTGAAAGCTAACTGCTGCAGGCCGGTGGCCCACACCTATAACACCAGCACCCGGGAGGCAGAGGTAGGTGGATCTTGAGCTACAGCCCAGTCTGAGCTCCACAGTGAGCTTGAGGCCAGCCCGGGCTCAGAGAGGCCCTGTCTCAACACATACACACCACCCCCACAATCCTAGATAGCCGCTCATGTCTCAGGAGGCCCCTTAGTCAAACAGCTACAGAATTAAAGGACTAACTCATTATCCGAAAGCTCATGCTAGAGAAGAGGAGGGCGGAGTGGACAGGGCTGGAAGGGCAGCTTCTAGTCACTGTGAGTGCAGAGGATTGATGCAGCAAGTGCTGAGAGCCGTAGGTGCTACAACAGCCAGCACAGCACCAGCACTGCCATTAAATAACACTGAAAGCCAGAAGGAAGAGTATTGTGCTCAAAACAACAGGACTGCATGCGCACGTGTGTGTGTGTGTGTGTGTGTGTGTGCGTGTGTGTGTGTGTGTGTGTGCGTGTGTGTAGTAAGAGGACAATTTGTGCTAGTGTGTGTGTGTGTGTGTGTGTGTGTGTGTGTGTGCGCGTGCGTGTGTAGTAAGAGGACAATTTGTGCGTGTGTGTGTGTGTGTGTGTGTGTGTGTGTGTGTGTGCGTGTGTGTAGTAAGAGGACAATTTGTGCGTGTGTGTGTGTGTGTGTGTGTGTGTGTGTGTGTGCGTGTGTGTAGTAAGAGGACAATTTGTGCTAGTGTGTGTGTGTGTGTGCGTGTGTGTGTGTGTGTGTGCGTGTGTGTAGTAAGAGGACAATTTGTGCTAGTGTGTGTGTGCGTGTGTGTGCGCGTGCGTGTGTAGTAAGAGGACAATTTGTGCTAGTCAGGTCCCTTCCTTTACAAAGTGGACACCAAAGGTCAAATCAGGATCATCGGACACCTTTACCCACTGAGACATTCCCGCTTGGTGTATTATGGGTGTTACTATGTAGGCCACGCTGGCTTCAAACGCATGACCCCCGTCTCAGCTTCCTGAACGCTGGGATTATAGGCTTGCACCACCATGCCTGGCTTATCTGGAGGAGTATAAGCTTGACACCCAGCCCAGGTTACACAGGAATTCTAGATCATAGTTTTAACATGGTGACCTTTCACAAAAGAATTAATATAGTAAATTCAGAGGAGGAGAGAAAATACCACCTCTGAAATATGTTTTGTGCCTCTGACCACGACTGTTTCCACACACAGAGTGGCCAACCCAGAGACCAGCACAACGAGCTTTCCTTAACTACCCACAGGAAGGGCTCAGTGCAAAGATTCCTGAGAGTAGGGCTCCAGGCGCCTTCCTTTGCTACTGAGCCAACTTTTGCTCCCACGTCTGATACGGTACTTCAGGCTGAGCCAGTGACACACTCAAGCTCTTCCTGCAGACGCTTCAGTGGCATGAAGGCAGCACTGTTGGTGACGGCATGGATAAGCACGGATCTCTTTTGGGTGGTGTAGGAAATGGAACTGAAGATGTGTGCATGCTAAGCAGGTGCAGCAGCCTCAGTCCTGGCTTCCTGAGACAAAGTCTTGGTATTTAGCCCAGGCTGGCCTTGAACTCATGGTCCTCCTGCCTCTATCTCCTGAGTGCCAGCAGTATAGATGTGAGCCACATGCTCAGTCAGATTTCCCTCATGGCTGGTGGGTCCCACTGAGACTTCTGTGGTGCTGTCCTCCAGGCTTCACAGCGTCACCTTCGTCAGAGCAGCTTCAAGGTCAGGCCTGTTAGCTCTTGGCACTGCCTCATAGTTGGGGTAGGCTACTGGACCCTCCCTGGGACCCCAGCCGCTCTGTGCTGTGCCTGCCATCGAGCTGTATCTAACTAACATGTATAGGGTGTAGATGGCTACCTGAAGTAGGGAGGTCGCATCTGTGCCTTATGGACAGGTCATCGTCCATGCTAGGTGAGATTTTGTTTTTTAGTGCTGTGGCTGCTTTGGGGTCATCCACGCCCCTGTGAAGAGCCTCTCACCTCTGCTCTGTACATGAGCCCAGTACACTCATTGGTCGGGAAGTTGGATCTTGGTGGCATTATCCTTTGGTTGTCATGTGGCACTGCATCAGGTGAGTGGGTGTTTGTTCACACCTCACAAGACACAGAAGACCCTGGCTGTTCTGAAGGGACCCCTGTTAGCAGCACACCAGAGGGACTACCAGTACTGCCACCAAGCAGTGTTTCTGGAAGCCCCAACTCCTTGAAGTCATTGGCAGGTATTTAGACCTGCCTATAACTCTCAAGGTAGCTGCAGCTGTTGGGTGTTTGCATGATACCATGAGAGGGCAGCCTCAGCGTGGTGCTGAGAGTTTACACTCCGTGTCCCTCCCTCCACGTGCAAGGCAAATACTTACTGCACGCTTTTTGAGGCGTCAGCAACAGACACGGTGCTGTCATGGCTGACCCAGGCCAGGCGGCTCCCACTGGCAGAGAAGCTGACTCCATGCACCCAGCCGCCAGTGCCACTGCCACCAAACTCAGACATCAGTTGACCAAAAGGCATCTTGCTGCCCCAGGGTGTGCTGGCTGGCTTCTCATCTACCTCTTTAATGTAGGCAGAGAACACTCTGTTGTTCAAAACATAGAAAATGAAGAAAAAAGCAAATGAGAATGGGTGAATACGGAAAAAGGTACCTGCACCACAGAACAAAGTCCAGAAGAAAGGATCAGCTTGAAAATAGTAACACACGATGGGCAACTTCAGATCTGCAAGCGGCTCCAGACACACACGAGGAGGCGCTGCTGTCACCCCGTGTCAGACTGTGCAGACAGCAGGAGTGTCCTTCTGCACTGACTACAGCGGCACGGTCAGCACTGCACTCTTAGGAGCCCACACTCAGTGGCAGGAGAGGAACTGCCTATACCCTAAAACAAGCCAGGTATCAACTCACTTAAAGACAAATAAATGTGTTGGTGAGCTGAGCAGTGCACAGGAGGCAGAGGCAGGAGGGTCTCTGTGAGGGCAAGGCCAGTCAAGGCTACATAGTGAGACTGTCACCCAAAACAGTGGGGGGTCTTCGGGGGCCAGGGAGATGGGCAATCAGTGAAGTGCTTGCCCCTGTAGGCAAGGGCTGGCTCCCCACTTCGGGTCCACTGTCACCTTATGGCAGAGAGAGAGAGACAGTCTGTGATGAAGTGGGTCTCTCACAGCCGATGGCCTCGATCTCTTTCTAACTCCTGTCACTATCTGCTTCCCCACAGCTGGGTGTAATGTGTGTTAGCCCAGCCTGAGAAAGAGGAGAGGACAGAAGACCGGAACCAGCCTTCTAGTCTCTTCTGACTCCTCTTTAGAAAACACTGAACCTATGTGGTGTCCACTCTTAACTCCAGCCCCCTGGACAGTAAAGCAAGAAGACCATAGTCCGAGGTGGCCCAGCTAGAAGGAGGGAGGTGGAAGGAAGAGTAAAAAGAAACTGAACTTTTAGATTCCCTAAAAGAACTCTGAGCTGGCGATGGTGGTGCACACCTTTAATCTCAGTACTTGTGGGGGTGTAGGGGTGAGGCAGAGACCGGCAGATCTCTGAGTTTGAAGCCAGCCTGGTCTGCAGAGGGAGTTCTAGGACAGCCAGGGCTATACAGAGAAACCCTGTCTTCAAAACAAACCCTCTGGTTCCCTAAGCCCAACTCCAAATGACAGTGGTAGCTGAGGCTCTGGAAGGCTAAGGGTATCAGGAAGTGGAGGGCGTGAGCTCCTCCTGGGTGTGGGGTCCGGTCAATGTGTTCAGACAGTACCATCTTGCTTTTCAAGGAAGCTAGAATGACTCTGGATAAATAACAGGCCACAAACTCCTGAACATAAAGCTCATAAGACTACCATAACTCCATCTTCACAACCCAGCTTTTACTTCTTAGTTTTTTCTTATTTGCAGTGTTGAGGATGGAACCCTGGGTTTTGCTATGTGCCAGGCAAGTGTTCTACCACTGAGCCACACCAGTTCCTCAATTAGGGATTCTTTTTGTTTTTCTAAAGTTATTTATTATCATATAGACAGTGCTCTGCCTGCACGTACACCAACATGCCAGAGAGGGCACCAGATCTCATTATAGACCGTTGTGAGCCACCACATGGTTGCTGGTAAGGAACTGAACTCAGGACCTTTGGAAGAGCAGCCAGTGCTCCTAACCTCTAAGCCATCTCTCCAGCCCTCAATTAAGGATTCTAGGCAAGTGCTTGACCACTGAGCCACACCATCCTTGCTTTTTGTTTTATTTTGTAATTAAGCCTAAATACAAATGTCTGGTCAAGTTTTCTGGAAATTTCTCACATAGGTCAGTGCTTCTTAACTTTCCTAATGCTGCAACCCTATAACACAGTTCCTCAAGTTGTGGTCACCCACACCCCAACCATAAAATTATTTTTGTTATCACTTCATAACTATAATTTTGCTGTTATATACTGTAATATAAATACCTGTGTTTTCTGATGGTCTTAGGTAACTCTTGTGAAAGGGTCATTCAAGCTCCAAAGGGGTCACAATGCACAGGTGGAGAAACACTGACACAGGTACGCAAGGGGGTGTATGTCTCAACTCTTCTCCCAATTAGTCAACACAAAACAGTAACTAATTATTTGCTTTTCTTTTCTTTTCTTTTCTTTTTTTTTTTTTTGATTTTTCGAGACAGGATCTCTCTGTGTTAGCCTTGGCTGTCCTGGACTCGCTTTGTAGACTAGGCTGGCCTCGAACTCACAGTAATCTGCCTGCCTCTGCCTCCCACGTGCTGGGATTAAAGGCGTGCGCCAACCACACCCGACTTTTTTGTTTTTCTTTTACTAAAGGAAGAATGACTTTTTTTTTTTCTTCAAGACAGGGTTTCTCTGTGTAACAACTCTGGCTATCTTGGAACTCGCTCTGCAGTCCAGGCTGGCCTCAAACTCATAGAGATTCACCTGCCTCTGTCTCCCAAGGGCTGGGATTAAAGGCGTGTGCCACCACTGCCAGGGAGAAGAACGACTTTTAAAAAGCAATCCATGGTATGATTCCTCAAGCTCTTGGCAGTGTGGCAAGTCCCCTCTAGACTTGTGCTAATGACAGATAAGATACTGTGTACCAGTTCACTGGCTTTCTTTTCTCCCTTTCTTCATTTCTTTTTTTCAAAGGGGTCTCCTATAGCCTAGGCAGGCCTCAAACTCATTATGTAACAGAGGATGACCATGACCTTCTGATCTTCCTGCCTACACATCCATAGTGCGGGGGTTACAGGCCTGCAGCACCACGCCTGGCCTATGCAGTGCTGGGGGATGGAAATCAGGGCTTTGTAAAAGCTAAGCGAGTATTCTGCCTGCTGAGCCACACCACAACTCCTACCTCCTTTTCTAGACCAGTAAGTGCCCTGTGTCACCGAGTGGCTCACAGTGCTGTGCTTTACACAGAAAGGGACCCTACGGACACAGGGCAGAGCTGAGCCACAGGCAGCTCAGAGCTCATTATCCCACCTGCATTTGAAGTCACAGGAGCCTGCAGCCAGCAAAACATTGTTGGGATGCCAGTCCAGGCTGAGGACTGTGGAGCGGATCGGCTTCTTAATGTGCTTGCTCACCCACCTAAGAAAGAAGAAAACCTTTACACTGTCTTACAAACAAAAATGATAGCTTTTTAAAGCCACCCCCAACAAACCCACTTCAAATAAGACAAGTGAACTATACACTTAGAATCCCCAAGAAATGCTAGCTACATTCATTGAAGTAAAGCCTGTAAGTAAAGTTATTTTTAATGTTCTAATGATGCCCTTTGATTTATGCCTGAGTATTTTTTATGGGCTACCTAAAATGCACAGCTGCTGCTGCTGAAGGGTGGCCCAGATGCTTGCCTTCTGTTAGATAAGAGCTTCCTACACACAGTTCACTGGCCTTCGACTTGCTACGTACCCCAGACTGGTCTCAAACTCAAGCTAGGATTATAGGTGTGTGGACCACACTGGCCTGATGAACCGTCCTAAGCCGAGAAACTTCACAGACTACAGCTTATTTTCAAAGACTACATCTGAGGCTACAGTAAGGTCTAATTTACTGATTTAGGGGACAATCTCTCAATCAATACAAACAGTAAACAGTTCCTGTGGTTGAAGTCAGTCAGGAAGAAATATTTCCTATATGAATTAAGGAAAGTTGGGCGCTGGAAAGGGAGGGATGGAAATGAAGGAGCTGAAGGAGGAAAGGAAGTAGGGGAAGAAGGAAGGGAAGGCAAAGACAAAGGAAGATTAAAAGAAAAGATGTGGGAACTGAGTCATGTGCACAGGAGAGACGACACTAATGCAGGTTGAGGAACTGAGTGGGAGAAAGCACTGTGCAGCCTGGGAAGGGGCCGCTGGAGCCAAGTAAACGCAGAGCCTCAAAGGGTCCTGGAGCACAGCCACGCCAAGTGTGGACCATACAAAGAGGGGCGAGAGAGGGCGCAGCACTGCTTACCAGTCATTTTCAGACTCAAAGTAACAAACAGAGATGAGCCGGGCTCCACTCCCCACAGCAAACTTGTTCTCAAGTGGGGACCACTTCACAAACGTGGCCGCACGGTTGATCCTCAGGATGACCAGGGTGGGCTTCCAGATGCCATCCTTCTGACTCCAGACATATGCGTTGCGATCCGCCCCGCAAGTGACTATACGGTCGCTCTTAGGAGCCCAGTCAATACCTGCAAATGAGGCACAGGTCACTTGCTTTGCCTGGCCAATGACAAGGGACTGGGCTCTTGGCAGGTGGGAGCTGGGCCTGGGGTGACTGTGGGCTTGGTGGTTTCCTCCCACCCTTATCCTGTCTACGGTCACCACCTCACACAGAAGCAAGGCTGTTTTTCTCGTCAGTGTGTGGAGGACGGGGCATCCTTCTGAAGCCAGGTAGAGAAGAACTGGGGATTATCGTTTTCCTTTGGGGCAGAGTATCAAGAAGCCCAGGCTGGTCTTGGCTTTACTGTGAAGCTGAGGGTACCCTTAAACTCCCGCTCCTTCTGCCTCTGCCTCCCCAGTGCTGGGAATAACGGTGGGAACCACCTCACCCAGCTATAATAAAGTGATTCTGGGTTTGCTTTTCCATGTTTGCACATGTTCCCATGTGTGGCGGAGGCCTGAAATTGTCATCAAGTGTCTTTCTTCATCGTTTCCCACCTTTATTTACTGAGGCAGGATCTCACTTAACTCAAGCACATCAGTTCCTGCTAATCTAGCTACCCAGCTCGTGCTGGGGAATCCCCCACTGTTAGGAGAGCTAGGATTATGGGCAGCAGCTGGCCCAGCATTTATGTGGGTTCCAGGGTTTTTGTTTTGTTTTTGTCTTTTGAGACACGGTGTCTATGTGTAACAGTGGGCTATCCTCGAACTTACTATGTGGACCAGGCTGACCTCCAACTCACAGAGATTCAGCTGCCTCCGCTTCCTGAGTGCTGGGATTAAAGGCATGTGCCACCATGCTTGGCTTCAGAAAACTATTTTTAATCCCAGCACTTGGGAAGCTGATGCCGGTGGATCTCTGTGAGTTCCAGGCCAGCCTGGGCTACAGAGTGAGTTCCAAGACAGCCAGGACTACACAGAGAAGCCCTGTCTCAAGGGGGAAAAAAGAAGTAAAGTTGGGCAGTGGTCACATACACCTTTAATCCCAGCACCTGGGAGGCAGAGACAGGCAGATCTGTGAGTTCAAGACCAGGATGGTACTGGGTGTGGTGGCGCACGCCTGTAATCCCAGCACTCGAGAGGCAGAGGCAGGTGGATTACTGTGAGTTCGAGGCCAGCCTGGTCTACAAAGTGACTCCAGGACAGCCAAGGCTAACAAAGAGAGACCTTGTTTCGGAAAAAAAAAAAAAAGAAAAAGAAAAAAAGAAAAGACCAGGATGGTGTACAAATTAAGTCCAGGACAGCATTGCTACACTGAGAAACCCTGTCTTGAAAAAACAAACAAAACAAAGCAGAAGTAGCTGAGCAGCTAGGAGTGGTGGCACACGACTTTAACTCTAACACGCAGGAGGCAGAGACAGGCAGATCTCTATGAGTCCAAGGCCAGCCTGGGCTACACAGAGTCCCCGGTCACCCAGGGCATGAGAAGTAGCTAACACTGAGGAATAAGCTCCAAACTCTGCCATATGCCACCCTCAGTTCTATGAAATACTGACAGTTTTCTAACATTTGTCAGATACCCCGCCCGCCCACTTACAGTCTAACACTGTTAATCCACGTCTGCTGGAGGTATATTTAGACTTTTCCAAGTTGTTCATATCTAAAAGATGCCATGAGAAAATGGGTCCAATTTCAAAGGACTGTAAGAGATGTCAGGAAAAGTTATGAGTAGTTCACAGATTTGGCTCTTTGGAAGAAGAGTCTTTTCATCTTAGTCTTTTCTCATTTAAAAATATTTCCTAATACTAAAATTCAAACTAAGATGAGTGTCCTTATTTGTAGGCATGAGGCCACTGGTAAGAGAACCTCAAAAGGCCAAATTTAGCCGGGCGTGGTGGCACAAGCCTTTAATCCCAGCACTCGGGAGGCAGAGACAGGTGGATCACTGTGAGTTCGAGGCCAGCCTGGTCTACAAAATGAGGCTAGGACAGCCAAGGCTACACAGAGAGACCCTGTCTCAAAAAACCAAAAGAAGAAGAAGGAGGATAAGGAGGAAGAAGATGAGGAGGAGAGGGAGGAGGAGGAGAAGAAGAAAAGGGCAAATCTACTAGTAACAAGGTTGTGGAAAGCAACAGCATTTGATGCCACACGTAGCTCCTGAGCTCACCTGGGAAAAGCAGGGAGCGTGGTGAGGAACCACAATGCCCCCAATGCTGGACAACTCCTTGTCCAAGTTCACGGAGGCTAGAGATGGACCCTGGGAACCTTACTCTATTGCTGTTCCCTTGCTTTTTTGAAACACAATCTCTCCCTCCGCCTGAAGCTTGCTGATTCGGCTTGATTGGCTAGCAGGCTGTGACTCTGCCTGGCTACCCTACTACTCAAGCCCTGCGATTATATGTGCACTCAGCCATGCCTGGCTTTTGGGGATTCAATTTCATGTGTTCATGCTTTCCTGGCAGGTACTTAATCTACCAAGCCATCTTCCAGCCACAAAGCTGAACAACTTCAAAGGATACAGAAGTTTCAAAAACATGTTAAGTTGTTTTTTGTTTATTTTTCTGATCTGGGCAAGAATATCTTTCAGCTAATCAGTATATGACAGACACATGTAGCCCAAGGTGGCCTTAAACTTCCTTATGTAGCAGAGGATGACCCGGAAACCCTGACCCTCCTCCTGCCCCCACCTCCCAAGTGCTGCACTGCTCAGAAACAACAACAAAACACAAGAGCAATCCGTAGGCAATGAGTGGGTCAGCAGTTAGGACAGGTTCATATTTGACAGCACTGAAGACATGTCACCAGTGTATGAGCACATGCACACACGCTGAACAAACCTGGATGATGTCTTCTGGGGAAGACCACAGACAGGGGCACTTCATTCTTTTCCTCTTCCCTGACACAGGGGAGCCTGTTAACTGCCACTGCGGTAGAAGGCACTCTGACATGGGCGGGGCTGCATCACTCCTGCTTCATTCTAACAACTTCTATTGCATCTATTTAGAGTGTGAGCATGTGGGCTTGCACTTGACCACATGCAGAGGTCAGGTGACAACTGGTGGGAGTTAGTTCTCTTCTTCCATGTGAGTCTTAAGGACTAACTTCAGCCATGAGGCTCGGCAATTTATGCTTTTATCCTGGGAGACATCTTACTGGCCTCAGTTACAAGCCACTCTGGCTCCTAAAACAACACAAAGGAAGATGTATTCTGCAGCAGAGATGGTCAGCCTCAATTCCTTGATGCGCACAGTTCCTGGGGTCTAGCTCAGGCCATTTGTAAAGCAGGTTCAGTGCCCTCCATACACTGTCAGAGTGCTATGTCTGTCCACCTGGGCTACAAGAAGCCTGTAACTATTAAGGGTACTATTTTTCCCCTCATATTTTCTATTAAAAAAAAAATTCAACCAGATGCCTTTAATTCCAGGACTTGGGAGGCAGAAACAGGCAGATCTCTATGGATTCAAGGCCAACCAGGTCTACATAGCGAATTCCTAGACAGCCAGGACCACACAGAGAAACCTTGTCTTCAAAAAGGTGAAGAAAAAAAATTTTTTTTAATAAAGAGAGGGAGAATAGGAAGGGAGGAAATGAAGAGAGAAAACTCAGGAAGTCTTATGGCACTGAAATGAGAAGGCCCACTTAACTTGGTGAGGCTGTTTGCTTACTCAGGAGAGCGCTTCGTTTGCAAAGCGCACCCTGAGCCTGCAGCTGCATTACCTGTGATGTGTCCATTGTGTTCCTTCAGCTCATGAGCTTTCACCCACTGACTCCCATTCTTCTTGTAGATGTGCACTTCATGATTATTGGGGCTGAGGGCGATCTCTGGAGAAAGAAGGCAGCAGAACCGTTAACACCTTGTCATCCCTTGTTATCTGCAGTGCTGGAGTTTGAGTCCGGAGAACTGCAACTGCAAAGATTTCCCGCAGGAGTTCAGGCAAGACCCTCCTATACCAGCTTTCCAAGTGCTGAAATTTCAGGCATGAGCCACCACAACTAGCCAAAATGCAAAATTTTTGTCTACCATGTTGGTACTCAAAAAGTTTTGGATTTCCAAGCATTTCAATTTATGTTTTTTCACATTAAGAAAACTCAACCTGAGCTAGGTTGTAGTGGAACATGCCTTTAATCCCAGCACTTGCGAAGCAGAGGATGGCAAATCTCTGAGTTCAAGGCCAGCCTGGTCTATGAAGTGAGTTCCAGGACAACCAAAAACAAACAAACAAATAACACCCCCAAGCCCATCAATCTGAAAATTTAAATTAGACAAAATGGTGCATAACTCAGTGGATACACTAAACCTACTGATTTGTTTTAAAAGAGTGACTTTTTTGTTTTCAAGACAGGGTTTCTCTTGTAGTCCTGGCTGTCCTAGACTCGCTTTGTAGACCTAGCTGGCCTCAAACTCAGAGATCTGCGTGCCTCCGCCTCCCAAGGGCTGGGATTAAAGGTGTGCACCACTACTTTTATATTTTTTAACGAGACTGAAATATTTGAATCCTAGAAATGACTACATGTGAAATGTATCAGCAGTATTTTTAAAGAGTGGGGGCAAAGAGGTAGGTCCATGCTAGAGTACCAGTCTAGCATTGGAGAGACCTTGGGTCAATATTGTTTGCACACACTCAGGCACATATGCACACATTAAGAACTAACACACACACACACACACACACACACACACACACACACACACAAGTAAAATTAGGGGCTGGGATGTAGCTCAGTTGGTAATGCTCTTGTCATATAAATAGGACCTGAGTTTAAACTCCAAAATCCATATAAAAGCTGGTGCAGCATATGTCCATAACCTCAGCATATGTCCATAGCCTCAGCATATGTCCATAACCTCAGCATATGTCCATAGCCTCAGCATATGTCCATAGCCTCAGCATATGTCCATAGCCTCAGCATATGTCCATAACCTCAGCATATGTCCATAGCCTCAGCATATGTCCATAGCCTCAGCATATGTCCATAGCCTCAGCATATGTCCATAACCTCAGCATATGTCCATAACCTCAGCATATGTCCATAACCTCAGCATATGTCCATAACCTCAGCATATGTCCATAGCCTCAGCATATGTCCACAGCCTCAGCATATGTCCACAGCCTCAGCATATGTCCATAACCTCAGCATATGTCCATAGCCTCAGCATATGTCCATAGCCTCAGCATATGTCCACAGCCTCAGCATATGTCCATAACCTCAGCATATGTCCACAGCCTCAGCATATGTCCACAGCCTCAGCATATGTCCACAACCTCAGCATATGTCCACAGCCTCAGCATATGTCCATAGCCTCAGCATATGTCCACAGCCTCAGCATATGTCCATAGCCTCAGCATATGTCCATAACCTCAGCATATGTCCATAGCCTCAGCATATGTCCATAACCTCAGCATATGTCCATAGCCTCAGCATATGTCCATAACCTCAGCATATGTCCATAGCCTCAGCATATGTCCATAACCTCAGCATATGTCCATAGCCTCAGCATATGTCCATAACCTCAGCATATGTCCATAGCCTCAGCATATGTCCATAACCTCAGCATATGTCCATAGCCTCAGCATATGTCCATAGCCTCAGCATATGTCCATAACCTCAGCATATGTCCATAGCCTCAGCATATGTCCATAACCTCAGCATATGTCCATAGCCTCAGCATATGTCCATAGCCTCAGCATATGTCCATAGCCTCAGCATATGTCCATAGCCTCAGCATATGTCCATAGCCTCAGCATATGTCCATAGCCTCAGCATATGTCCATAGCCTCAGCATATGTCCATAACCTCAGCATATGTCCATAGCCTCAGCATATGTCCATAGCCTCAGCATATGTCCATAGCCTCAGCATATGTCCATAGCCTCAGCATATGTCCATAGCCTCAGCATATGTCCATAACCTCAGCATATGTCCATAGCCTCAGCATATGTCCATAGCCTCAGCATATGTCCATAGCCTCAGGCAGGGTGAAGGGGCAAAGACAGGAGAATACCTGGAGCTCAATGGCCACTAGCAGGCCAGCCTAGCAAACTGAAGTATTCTAAGTTCAGTGAGAGACCCTGTCTCAAGAAAAAGGGTGGCTGAGGAGCAATTAAGGAGGACACTTGACATGGACCTCTGGCCTGCGCACAAAAGCAGCAGCACACTCAAAGCACACTTACGGGTACGATCCCTGTTCCAGGCGTGGCAGGTGATGGGCTCCAGCAGAAACTGATGCAGAGACATGATTCTTAAGGGGTTCCAGAGGTCAGAAAGCTGCAATGAGCAACAGGATAGAAAACACTTAAAATGTCATGAAATTAGGGTGTTATCTGGGATAAGTACAGCATCGATCCCTCATTAGAGAAGACCCAATGGCGATGCAGAAAGTAATCACGTATGTAACCAGGACTAGCACTGTAGCCGCCAGTGTAGACTCTAGTCTCAGGGTTATCAGTGAACTGTCAGTCGTATGTTAAAGATTGAGGCAGGGTGCTAGTCCTCACCTTGACCAAGTGATCAAAGCTGGAACTACAGAGCAGGGGCAGAGCAATGAAAACCAACAGTACTGAACAGAGGCAAAATGAGCAGCACGTAACAACTTGAAAACAATCATTTGATTCGCCATTCACAACAGGGTCCTTGTAAGAACAAAATGGGTAGTCAAGGTGGAAAGGGCTGGGGTGCAGCTCAATGGGAAAGTACTAACACAGTATGTGCAAGGCCCTGGGTTTAAATCCCACTGAGGAAAGAAGAACAGGGTCTGAAGAGATGGCTCAGCAGTTAGCAGTGCCTATGGCTATTACAGAGGACCCGAGTTAAGTCCCTGTCCCCACATTGACTGGCTCACAGCCAACTGTAATTCCAGCCCCAGGGGATCTGATGGCCTCTTCTGGCCTACATAGACACCTGCACTCACAAGGGCATCCCACCAGAGACACACAATACATTTAAAAATAAAAATAAATCCGAGTAGTGTGGTGGCACACACCCTTAGTCCCAGCACTCAAGAGGCCAAACCAAGAAGAACTCTGGGAGTTCAAGGCCAGCCTGATCTACATAGTGAGTTCCAGGCCAGCCTAGGCTATGGAGTAAGACTCTGACTTAAAAGCAAGTCAGTCAGCCAGTTATCAGTCCAACAAGAAGTTACAGGACCATGCCAGATAAACCTTGGAAGACGATCAACCCAGTTATGAAGCACACCCGCCAAACATATTCCCTCTAAATCCACTCAAGGTCTGGATCTCACTTTCAGTTTATGGGAGATAAAGGGGAAAGGACACTAAGAAATGAAGTCAAAATGGACGCAGGCCTTCAGATATACTCTGTGGTTAAGGCGCTTGCTTTACAAGCCAGATGACCTGAACTATCCCCGAAGCCCTCAGAAAAGCCAGGGACAGAAGCCCATGCCTCTGTGGTTCCAGTGATCCTTCAGGGAGATGGCAGGTGGAGACAGGTGACCCTGGCCAGCCAAGGTCACACAATGACATGCAGCAGAAGGGTCTCTTGTCGCAAACAAGGTAGAAGGTGAGGACTGGCACCTGGGGCTGTCCTTTGATGTCTGGGCATGCCGTGGCATGCTCTCACACATGCACATCACACATACTCCTACAGTTCCCATGTGCGCGCGCACATGCATGCACGCGCACGCACACAAACACAAACACATACTCACTTTCTGTTTCTCTGTAATTAAAAATCCCCAGAGGTACCCTCTAGAGAACACTTGCCTGGACTATTTTAAAAGGCAAGATGGACAGGCATGGCAGCGAATAGCCACAATCTCAGCACTTGGAGGCAGAAGGAAGAGTCTAAACTAAATTACAAAAGAGCCAGGAAAACCAAATTTTATAAAAGACAATTGATTATAATTGGTATGTTTAACCATAAAAGACACGTGTAACACATTTGAATTTGAGCTCAATTACTTTGTAACAGCATGAAGTTATCTTTATTTCCTAGCTGTGATAATGGGACTGCCCTAGGTAGGAACAAGTCTTAGCTGTGATGAAGTGAGGATGTGTTTGAGATGAAATGTCCTTTCTTCTCACTATGCAGCTTGGCTGCCTGGAACTCACTGTGTAGACCAGGCTAGGCTCAAACACACAGAGACCCACCCGCCTCTGCCTGCAGAGTTCTGTGATTAATGTCTTTTTGTGTGAGACAGGGTCTTACTATGTAGCCCAGGCTGGTTTCCAGTGAACAAGCCTGCCTTAGCTTCCTGACTGCTGCTGCATGCCACCATGTGCAGTGAGATAGGAACTGTGACACCAGCAGGAAATGAGTGGAAGAGACGCCAGAAGGCTGTGAGGCAGACAACAAGTAAACCTGATCAGCAAAAGTGAGTGAGTGGAGCACAAAAAAGAAATACTGCTAAAGGAACCCAGGGCCAAAAAGAAGTCAGTGCATCCTTGACTAAAAACACCTGATACCTATCTTTAATTGAGACGCTCTAGAGTGAAGAGATTTTGCTAGATATGGTGGTGCAATCTGTAAAATTAACACTTTGAAGGTGGAGACAAAAGGATGAATAAGTCAACGTTAGCCTCAGCTATACAATAAATGCAAGGCCAGCCTGAGCTACATGAAAAAAGAGTGAAATATTTGTTATTACATTTTGCCTTTCACATGTTCTATAAAGCAAACTGAAACTCATAAAGAGCCACTGATTTGATTTTCATACTAATTAATTTTAAAAACATGTTTTTTAACATTTTAAAAGTGTGTGTGTGTGTGTTCATATACCCAAGTGAAGATATACCCAAGCGCAGTGTCTGCAGAAGCCAGAAGAGGGCTCCTTTGGAGCTGGAGTTACAGACAGTTATGAACTGACTGAGATGGTGCTGGAACCACATCTGGGTACTCATAAACACTGAGCCATCACTCCAGCTACTTATTTGCTTTTTTTGGTGCAAAGTATGGAACACAGCACTTTGCACATTCTAGGCCTTACTTGAAAATCACAAAAAATTTTAGAAATAAATTCAAGTGAGACTGCTTTATTTGCTTTTTAAAACATAAACTTTAACCTGGCTGTGGTGGTGAATGCCTTTAACCTTTAACCTCTGGGGAGGGAGACACAGTTGGATGTCTATGAGTTCCAGGCCAGCCTGATCTACACAGTGAGTTCCAAGCCAGACAAGATTCCTTAGTAAGATTCTAACTCTTAAACAAATAAACAAACTTTCAAGATGGTGGCATGTGCTTGCAATCTCAGCGCTTAGAAGACAAAGGCAGGAGACTCACTGCTCATTCCAGGTCAGTCAGAGTTACACAGTGAAACCTTGTCTCAGAAAAACAACCAAGGGCTAGTAAGATGGTTCAGTGAATAAAGGTGCTTGGTGCCAAGTCTGATGCCCTGAGTTTGGTGCCTAGAACCCACGTGGTAGAGAACCACACTCTCCTGTGACCTTCACATATACACCATGGCACAAGCACACCCATACTCATAACATACACAAAAATAAAGCCTGTATGAGTATCACAAACAAAAAAGCTTGCGGATGAACACCTTGTGCAGCTTCTCCTTGTTTCTGACACCTGATACCTGATATGCTAACTCTTAATTTTTTCACATGTTCGTCAAAGTAACATCATATGGTGTAAGAGAGAAAGTTCAATGGTTGAGAGCACTTCTGCTGGCTGGAGAGGTGGCTCAGAGGTTAAGTGCACTGCCTGCTCTTCCAGAGGTCCTGAGTTCAATTCCCAGCAACCACATGGTGGCTCACAACCATCTATGATGGAATCTGATGCATCCTTCTGGCCTGCAGATCTACATGCAGGCAGAGCACTGTATACATAATCAATCAATCGATCTTAAAAGAAAGGAAGAAAGAAAGAGCACTAGCTGCTCTTCTAGAGGATCAGAATTCAGTCTCAGCACCCGTGTCAAGAAGCTTACAACTCTGTGTAACTCCAGTTCCAAGGGACCTGACAAATCTTCTGGCCTCTACAGGGACCCACACACATACAGAAACACACACACACACACACACTCTCTCTCTCTCTCTCGTAAAATGGCTTATTACAAATATTGCTAACTGTAAGCAATTTAGCTTAAAACACAAATCTGTAATAATATAAATGTGTATGTAAAAAATAAAAAAAAAGGGGGGGGGGAATCCCAAATCTGACAAGCTCACTTACTAACTGAACAAAATGTGTCTGACATAACATGATATCCACGTATAATAGGGGAATCTATTTCATACTTAGCTGAAACTGCACAGTGCAAATAAAGGCTTTCTCAGTCTCCCACTCAGTTTTCTAAGCGTATAGGAAAGTTTCCAAAGGCAGTGAACAGCAGAATTCCTTTTACAACCGATGTCTCAGTAAAGTTCTATAAATGGTTATACATTCAGACATGTCCTTCCTACAGTCATTTGGCTACTTTAAGCCTCACTTTTGTACCAAGTAAAATAAAACTTCATTCATATGGTGATAAATTTAATCCCTAACTTGCAGGTGATATTTAAGCAATGTTTGAAAACCTTGAGGCTCAAGAGGAGAAAGGGGACTCCACAGGTGATGACATGACCTTAACAGGGCTTTCTGGGCACTCAGGAGGCAGAGGCAGAGGACTACCCAGTAAGACCCCATCGTCTCCAACAAAACAACAGGAGCCAGTCACCAGCTGAAAAGGACTGAAGGAACAGGGTGACTCCACGGGCTCTCACGATCTTCAGCTCTCACTTTTTTTCTTCCTATGGTGCTGGTGAGCTGGTGTGCACACCAGGCAAGCGCTCCACCAACTCAACCACATTCCCAGCTTTCATGTGGAGTCACTTTAGTGTCTGGTTAAAATGGGCCCTGAAGACAAGGAGGCCTGAGTTTGAATCTTGGCTTTGATATGTACATAAGGACACTGGCCAAGGCATTCTTCATTTCATCTGTAAAGTAGGTCTCTAAGTGTCAGGAGGACTAAACAAGACAGCACATGAAAGCACGTCGAACCAAAACCAGACCCCAACTGATCCCTGTAAGTTCGTTCTCCGGTCCTTTGGGTTGGAAGCCTGGCCTTTAATGGCACAGCCATCTTGCAAGCCCAGTAAATTAGTTCTCTTCCAATCCTCTGTCACAAAGCTTTGGACCAGCCCTAGAAGGGTCCTCTGAACTTGGAAACATTCGCGTATGTTGATTTCCTGGCCCTATTCCACGGGAATGGGACAAATTCACATAAGTTAGATTTTCTGCTCCCTGTTAGGGTCAACTTCAGGACTGTGATTCATCTAGTCTCTAATTGCTCTCAACCCAACCCAGCAATACCAGCTGCTCCGACAGGGTCACCACACCCTACCAATATCCCGACAGGCTTCCCTCTAACTTCCAACGTCATCAGACCATTCCATGCTTCCTGTGGAGAATGTGTTGGCATAACACTAGATATTTAGCTCAAAACACTGTCATCCATCCTCTAGAGGAGTTTGCGGTTTCCAAAAGGATCCCCCAATTGTGAACGGCAGAAAAATTGGAGAAAGCCCCCAGATATTCTGTGGGAGAAAGCAGCCGTCGGCTCGCTATAATGGGGGCAAACATCCCAAACTGATAACTTCTAGAGACCTGAATCCTAAGGCCTACATGGAAACCAAAAGTGTAAGCAAAACTGATTTAAAAAAAAAAAAAAAAAAAAGGAGCAAACTGGGTCATTTCAGTAAACTGGGCAACGAGTAGCTAGACGAGAGACTCCCAAGCCACAGCATGACAACAAATGGCTTTATAATCAGAGATTCTAAGCTACTATTTATTAAGCGCCTACCATGTTCCCAACCGTGTAAAGTATCTGAATGGGGCCAGAAACATAAATGAATCCTAGTCCTTAAGTCCGAGGAATGAGAGGAGAAAGGAAAGAAAGACAGGCATGCATAGAACGTCCCGGATGCATTAGTAGTGCCTATTATTTATTCTCATATTATTTGAACAGCTACTCGGGGTCAAAAATTACTGTAAGCAACTTAAGCAAATGAATTCACATGAACCTAACAAAACCAAGTAGACTGAGAATCTTCTTCCTGCAGCTGGGGGAAACTGAGGTCACCGGGCAAAGCGGCAGAGTCAAATGGGTCCTGCATAAAGGACTCTATGCAGTTAATAGGAGCGTAGATGAGGGTGCAACTCTGACTGGGGGGGTGGCGGTGGGGTGTAGGCTAGAGCAAAGAAAGGAATCTTAAGGGTACTCAAAAGATGGCTTTTTTCTTGTTGCGGAGGATCCCCCAGTAACTGACGGGTCGCAGGCTGCTCCAGGCAACATCCTAGATGTTGGGGGATGCCAGCGGCCAAGCTGTTCGCTCTCTCCTCCGAGATGGAGGGGCAGCTGGAAAAGCGCTCAGAAACGCTGGATGTGTGTGACGCGCGTGCGTCTCGGGTGTGTGTGTGAGGAGGGGACACCAGGGACTCAGGGGTCACCACGAAGAACGGAGACCCCGGACCCGCCGCCCCCGCGCCCCATGGAAAATACCAAAAATGGAGGCGACCCGGGTCAGACACCCGGCCCCGCGGCCCCTTACCTGGGGTCGGGGAGATCCGGAGGGCGGAGCGGAGGATTCGCGGACTCTGGTCAGTCGACGCGAACAGGCTCCGGCCGGCCGCGGAGGCAGGAGGGAGGCCTAGAGGGAGGGGCGGACAGATCCCGGAAATGGCCAGGGCGCCTGCGCGGCGCAGGCTCTCGGCTGGTGGGCGCAGGCGCAGAACCCAGCGCGCGTTGGGTGGCTGTGTCTGGACAGCTCAAGTCGCTCAGGTGTGGCAGCAAGTCAGCGCTGGGGCATGCTGTGGAACTGGCCCGGAGTCCTACTCCTTTCCTTAAAGGGAGGGGGAGAGGAGAGAGGAGGGGGAGAGGTAATGTACATATTCCTGAACCAAGGCCCAGGTGTGAAGTGTTGGAAGCTTCTTAAGTGCTTTTTGTTACAAATTACTGAGGGTTAGGGAGTCCAGGGCTCATGGGTCTGAAGAGCAATTTAAAATTATGATGATGATGATGATGATGATGATATCTGTTGATAAGTGCATGTGAGTGCAGGTGTCCCTGGAGGCCAGAAGAGGACAACGGATCCTCTTGGAGCTGGACTTGGGAGCTGCCCCATATGGGTGCTGGGAACTGAACTTGGGTCCTCAGCAAGAACAACGTCATCTTTCAGGCTGAGCCATCGCTCCAGCCCCTGCAACTAAGTTTGTGTTCCTTCATGCAGGTTGGAGGTCAGAACTTGTAGACCATTTCTTTTTTTTTCTTTTTTTCTGCCGTGTATGCTCTGCAGAAAGTGTCAACGTCTAACTCGAGAGTCTCCTTGACCGATCCTGGATCAGGATCACTTGTCCCTGTACCCAAAATGACAGCACAAGACGGGGCAGTGGAAATCTGAAAAGAGTGATTGCTGTGTAGATGCAACTTCTAGGAATGTCCCGGAAACCCACATCCAGTCATACTGCTGCCCCTGCCTCGGTAGAAATTATGAGGCAACCAGTACCTGTGTTCTGCTCTGTTGAGCAACCCAGCCCTTGTCTTGTTTCCTGACGGTGGTGTATGTATTTGTCCCAGTGGACAGTAAGCGCTGCCTTAAACACGATAAAGGAATAGTTTATTCTGAGCCCAATCTAAGAGAGCGTTGCCTAGCAATGCTCAGATTCCTTATGTTCCACCTTGAAACCAGTTGCATTACGGCTTTTAGAATCATTATTAGTGTGTCCCTAGGACGTGTAGCACCCCCATGGAGGTGAGGGGACAGCTCTATGGAGTCAGTTCCTTGCCTTCACATTCATATGGATTCCGTAGTTCCAACTCATGAGGTCAGGCTTAGCTCAGCAAGTGTTTTACCCACCAAGCCATGTCGCTGACCTTTTGTGAACTTTTGTAGTTGCAGGACAGGAGAAAACCGTGCACCATACATTCAGCAGGATGACATTGGGTAGGGAGGGCGTAGCAAGAAGAGTCAACTTCTTCCTTAGGTGTCAAATGTTAGGGTACTCTCAGCTTTAGGGCTGGTGGAGGCTGGAGGTCTGCTGAGCATACTGACACACTGCAAACGGTTTTACACCATAAGCTTGGGACTGTTAAGTATAATAACGAAGCCGGGCAGTGGTGGCGCACGCCTTTAATCCCAGCACTCGGGAGGCAGAGGCAGGCGGATCCCTGTGAGTTCGAGGCCAGCGTGGTCTACAGAGTGAGTCCAGGACAGCCAAAGCTACACAGAGAAACCCTGCCTTGAGAAAAACAAACAAACAAACAAACAAACAAAAAATCAAAAAAGTATAATAAACGAAGATGGTGGCCGGGGACGTAGCTCAGCTGACAAGAGTGCTTACCTAGCCTGCACAGAAACCATTGGTTAGATCCCCAGCCTTTTAGGAACCCAAGGTGACGTCACATGCCTGCAATCTCATGCACTTCAGAGATCAAGGCAGGGAGGTCAAACCCCAGCCTAGACTCCATGAGATCTCATCTCAAAAAATGAAGATTCAAAAAGGGAAGCAGCAGCTAGCAAATGGCTACTGGAAGGCTCAGGTCGCCCCAAGATAGTTCTGTTTTGGAATCTATAACATTTGAACTTTTCGCATCACGTTCTAGTTAAGCAAGACCAAGCCGTCTGTTGGACCTTTATACAGAAGGAACTCCAGCTGAACTCCTAGTTCAAAAAGTCCTGACGGTCCTGCCTACAGAGATGAACTTGTCAAACTCCTGACTTCACACCTATGTTGTATTTTTTACAGCTAAATAGTGCAGTTCTTCACAGAGTCATCATCACCTACAGCCCTTGTGAGTTTGTTTTTGGGGTGTTTTGTTGTTTTTTCGAGACAGGGTTTCTCTGTGTAGCCCTGGCTGTCCTGGACTCACTCTGTAGACCAGGCTGGCCTTGAACTCACAGCGATCCGCCTGCCTCTGCCTCCTGAGTGCGGGGATTAAAGGCATGTGCCGCCGCCACCACCACAACCCAGCAGCCCTTGTGTTTTTAATCCGTTCCATGGCTACAGGGTCTGTGATGGGGAGCAAGGAGATGGAGTGGGAAGATGACTGTAAAGTAAATCTCCTTCTTAAGAAACAAGTTGGCCAGGAAAGAACAGCATTCATGAAAAACAAGAGTTCCTATGTGTCCATAGGTTAAGTGAGCTGTTCCCTGAGTTTATACAGTTGGTATCCAGGGCCAAAAACAAACAAACAAGGAAAAACACAGCTGTGTTTTACTCAGACTCCAATTCCCTACAAAGAATGGTTTATTCTTTGAAGAAGTAGAGTCTGGATAGAAAATAACATAGTGTCTACGGGAAATGACAAGAAGTTTGCGCCCGTGCTTGTTTGTTACTTTTATCTTTTTTTTAAAACTTATTTATTTTTATTTTATGTCCATTGATGTTTTGCCGGCATGCATGTCTGTTTGAGGGTGTCAGATCTTGGAGTGACAGACAGTTGTGAGCTGCCATGTGGGTGCTGGGAATTGAACCCCGGTCCTCTGGAAGAGCAGCCAATGCTCTTAACTACTGAGCCATTTCTCCAGCCCCTCTTTTTTTGTTTTTTAATTAAAATTTTTTTCATTGTTATTTTGTTGTTGTTGTTATTGTTACTTTATCTTTGTTGTGACAAATTCCATGACCAAAAAAACACTTAAGGAAAAAAAAAGGTTTAATTTGGCTTGTGGTTGGAAGGGAAACAGTACCTTATTGCTGAAGGCTACTGCTGACAGGCACATTTGGAAAGGAAGCAAACAGGTGAAACATTGTGCTCAGATCCCCGGCTGTGGAATGTGGCTGCTTCACCCAGAAATGCTCAAATATGTGTCTGTGAGGTGGTTCTAAATCCAGACACCGACACAACAAAACAGCCCCCGCAAAATAAGAGCCATTTAGTACATAATCTGATTTTTTTTTTTTTTTTTTTTTTTTTTTTTTTTTTTTTTTTTGAGACAGAATCTCATTATGGATACCTGGTTAGTTTGGAACTTGGGACAGAATTCACAGAGATCCGTTTGTTTCTGCCTTACAAGTGCAGTGATTAAAAGTATGCACCGCCACTGCCAACCTCTTTATTGAGGCTGACGTTTCCCAGAATGGATTAGGGGCTGGAGAGGCAGCTAGGTGTTTAAGAGTCCCTACCTCTCTTTCAGAGGACAGAGGTTCAGTTCCCAGGATGACTGGCTATTGCTTCTCTCTACCTGTGGCTCCAGAGATCGCATGTCCTCTTTTGGCCTCTGCTGGCACTGCATGCTATGTGGCACTCACACAAACACATACATAAAAAATAAGAATAAATCTTTGCTTTAAAAATATTGGATTCACCTGGAACACCTGGGCTCCTAGTTGCACATATGGCATCCATCTGTGTTACATGCATGTTTTATGAGATTCTATCATATCCCAGATAATGATTACGGTACTTTCTTGTCAATGTGACAAAAGATACAACTTTGTCTGGTAGGAACAACTTAAGGGAGAAAAGGTTAATTTTGTGTAGGGTTTCAGTCCATGATGGTGGGGAAGCGGGCCAGAAGCAGCTGGGTCTACAGATAGGAGAGGAGTATTCAGCCAGCCTGGTCTACAGAGTGAGACTGTCAGGGCCATACACTGAGAACTTATCTTAAACAAACAACCAAAGGAGAGCTCTAAAGCTGGGCATGGTTGGGAACAGACCTGTCACCCCATTACTCAGGAGCCTGAGGCAGGAAGATTATTTTTCATTCAAATTTATGCAGCTTTGGCTACATAGAAACTTTTATCGGTCAACCTGGGCTTCATAGCAGGACTGGTACTTAAAAAAAAAATCAATAAAACAAGCTGTAGTTCTGTTTTTCATGTTCATTCTATGAAGCCACATTACAGCAGGGCATTGCAGTTGGCACCATGAGTTATTTCATGCCAGCCAGGCTACAGACGCGGATTATGTATTCTTTCCTTGACATGAACATATACTCTGCCAACTAGAACAGTTATTATCAGCAACATCCAAAGGCTTGGTACCGAGCAACGCCACCCCAGCATGCTGTTTAATTGCTCCAGCAGCTGAATGTTAACGCCTGCATTTCCCAACAGTGCCTGACTCTTCCTGACTTGGGCTCTGCACAGGGGCCAGGATAAAGACAGGCCCTGTTTCCCACCTTTCTACGTCCTTCCTTTCCCTGCACTGCTGTTGAGACCTGTGTCACCTTGAGTGAGAATGACAGAGAGTTAGAGAAGAGGTCCATGTATGGGCAGAACCAGGGATGGCGGGGGGGGGGGCGTCTTTATTTTAATTAATTAGTGTGTGAGTATCATGGTCTGTATATGGAGGTCAGAGGACAACTTGTGGGAGTTGGTTCTCTTTTTCCACCATGTGGGTGGTAGATACCAAACTAACAGTTATTGGTCTTAACAGTAAGCCCCTTGACCTACTCAGCCATCTTGTCAGGTTCCACCCCCACCCCCAAAGTGTTGTAAACACTGCACAGGCTGCCCCTGTGGAAGATGCGGGACTCTCAAAGGTCCCAAATGTGTTGTTTCATGAGTGACCTAAGGCTTGTTTTGCCTCTCTGATGTGCATATTCAGGCTCTAAGCTGCTGTTCATTGAATGCCATAAATTCATAGTAATTTTTTTTATGTGTACGAGTATTTTGTCTACATGTATGTCTTCATATCACATACTGCCTGGTGTCTACAGAGGCAAGAAGAGGGTGTCAGATCCCCAAGGACTGGGGCTATACTTAGCTGTGAGCTACAATGTGGGCACTGAGACTCGAACCCAGGTCCTCTGGAAAAATAGTCAGTGTTCTTTTTTTTTTTTTTTTTTTATGTATACAATGTTTTGTCTGAATGTACACCTGCAAGCCAGAAGAGGGCACCAGATCTCATTATAGATGATTGTGAGCCACCATGTGGTTGACTGGGAATTGAACTCAGGACCTTTGGAAGAACAGGCAATGCTCTTAACCTCTGAGCCATCTCTCCAGCCCCCGGAATTTCAATTTTTAATTTAATTTCTTATTACATTTACTTATTTATAACCACAACTTATCATTAATAGCAAGTACCTTTGTCTGCTGAGCCATCTTGTTGGCCCCAGGGTTTTTAAAAAATTAGATTTACCTTTATTATCTTAAGTATGTGTGTGTGTGTGTGTGCAGGTATGTGAACACAAATGCAGGCCAGGTGCCCATAGACATCACAAGAAGGTATTGGCTCCCCTAGAGCTGCAGGTAGAGGTGGTTGTGAGCCACATGATGTGGGCACTAAGAAACTCAACTCAGGTCTTCTGCAAAAGCAGTGTGTGCTACTAACCACTGCGCCCCCCCCCCTTTGATTTTTCGAGACAGGGTTTCTCTGTGTAGCCTTGGCTATCCTGGACTCACTCTGTAGAGCAGGCTGGCCTCGAACTCACAGCAATCCGCCTGCCTATGCCTCCTGAGTGCTGGGGTTAAAGGCGTGTGCCACCACGCCCAGCTCACTGAGCTGTCTCTTTAGCCTACAGAATTGTAGACACAGGGTTTCAGTGTACCCCGGGTTGGCCTCCAGGGTTCTGTGCAGCAGAGGAGAATTTAGAACTTCTCATCTTTAACCTTCACTAACCTTCACCTCCCAAGTACTGGGATCCGAGGCGTATGCCATCATACCTCGAATAATCAAGTGTGAGCTAAGCAGATGTCTTCCTGTGTGTATGTGTGTTTAGCATCGGGTGGCTTTACACCTGGAAACAATCTCCCACTCAATTCGGAGCATATCAGGCCTATCAGCATCCATGATACAAGTGGATGGCACCCACACGAGAGCAGGGAGAGCCCAGGAAGGGAGTATCTCAGCCACGATGCGAGAAACATTAGAGTTCCTGTTGCATGAGGTCAGGGTCTGAGAGAGACTCGAAGCCTTTGGGTGCAGGTAGCACTAAGGGACACAAAGATCACGCAAAGCTCAGAGTGGTGTCCACACCTACTTGCTGTGGCTTCGGATATGGGAGTGCCACTCTTCAAAAAACAGCCTGTATTGGACAGCTGGATGATGTCCACCAAGGTGATGTCCTTGCCTTCATCTGGTGTTTGGTACCCAGCTTGATCAGGACAGTCTCCACCATGCCTGCTTGCTCCTCAACATCATCCAACTTGTGCACTGTTTTCCTGTATCAAGCCAAGGCCTGGTTGGCTTGACTTTGTGTGAGAAAGGCACAGCAGAAAATGAGATGTAGGCATGGCCTATTCTAGGTGAGTGTGCATTAAAAAAATATGTGTATGAGTGTCTTGCCTGCATGGATGCATGCGCGTCACTTGTGTGCAGTGCCTGTGGAGGCCAGAAGACAGCTTGTGATTCTCTGGAACTGAAGTGAACAGATTCCTGTGTTAACTTCATCTCCTTGTGGATTCTGGGGACTGAACTCAGGTCTTCTGGAAAACCAGCTCGTGCTCTTAACTGTTGAGCCACCGCTCCAGTTCTGCCAGCAATTTTTAATGAATTTTTTCTGTATGTAATCTCTAGTCTCCTTCACTCACGTTGGGGAGAACAAGGCACCATGGGGGCCCAACCTTGGAAGAGCCATGGCTAGCCCATTGCTTTTTTGGTCCTTTTAGTGTGGTTAATTTGAGCCAAGGCTGATTATTACCTGGGAAGAAAGCAAATGGTAAGGACAGAGAAGTAAGGAAGTGTGGACACTCACCGCGTCTTGGAACTGCCCTTGCGGGCCATTGGCCTGTTCTACAGCCCCCTGACAGCTCCTGCCTGTGCTGGCCCGTCTTGTTTTCCTGCTTTATCTAGAAGACCAGAATCCTGACACAGCTTCAACTTCTATTTACACATAGACATGACTAACGTCACCTTTAGCTTTCCTTTTAATCCAACATGCAAAAGTGGCTGGACCAGTCTGTCTCATCTCAGCACCAATGAGCTGTGTCATCATTTCTTTAACATGGACCCTCTGGGCTGGGGATATGGCTCAGCGGTTATGAACATGGTTTCTTCTAGCAGAGAACCAGAGTTAGATTCCCACTGGCCGCATGGATCCTCACAAGGATCTGTAACCCCCGGTTTCAGTGGATGCAATCTCTCAGAAATCCAGGCAAAATCACCAATGGACAGAAAAGGAACAAAAAAAAAGCAACAACAATATGGACCCTCTGGTCAAATGACACTGGCTTTGCCTGAGTCACTGGTCACTTGTCTCTAATTTCATTCTCTGAGGGGAAGAGAACAAAACAGCTGAGGATAAAAAGTGATTTTGAAGTTCAGAGTTCAGGGAGTCCTGGGCAGGGCACCATGCCTACCGTGGACACCTCTTGCGCAGGCATACGTGGACGTATTTTGAATCGGAGAGTTGGATGGACTCTGCCCTTTCTGGCCATCTGATAATCACTGTCCTATAGTGATTATCAGATTCCTTCTCTGGGAAAGAGGGGTCCGGGAATTGGATGAAGTGGTTTCACTTTTTAGCCATCCCAACCCTTGGTTCTGACATCTTGTAACGACTAAAACCAGGTGTTGTGGCACATGTCTGTAACCCCAGCCTTTGTGGGGGATAGTGAGCTTTTAGGCCGGCTGGGGATAACACTTGGGAAGCAGACAGGTGGATCTCTATAAGCTCAAGGCCAACAATTTCAAGGTCAGCCATGACTACCTGGTGACTCTCTCTCTGTGTGTGTGTGTGTGTGTCTGTTTGTCTCTCTCTGTCTCTCTCTCTCACACACACACGGAGGCAGAGCACAGAGCAGGTACAGCTAAGAACACGTGAAGACACATACACACACACACACACACACAAAGCTAGACCCCCATCTGGTACTGATGCACATGCCTCTATGGAGACACCTGGGTTGGCCTAGACACATCACCTCTTACCACCACGCCCCTTAGATCCTCCAGGGCCACTTGAGCTCTGGCTCCAGCCTTGGGTCAACTTGGACACACATCAATTCTCAGGGTCTCAATTCCTTCTTTCTTTTCCCCCTTCCCTCCTTTTTTTTAAATTTACTTTTACTGGGTGTGTGTGTGTGCACATGTTGTGGTGTGAGTGTGTAGGTCAGAGGACAATTTTCAAGCGTTATTCTCTGCATCTACTATGGGTTAATTTCCTCAGTACTGTTATTAATGGCTTGGCAGCCCTAGGTCATTTAAAAAAAAAAAAAAAAGATTCTTTGTGAATTTCACACCATGCATCCCAACATCATTCATCTCCTGGTTCATTCATATTTGCCCTTCCACCCTTGCAACCTCCCCAGCCCCAAATAAAATAAACAGCAGCAGCAGCAGCAGCAACAAAACCCATCTCATTGAGGAAGCTGTGGTGTGTCAAGGTGTGTCCCACAGCGTACCCTTTTGCCCAAAAAGCTTTATTTGTAAATGTTCATTGCAGTGAGCCATTGCTTTGGCTGGAGGTCTCTGGCTTCTTCTATACTATCAATACTTGATACTCACCTGGACTTCCCCCTGATATCCTGTTGTTGCCCAGTGTCATGGAGATACTACAGCTTTGGATCTGCAGGATCGGCCCCTTCACATGCCTCAGCAGATCATAGATGGGGTACATGTTGGGATAGGCCAACTCACAGCCCTGGATTTGGGCCTGGATGGAAGCTGTTGGGCAGCCCACCATCACTCCTGCCACCAAGGCCAGCTCTCCTGCTTTGCCCAGGTGAGGGGCAGGGACAATTCACTCACAACCTGGGGCCAGTTTTTTCTCACCCACACCACCAGGATCAGTTCTACTGTGCTGCCCAGGCAAGGCGTAGGGCCCATTCTCCCAAGTGCTACAGCTAGCAAAGAGTGGGGTAAGCTCTCCTACCTGTCTCAGATAGTGAGGGGGATATCTCTCCCACGCCCATGTCAATGCACAGCAGATGAGGGCCAGGGACTGCTCTCCTAATGAATATGAGCATTGCAGCCAGCTCTACAGCCGCAGGCAAGGGGCAGGGCCAGCTCAGCACAGTGCTTGGACTCAGGAGGAAGCCCAGACCAAGGACATCTCTGCATGATCTTTGGTGGTAACATCAGCTTCGGATATCAACACAGACTCCGATTGCCATAGGACCGCTGACCCAGACACAGCTCTCAGAAGCAGCATGGGTCCAGACGTCACCATAGCTTCAGGTGGTTGCATATGGTAACCAGAAAGCAACCTCATGTATTGTTTCTCAGGTGATGTGCACTTTATTTTCAAACGGGGTTTCTCACTGGCCTAGAACTTACAGCTTTGGTTAGGTTGGCTAGCTAGTGAGCCCCTGGGATCCTCCTGTCTCCACACCCCCAAGACTGAGATTACAAGTGTGCACCCCCAACTCACAGCTTTTGGGGGAACTTAAAATTCAGGTCCTTGCCCTTGGAAGGCAAGTACTTTAGTAACTGTCCTTGCTGCTTTCCCAGAGGACGAATGCTCAATTCCCAATACCCATATTGGGCATCTTACAAGTGCCTGTAACTCCAGCTCCAGAAAACCTGATGCTCTCTTCTGGACTCCATTGACACAGGCAGTACACAGATATACTTGGTTCACTTCAGAATCTTGGTCCTAGCGGGAACCATAGAGACTGTGTTCTGAAGAACTTGTCCATCATCTAAATGGATGGATGGTTCTTTCTCTGCAGCTTGGATCCTTCAAAGGGGATGATGGCCTTAGGATAGCCTGGTCCTTTGGAAACCTTCCTTCATGCACTATCTCCTTGTTGGCCATACTTTGGAAGGTGTTTTTGGTGATCCCGAAACTCCAGAAGCTGTAACTAGCTCTGAAGACTTGGCAATTCTCTGACACAGATTTGAGCTTTGTATTTTCTGGGGTTGGAACTCAGGGCCTTGGACACACTAGGCAAGCACTGTAAAGCTGAGCCACACTCCAAGCCCTCACTGGAGGATCCTAGGTAATCACACTACCACTGAGCCCCACCACCAGCCTCATATTGGTAGAATCTAGTCAGGTTAATCGAGCATACGTCACTTATAACCCGACTAACTGAGACAGTATGAGAAGAGGATTAAGGAACACAACAAAACCATAATGATATCAGTTCCGAGGAACCATTCTCCTGGCGTACTCAGCACAATTTCTTCTGCCGGAACCTGGAGTAACCAGAACTCAGAACCTCAGCAGGAGCGGGAGCCCCGAAGCCTTCCCTCGAGCGGTTCTCTCTAGGAGCATCTCGAAGTGGAGCGATGAACAGCCAAAACTATCTGAAGTCTCCAAAAAGCCCAGCCTCCAGTTCTGGGCTCATTTATATATCTCCTCCCAGAGTCTGTTCACGGGATCTTTTCAGCTGGCAACAATCAAGCTCCCGCATGAGGTGGTTGGTCTTCTAGTGGATTAACCTCACCAGTTCTCTCACAAGACCTTTCCGATCCCACACTGGAGATCGTAACGAAAACAGGTTTATCTCTCCTTCATCTCCTCCTTTCTATTTAATAAAATACGTTATATACAACAAAATAAGGATGATCCATTAAGTCAACATTTGCAAGGACCGGTCCATTTGTAGTTAACTATTTTTAAGAAATTATTCCACTATCTTATGCCACTAATTCTTTTAACTAAACTTATTTTAATACTGTGGCTATCTAGTCTTTAACCTCATCAGAGACGTCAGAATGAAAAACTATCTAATATGAAGGAAGTGCAGGCCAGCAACTTCCAAAAGTATTGACAGGACAGAGAGCTGACTGTCTGGACAGTGACAAGTTTCTCTCCATCATAGGTGCATCCCACCTTTAGCCAGCCAGCTCAAAGCATCTCACAGACTGCTCTGAAGCAGGTATCCTGAAGGACTAGCCCACCTGGTCTCTGCAAGGCTGGACAGCCAATTTCTCAGTATCAGGCTTGATCATAGTGCATGGTCATTCTGTCATCAGCGGTCCCGTGGCTATCTGCCACTATCATTTCTTGATGCCTGCGTAATTAGACTGGAGGTGCTGCCAGGAACGGATGTGTCCCTCTGTCATAAAAGCCCTTTAGTATTAACTGCCATTTTCTGTGGATCTCTGAAGTGTTTGAAGACCATCTATCTATCTATTCTATCTATTATCTATCTATTCCTTTGAAAACACATACAAAAATCTAAATAGAGCTTATTCTATAATTAAGTAATTTAGTATCTAGTAAGATGTATAAGTCGAGCCGGGCGTGGTGGCGCACGCCTTTAATCCCAGCACTCGGGAGGCAGAGGCCGGCGGATCGCTGTGAGTTCGAGGCCAGCCTGGTCTACAAAGTGAGTCCAGGACGGCCAAGGCTACACAGAGAGACCCTGTCTCGAAAAAAACAAAAAAAAAAAAGATGTATAAGTGACCAACTACCAATTTCTATCTCTGACCATCCTGAACAAATTATAACAGTTATTTTTCACCTTTTCAAATAAGCTGTACATGTATAATAAACATTAAATAAATGTCAAACAAAATGATCTAAAGTTTCCATCAAGAGTAAACTTTGTATTCTACTTGAGTTGTATGGGTGCAATGCCTTATATTAGAGTAGAAATACATATAATATGTGTAGGAATAATCTTACATTTGAATTCTATACCAGTGTACCAAAATTAAACTTATTTTGCATCAATATACAAAATTCTATACCAATGAATTAAAAATATAACAATTAAGGCCTTAAGTTGAGGAGATTTAATAATCTACCTTTTTCCCATCATCCCTATATATTTCTATATTCCCCCTTCTTTTTTGGGGGGGGGTTTCGAGACAGGGTTTCTCTGTGTAGCCTTGGCCATCCTGGACTCACTTTGTAGACCAGGCTGGCCTCGAACTCACAGCGATCCACCTGCCTCTGCCTCCCGAGTGCTGGGATTAAAGGCGTGCACCACCACGCCTGGCTCCTTCTTTCTTTTCAAACTGTCTCCAAACCTAAGAAAGAAAGATAAAGGAAAAAAGACATCCCTGAGTCCAATGTTGTTTTCTCTCGTAATAAAACCAATAGCAATTTATAACCAACTCCCAATGAAAATAAACATCTAAATCACTTTCTTATCATAACCTATATTCATCAACCTAAAAACATGTTTTTAGATCGCAAACAACTTCAGCTTAATTATAGCAGGACTATGACTATCTAGTCTCCATCAGAGACTAGAGAAGGAAATATTATCTAATATGTAGGAAGTGCAGGCAAGCAGCTTCCAAAAGTATAGAAATGACAAACACAGTTGACTTCCTGAACAGTCACAGCAAAGGACTCTGTGTCCTTTGCCCTCTCACCCAGAATATCTGGTAGATTTTTCTGAGAAGCAGGGATTTTGAAGGACTCGCCTACCTAGACTCTGCAAAGTTGGACAGTCAATTTCCCAGAGTCATGTTTATTCACAGTTTGGACAGTCAGCCTGCTAAGAGATGTCCAGCTAACAACAGTTTTTGTCCAGTGGGTATCTCGCCACATTTGTTTCTTTGATGCCCACCATCTTCACTGAAGTAGATTGGAGGTTCTGCTGGAAACAGATGTGTCTCCCTGCCAGAAAAGCCCTTTATTATTAAATGCCATATTCTATAGATCTCTGAAGTGTTTGGAGATCATCTATTTACCATTATATAGTATCTATCTATCTATCTATCTATGTATATCTAAATAGAAAACATATGCAAGAGACTAAAGGTGTGCATCACCACGCCCAGCCAGAAACCTTTTTTATGTACATCTTCAATTTTTTATTTTGTTTATGTGTTAAGAAAAGCCATTCCATAATATGATCTTTCTTTTGTATAGAGAGCCCCATAGGGCAATGAGTTGAAGGCACAATGACCAAAATACAATCAAGTTTAGGATCAACTCAAAATACATATGCATCTTGCAGTGTTCTACCAGGACTAGCTCTTTCTACTTCAGCTGTTAGGCATCTTGGACTGTTTAAATCTGAATATACTTGTAATGTTTGAAACAAATTACTTGACTCACTGGGCCGTGGTGGCGCACGCCTTTAATCCCAGCACTCGGGAGGCAGAGGAAGGTGGAGCTCTGTGAGTTCGAGGCCAACCTGGTCTACAAAGCAAGTCCAGGACAGCCAAGGCTACACAGAGAAACCCTGCCTTGAAAAAAACAAACAACCAAAACAACAAAACAAATTACAAATTGCTTAACTCATAAGTACTTAATCCATTTGTAGGCCTCAGCCAGTTAATATCACCCATTAATTTTTTAAAATCAATAAGAGTTTGCAACTGGTCTCTACAAATATGTACTTTTTGTGGTCTAATTTTTTGTTGATTTATTCTATAACGTAAGAAGCTAATTGTATCTTCTCTTTATATTTTTTTGGGAGCAATCTGTAACCCTCAGCATGGCAGAATTGTATGTGATTCCTTAAATACTTTTTCTAATGTATCTGTGTCTGAATCATCCAACAAAGTATCATCCATTTAATGATAATGGATAGATTGAGGAACTTGCTTACAAATTATTTAATGATTGTCATACAAAATTTTGGCATATAGGTGGACTATTAAACACTCCCTGTGGAAGTGCCTTCCAATGGTGTCTCCTCATTGGACAATTATTGTTCAGAGCAGTTACTGAGAAAGCAAACCTTTCCCTATCCTGCTCATCCAAGAGTATTGTGAAAAAACAATCTTTTAAGTCAATTACGATTATAGGCCATGACCTAGGTAACAAAGAAGGGAAAGGAATTCCAGCTGGAAAGGACCCACTGGATTTCCCAAGGCTTGTGACTTGACCCCTCTATATTTCTAATTCTCTATACCTGCTGTTTGTTTTCATTTTCCTGTGTGCTTTGTTCCTGTTGGTTTTTTCTTCACATTTATGAAAGATGGAAATGTTGGACAACCTTATTTGCCTTTCCCCGACTCCTCCTGACTGTCTTTCCAGTTTCCCTTCCTCCCCTTTCCATCCCCTCTTTTTCTCTTCCTTTGCCATTTTCTTACTCTTTCCCTGTTCCCCTGCCTCTATTTCCCCCTTTTCTCACATTTTCTTTTCTTCTCTTTTAAAAAAATATTTTATTAATTTATTCATATTACTTCTCAATGGTTATCCCCTCCCTTGTATCCTCCCATTCCTCCCTCCCTCCCATTTTCCCCTTACGCCCCCCCCCAACTGTGACTGAGGGGGGACCTCCTCCTTCTTTTCTTTTCTTTCTTTCTTTCTTTTTTTCTTTCCCTACATTGTCTTTCTGTCTTGTGGAAGTTGAACCCTGGGCCTTGTGCACCCTGCACAAGTATGAGGTCACCGTGTTACAGCCTAGTCCTTCACTGTCATCTTCTTATTGCATGTGATAAAAAGGTGCAGCTGAAGAGGTGGCTCAGTGGTTAGGAGCACTGGCTGCTCACTCAAAGGACCCAGGTGATTTATAACCATCGGTAACTCCAGATCCAGAAGGAGTCAATGCCCTGTTCTGGTCTCCATGGTAACGCACACACAGCAACTGTGGCCCCCACCAGACAACTAATAAAACTCTATTTGGACACAAATCCTTTTTTTGTTTGTTTGTTTTTGTTTTTTCGAGACAGGGTTTCTCTGTGTAGCCTTGACTGTCCTGGACTCGCTTTGTAGACCAGGCTGGCCTAGAACTCACAGCGATCCGCCGGCCTCTGCCTCCCGAGTGCTGGGATTAAAGGCGTGCGCCACCACGCCCGGCTCCACAAATACTTTTTTTTTAAGGTGCTGAGAACAAAAATTAAAGGCACACGATGAGTTTACCGAGGATTCAAATTGGGGTCCCAGCACCCATGTCAAGCATCTTTCAATCACCAGGAATTCTAGCTTCGAGGAGCTCAGACACCTCTAGTCTCTGACACCACCTGTTATCAAGTGCATGCACATGTGTGCATATACCTACTGCACATACTTTAAAAAATAATAAAATGATCCCTGTGGGCACCAGAATCACCCCCAGACCTCAGCATGGAGAGTGTCATGTTTTGCCTTATTGCCCTATGGGCCAGCAAGCATCCTCGTTATAGAGGCGGGTGCCCCATGGACAGATGTTCAAGTCAGGTGAATGACTGATCCACGTGATGTCTGTACTTGCCTTATTACGATTGTAAGTTATTCATGGCATTTATTTGCTGTGCGCAAGTGTGCGTAGCCATGCGTACACACAGATGGCAGGACAAATTGGGAGAGTCCGTTTTCTCTACATTGTGACTCTTGGGTGTCAAACTCAGGACATCAGATTTGGCAGCAAATGCCTTTACCCTCTGAGCCACCTCATTGGCCCCGTGTTTTCTTTTGACAGGATGAATGACTGACAGGAATGTGTTTTTACTGACAGGTTAGCTTCACTCTGGGAGACATAATCAACGTTGTGAATAGTTTAGATTCAAAGATGTGTCCCATGGCCACCCACACTGCCAGATATCACCATGCAGACCTCTGGTATTTGACGTTTTAAAAAAATAACAATTTATTTAATTTTATTCTACATGCATTGGTCTGAAGGTGTCAGAATCCCTGAAACTGGAGTTACAGAGAGTTGTGAGCTGTCATTTGGGTGCTAGGAATTGAACCCAGGGCTTTCAGAAAAGCAGACAGTGCTCTTAACTGCTGAGTCGTCTCACCAGCCCCTGTATTTGCAATTTTATAGTCAGAAATGAGCTCTAGTAGCATGTTTTTATAAATGTACAATAGTTAAACAAAATAATCTTCTGCCTGTATCTCCCCAGTTTAGTCTAGTAAAAGGTGCTTTGTCTCACAAGAACAAAATATATGTAATAATAACAATTATGAAAATTATTAGGTAAGATTTACATTTGTATATTTCACAACCATGGATAAAGTAGTCTATTATCTATCAACTTCTAGCATCCTAACAGTTTAGCTGTGAGACTGTAATTATATAATCTTCATCCCTATCAGAGACTTAAGAAGTAATAAATTTTACCCAAATATGCAGGACATGCAGGTAAGCAGCTCCCAAAAGTAGAGAAATGACAGAAATACTTAGCTACCTAGACAGTTACCCAAAATTCTTCCATAACCTTGGAGCATCATTTTCAGCCTTCTATCTCAGAATATTTGACAGAACTTTCTGTGAAGCACAAATTATAAAGGACTTGCTTACCTTGTCCTTGCAAAGCTAAGCAGTTGATTCTCCTGCATCTAGTCTGTCCAGCTTGGGACAGTATTCTCTCTGTAATAGACACAAGAGCATCCTCACATTGGGCGGCTAGCTTACCACAGCTGAAGTAGAATGGGACGCTGCCAGGGACAGACCTGTCTCATCGTTAAAAAAAAAAAAAAAAAAAAAGCCTTCAGTTAATACAGTCTTTAAATGTCATATTCTGTAGGTCTCTGGGATTTTTGAAGACTATCTATCATCTATCTATCTATCTTATCTGAATTGTTTGTTTCTAATTATTTTTTGCCTGTCAAACTAGGAGACATTTTTTGTAATAAACTAAACTAGTATCTAACATGACCATGAGTTTGACTGCTAATTTGCATTTCTTAATTACCCTAAGAAGATGGTAATGGCAGCTTTCAAAAGGACTAGAGTTTAAAACTGCAGTTTTAAGAATTATATAGGCACAATACCTTAGCATGTTGTAACCATATATAATCTTAAACTACATTAATAAGCAAATATCTTTATCATTGTAATATTTTTGGCTCATTAATGTTCTTTGGTCTAAAAGTAGATTCAGTAATCTACCTTGGCTTATTCCTATAACCAACCCTTTTAAAACAATAACAAACATCTCTCAACCATGGAATGACCAAAATCAATCCAATCCCTCTTGGGAATAGTTTCCTTAAATTACTTCTTGCTGATTTGGGAATGTATTTTTTTCACGGGGGGGGGGGTGCGAGGGAGCAAAAAATTGGGATAGAGTCCAGTCTTAATAAAGTCAGCTATAAGTTTAGCTGTCAAATCTCTGTATCCTGAGAAAGTTTAGAGCTTAACTGAAGTCCTGACTGCAACAGTTTGTGATGCTGGACTATCTAGATAGCTGTCTCGAAATTGTCCCAGATGGAGCTTTTTGAGGAGACAGTTATTGAGGCTGTCGGTGAGGATGGACCACCTGGGCTACTTGTCTTGTCTTTTGGGGTGCCTGGTCCTCTTGCTCTGCAAAATATTAAACTTTCAAAGGTATTATACACTTGTGTATTAATATATGTGTGGGCTGTGCACTGAGCACAGTTCAATTAACGATGGCTCTCTGTAAAATAAAATCTCATCTATGCCATTTAAAAAAATGGCATGACAAATCCCGAGAAATTTGTAGCCAAAGACTTATAGCCATGTAAAGCTGAAGCTCTGGCTAGACATATGTTTGTGTCACATTCAGTCTCACAGCTGTTCCCATGTGGCAGGATCAGCAAATTATGTTGCCTGTCTTGCTTGGTCTTTTTTATTTCTTTCCTTCTGTCTTCAGCCAAGATCATCGGGAGGTCTCCCCCTGTCAAATCTGATCTTCATCGGTGTGGATGGAACAGCTAGCCTTTGTTTCCTCTTGAGACAAGAGCATATTCTCCTCCTCAAGGTAACACATTTCCTGTCTTCCATTTTGGAATTATCACCTTTATATGCTCATCTAATTCAGTAGTTTTTCTAAAGTCTGGTACATCTTGGCAGGTATGCCACTTGTCTCATTTTAAAAAATTAAGAACCAATGAATCATTATTCAATCTATTTTGGGAAGATATTATATTCCCCTTCTGTCTTATGATCACCTTTTTAAAAGTATTGTTAGATCTTTTCATAATTGTTTGACTTATACGGTTAAACATATGGTACAGGTTTCATGTCATAATGTCTAAATAAATGTTGTATTACAGTTCATATGCTTGCTGAAGCTCCATCAGCCCCAATTTGCAGCGGCATCTCCAAGACAGTCACCATCTCTAACAAATGTGTAACTTTAGAATCATGCAGTCCAGAACTTAAGGCAAAAGCCCATTGTAATTGTGAATATTAACTTATGGCATGGTGTATATATGTTAGTTCTCCAAATTCTGTAAAAATGGAGCACACAAGCCACTGTATAACCTTGATCCAGGACAACACCGATTTGCACTTCTATTTCAACATATAGACTGTCTTCCTTCCTTCCTTCCTTCCTTCCTTCCTTTTTTTTTGGCTTTTCAAGACAGGGTTTCTCTGTGTAGCCTTGGCTGTCCTGGACTATCTTTGTAGACCAGGCTGGCCTTGACCTCACAGCGATCCACCTGCCTCTGCCTACTGAGAACTGGGATTAAAGGGGTACACCACCATGCCCGACCTGCTTATAGACTTTCATCCAGTATTTGAACCTAGACAATACACATACAAGGTCTAGGCTGACCATGTTGGCCTATAGCCAAAGTCTTTCTACACAGTTATCTCAGTGGGCTGCCATCCTGCAATTTCTTCAAGCCATTGTGAAATCCTCATCTTTAACTACCTCTTTTGGTGTTAGTGTAAGTTCCAGATTGGATTTCTTTAAAGGTTCCCTATTTTGGTTCAAAGGCCCTTCCAAGCTTTGTTCTATGACCTGTAATTTAGCATCTGATGACTCAGTCTCTTCTTTTTCCAATCTGTCTTATTCCCATCTCTCCCAAAGAGGAAAAAAATGAAACTGTGTCACTGAAAAAATTATTTGTACGCTAAGAGAAACTGAAATTGAATCCAGAAGTACCGTGTCACTGTGTCTTTCTCCATTTTCAACAGAAATTAATCAATTCCTTAATCTCAAAACTTCTTCCTAAAGACTTTACTTTCTTAGACCCACCCTCCCATGGAGACCTTACCAGTTCAGATGCCCAAGTCTGCTCAGCCTGTCTCTGGCTCCTGCTTCAAGGGAAAGGCTTTTTTGTTTTAATACTCTCAAGAGACCCTCACCCCTCCCTCCCTCACTCAGAGAACTTATTGGGGCCATAAGTGTTTGCTCCACAGCCCCTTCCCAAAGGATTTAGTGTCCTTCCTTAGCTAGGACATTCCGGCTTTGAGAAGCTTGCTTGTCCTAAAGAGACACTTTCTTTTTTCTCATCAAGGACTTCCTAAAAGAACTGCCTCTCTGCAGTATCAATTTTCTTTCTCTGCAGCCTGTTGGAGGCCTTGCATGGGGTCTGTGTAATCAGGAAGCTGTGATCCCCTGCCTTAGAAGCTGCAGTTACTCTCCTGATGAACAGAAGTAAGAAACTGCCCTGTAGTTTCATTTCCTATGTAGTTTGGGCCATCTTCGTACACCAAAATATTATTGTTTTAAAAGCCTGTGTTTTTTTTTTTCCTCTTTTAATCCAGCTATCACACAAATAATTGTGACTCTTTGTAATTGTTTAATAACAAGTTTCACAACACAATAACTGAGCAGTTACTACTCTATTCTTAACCCTCTAAACTAATTTGGCATTCCCCCTGTGTGTCCCAGAGATACTTTGCAGAGTTCCCACTCCAGTTCCTTCTGATTTTTCCTGGACCCACTGGCTGAATGCTCTGGCTGATCCCCCTACTTATCCCTTTATCTCCTCCTCCCATGGCTGCCAAGAAGTCCCGCCCCATTCTCTCCTGTTGCTCAGCAATTGGCTATAAACTGCTTTACTGGCATATCAAAGGACAATTGGGGAGGAGAGTTTACACAACATTGAGACAGGAGATTCTCAGAATAAAGGATTCTGATATGGGTTGGGGGGGTACAGAAATCAGCATTTGAATCACACATTAATGTTATGCCTGCAGGTTAGTACTGAAATACATAATCACTAAAATCCGTCCCATTGTAAAAGTTTTATCTGTCTCAGTGATAAATCTTTTGACTATGAGGTAAGTCTTTCTCTGACATGGAGAGCTTTTGCGCAGAGTATAAGAAAGGTGACCAGGATGATAAAATCTGTTGGGGATTCGCCTCATGCATTTTCGCTCTCGAGTGCTGGTGTGTGTGAATGGTCTATTTTCTATCTCTTATTTCTTATTCCCTGCAGATTCACAAATAAGTTAGTAAATTCAGGCCTTTACCACCAGCCTTCTAAGACAAGAAAGCCGAAGTTTACTTTAGCCTGCAGATCTCTCAGCAGAGGCCTGCTCCTGCACAGGAGATACTCTCCAGATCAGAGAGTTTTTTCCCTTTATACTAGGCTGCAGTTTTTGGCTAGGAGCTATTTTCACAGCAGGAAAAAAGTGGTCAGTTTAAGTTCTTCTCATTAACAGTAGCATAGGCAGCCCTGAGAGAAGGAAGCCTTGGCTCCCTCCCCTCTTTCTAGTTCTTTCAATCATCTGTGGGGACCAGTTGCCTGAGCCATCAGCTTGGCAGGTGACCTAAGAGATAAAGCAAACTCTGAATTCTGGGTCGTGTCCCAAGACTCTCCCCTAGATGTCCAAAGATGGACTTTGGCAGCCAAACCGCCACCCTCCACTGATTTCTGTTCTCTGTCCCAGCTCTTCCCCTGAACCTGCCCCCACCTGACTACCCCTCCCACCCAGTTCTCTCCCTCCATCTACTTCAGATGTCTACTTACTTCATCTACCCTTCTGAGTGAGATGCAAGCATCGTCACTTGGGCCTTCCTTGTCCTATAGCTTCTTTGGGTAGTAGATTGTGGCATGGGTATCCTAGACTTTATGGCTAATATCCACTTATAAGGGAGTACATACCATGTGTGTCTTTCTGGGTCTGGTTACCTCACCCAGGATATTTCTAGTTCCATCCATTTGTCTGCCGGGTTCATGGTGTCCTTGTTTGTAATGGCTGAGGAGTATTCCACTGTGTAAATGTACCATATTTTCTTCCTCCATTCTTTGGCTGAGGGTGGGCAAGCGTGGAAGGGGGGCTTACATTTCAGCTCTCAAGTCTGTTCTGCATTCCTGATAGATGAATAGCACCAAATCCTTGTCATCTACATGGGCCTGGAGTTGGGTTTGGATCTAAGAGGGCCTCGTAAAACAAAGGCTTTATCTTAGGGATGTGCTCTTTACTGCATTCAGAGATGACTGGGATGGACAAGGTTTTACCACATTGCTTCCATTCATAGGGTTTCTCTCCAGTATGAAGTCCTTCGTGATGATGAAGACTATAGAAGTGTGCAAAGGTTTCACCATATTAAATACATTCACAGGGTTTCTCTCCAGTGTGATTTCTTTCATGCTTTTTAAGCTGACTGTGTTGTGCAGAGGCTTTACCACACTGGTTACATCCATAGGGTTTCTCTACCGTGTGTGTTCTTTGGTGTTTTTGGAGATTGCAGAGTTGTGTAAAGGCTTTACCACACTGATCACATATATAGGGTTTCTCTCCAGTATGAATCTTTTTATGCCTTTGAAGATCACTATTACATGCAAAGCCTTTGCTACACTGATTACATTCATAGGGTTTCTCTTCAGAATGTGCTATTTTATGTTTTTGGAGCTTCCAGAGTTCTGAATATGCTTTTCCACACTGATCACATCCATAGGGTTTCTCTCCAGTATGAATTTTCTCATGCCTTTGAAAATCACAGTGAAATGCAAACGTTTTACCACAGTGATTACATTTATAGGGCTTCTCTCGGGTATGTGTTCTCTTATGTATTTGGAGACTCTTAAGTTCGGTATAGGCTTTTCCACACTGATCACATCCATAGGGTTTTTCTCCACTATGATTTTTTTCATGCCTTTGAAAATCACTATGAAATGCAAAGGCTTTCCCACATTGGTTACATTCATAGGGCTTCTCTGTAACATGTGTTCTTTTATGTTTTCGGAGATTCCTGAGTTCTGTATAGGCCTTATCACACTGATCACACACATAGGGTTTCTCTCCAGTATGACTTTTTTTATGTCTTTGAAGATAACTATTACATGCAAAGGCTTTATCACATTGGCTACATGTATAGGGTTTCTCCCCAGAATGTGTTCTTTCATGTATTCTGAGATTATTGTGTTGTGAAAAGGCTCTACCACATTGATCACATACATAGGGTTTCTCTCCAGTATGAATTTTTTCATGTCTTTGAAGATCACTATGAAATGCAAAGGCTTTACCACATTGGTTACATTCATAGCGTTTCTCTCCAGTATGTGTTATTTTATGTTTTTGGAGATTGCAGAGTTCTGAATATGCTTTTCCACACTGATCACATCTATAGGGTTTCTCTCCACTATGAATTTTCTCATGCCTTTGAAGGTCACTATGAAATGCAAAGGCTTTACCACATTGATTACATTCGTAGGGTTTGTCTCCAGTGTGTGTTCTTTTATGCTTTTGGAGATTCCAGAGTTCTGAATATGCTTTTCCACACTGATCACATCCATAGGCTTTCACTCCAGTATGAATCTTTTCATGTCTCTGAAGATCACTATTACATGCAAAGGCCTTCCCACATTGGCTACATTCATAGGGTTTCTCTCCAGTATGTTTTCTTTTGTGTTTTTGGAGATTCCACAGTTCTGAATATGATTTACCACATTGATCACATCCATAGGGTTTCTCTCCAGTATGAATCTTTTCATGTCTTTGAAGATAACTATGAAATGCAAAGGCTTTCCCACACTGGTTACATTCATAGGGTTTCTCTCCAGTATGACCTCTTTCATGCCTGCAAAGATAATTGGCACATGTGAACGTTTTATCACAGTCATTACACTGAGGAACATTTTTATCTGTATGAATTAATTTTACAACTTGTTCTAATTGTAAAGAGGAATCTGATCTTAAGGGTTTATTACTTTGTCTACATTCGTAGAGTTACCCTTCCTTATGGTTTGTTTTTCGTCTTCGAAGATACCTGTGATGGTAAGAGCATTTTTTACACTGCTCACATTTATGCCATCCCTTTTCTGTATCAGCTTTTACATGTATCTGAAGAGATCTGAAAGAGCTCAAAGCTTTACCACCCTGATTTCATTCATGAATTGTCCTATAGTGTGAGTCATCTTACATTTGCAAGGTGAACCAGGTCAGACAGAAGAATTTCCACACTCCTGGTACTCAGGGATATTCCAGTGTGAGTTTGTGCATGCATTCTCAACCAAATTGGAAAACCAAGTCATTGTAAACTTGTATTGCATTCAGAAACTCTACACACAGTTGGGACTCCTACATAGCTTCTAATGCATCCACTGTGACATATAGTACATGTAGACTTATCTTTGTTTGGCCCCAAGTATGTGATATAAAACAGACTGTGTGAAGGCGTGTGACGTTTGCCTGCTGGAAAGGGAGCTGCCCCTTGCCTGGTCTTTGCCAGCTGATAAACATCCTGCTACAGACACCCTGTAGTACTTCTTAAAGAACCTGACACCAACAACTAAGATGGTCATAGCTCTCCAGCTGTCCACTAAGGCATGTTGTTTACACCATGACACTCATCATTACTGATATCATAACAACATGAACCATCATTTATTGGATATTTATAGTGTCTTCTTCACAATAACCTTATAAAATTAGCATAAAAAAACACCTGGTACAGGAAAATAGAAGCTGAAACCAGCAGCTGGGCTTTGTGCTTTTGCAGCGCTTTACTTCACTTGGCTGTTCATTGCTCCTGATCACAACATTCCTAGAGAGACACAGTCAGGAAAAGACTTCAAAGAGGCTGTTGTGTCTGCTGTTGTTTCCTTGACTGCTTGTTCCTGTTGCTGTGTTCGATGTTGAAAATCCTAGACGAAGTGTTGAATTGCTCCAACCAACTAAGTCTAAAAAGGTCTTCTACCTCTATTCCCCCTATTATACTCCTTTGTCTCCTATCTAGGGTGTCTCCTATCTAGGGTAGGTGGGTTGGAAGAGAGGTAGAGTCATTAAAGAGCCCCAAATAAAGTAGGTTTTAAAAAGACCAAAGCCTACAGAGACATATCCAGTACCTACTAAAAGAATAACATGAAAGGCTTCCACACTGCATCACACATTTTGTCTTTCTGTTCCTCGTACACATGTGCGATAGAGATTAAAGTTTCTCCACAACAGCATTCTTGAGTCTCATAAACTCCTCCCTCACTAAACTAAGCAGCATTACTTCCAGTATATAAGCAATGACAGCTTTAACATGGACTAGTTGTTTAATGGAAGGCTTTGGATATATACTCATCGGACGTTCAGTGTGTATGCCTTTATAACATCTGAGTGGTACAGGATAAACAGATTACAGCTCTACAGCATAGCTCTATGGGGCTATGTCTCACATGGTGAGATCTGTCCAGGCATTCCTTCCTTGTGTCCCTTCTTAGAGGAATGCCTTACAAACACAGATCACACACCGCCCATTAAGGTACATGGTTTTCTCAGAATTTAATAATCATCAATACACTTACAAATTTCCAGGACATATTAAGATTTCTTCAGAGGCATATTTGTATCAGCTTGCACATGAAAATTACCTTCCATGCCTTCTAGAACTTTGACACTGTTCATCAGTATTGTGGTCTTCCCAAATGAAGCCTAAAATACAGTGCCAGAAAATATATGATATATTACTGGAAATTACACAACATTTAAGTTACTATCATCAGTGAACCTTATAGCCAGGCCTTATTTATTCACCTCATTTCCTTGTTCTCAATTGAAATTGCAGCAGAGCATTAATAACCAAGAAACAGTTTGCCCCTTGTTTTAAAACACAAAGTAAATTCACAGTCGTACCTATAGCAGTGAAGTTCTTGCAGGTCTCCAGCATCACATCTATGTAGAGACTCTTCTGAGAAGGATCCAGCAAAGCCCACTCTTCCTGAGTGAAGTTCACATGCACATCTTCATAGGTCAGTGAATCCTAAAATATCCCATACATGTGTAAAGAGAAAGCATGATACTCATAACACTGCAACAGGACACTTCATTGTTAATATATTCATATAATTCTGGTGCTTCCGCCACTTATTTCCTGACATACAATTTCTAATGTAATCACCAAGTAATTTTAGAAGGAAACTGAATAATGAGGTTCATCTCTGTCAATTCTGCACACTTTGAATAAGATACAGCCTTGAAAGGGAAATGCCAGTTAACAGACATAAAGAGAGAGTGATACAAGCAAACACATCAACAGTACTGAGCCCATGTCAGATAAACTATATGAACAATTACTAACTACAAAATATCATGGACAAACTGGGTGGATAGGCTAATACCTTTGATGCCAGAACTCAGGAGACAGAGGCCGGTGTATCTCATTGAGTTGAATGCCAGCCTGAAGAGCCAGAGTTACATATTAAAACCCTGACTTTGAGAGAAACAAATGAACAAACAGACAAGACAGAAAAACTCAGGGCTAGAAAGATGGCTCTGCGGTTAAGAGCGCCACCTGCTCTTCCAGGGGTCCTGAGTTCAATTCCCAGCAGCCACATGGTGGCTCACAACCATCTATAATGTAATCTGATACCCTCTTCTGCAGATAAAGCACTCATATACAATAAATAAAAATAAATTTAAATAAAAAAAAAAACTCAGAGGTTTTCAGTAAAAGTTCTTTTAAAAATGTATACATTCATGTTAGTCCTTTATTCACATTGAGGAAGCCAGAAGTGCCCCAGTTTAAACTGTAACAGGAATAAGCTCTTACTAGAAGGGAATGTGTGTATAAAAGGGACAAGTGGAAAGATGAAAATATTACCAATATAAATGTTCATCATAAATAATCAGCATAGGGCAGAAGAGATGGCTCAGCAGTGAAGAGCTGCTGCTGTTCTTGAATATAATTGAGCTCAGTTACCGGTCCTTTAAGGGGCTGACAGTTATCTATCACAGCAAGTTCAGGAGTTCTGAGGCCACCTTCTGACTACTGTAAGGACCAGGCACACATGCGGGGCACATTCATGCATATAGGCAAAGTACGCATATTCATTCACTCAAAAAGAAAATCAAAACAAACACAACATGCAGGAAGAATGTCACACACCTGCAATCCAATAACTCAGAAGGCTCAGGCAGCACTAATGTCATGAATGCGCGCCATTCTGAGAAGAAGCATATATTCCTCAGCTAAATTTCAAAATTCAAGATGTGAGTGAAGCTCCAGACAACAGCAGAGGCTTGATATGTACAAAAACCTACATTCCAACCCATCACTCAATAATATAAAAACAAGCAAGCAAACAAACAAACAAACAACAACAACAAAATGAAACCAGGCATGATGGCCAACATATATTCCCAGCACTCTGAAGCCAGAGTCAGATAGATCTCTTAAGTGCAATGCCTGCCTGGTCTACATACATCCAGAAAGTCAGGGTACACAAAGAAACTGTGTCTTCAAAAACAGAAACAAAAGCAACAAAATTAAAAATAACAATCAACGGACTAGCATTGAAGCAATTGCTTCCAGTGTATCTTATGTGATTTAGGGACAGAGTCTATAACGGGGAAGGCATGACAGCAGGAGAAGGAAGCTGACTGGTCAGGTTCAACCACAGCCCAGTAGGCACCAAGCACAGGAAATGGACTGAGTCTACACTCAAATCCCATCCCCAGTGAGAAATCTAGAAAGGCTCCAGCTACATAACTTTCATAAGCTCCCCAAAGAAAGCCACAAAGGAGAGACGAGTGTTCAAAGCCATCATCCTATCTGACAGCTTTCTGAGTCCGCCCTCTACATTCGGAGCCTGCGCTCTATAGGCTCACGGTCATCCCATGATGAAAATGCGGTAAGTCTAACTTCAGTGGTCCTAACGCCGCAACAGCCCCAACACTGTTCAAACGTCCAAAGTCTCTTCTGACACTCAAGTCAATCTCATGACGGCCACATTTTGTAAACTCACAAAACAAGCTGAGTATCTTTCCAACATACAGTGGTCCACAACACCCCTTTCTATTCCAACAGAAGGTAATGGTGACACTGGACCATGGCAGGAAACCCATCAGGGGAAATGCCAAATCCTGGAGCTTCAGTTTCCAAGGGCTGATGGCCCCATCCCTGCCACTTCTCATGCATCTCTGTTTGGTCTCTTCCACTCCCTATATGCATCTCTCCATGGCAGGTGTCTGATACATGAGGTATGTAAAAAAACAATTATTCAAGAATAGATTAAAAAAAAAAAAAAGAATAGATACAACTGTTACACAAAAAGGGAGGTGCGGTAAGTTATTGGTTTTAATTTCTTTCCTTAGAAGTGTTTCTAGCTAGAGGCAGAGGCAGGCAGATCGCTGTGAGTTCGAGGCCAGCCTGATCTACAAAGCGAGTCCATGATGGCCAAGGCTACACAGAGAAACCCTGTCTCGAAAAAACCAAAAAAAAAAAAAAAAAAAAAACAAAGAAGTGTTTCTAGCTAGACAATTTTGCTTAAGTCAAAGCAGTGGCTTTGTCCATATGCTCATTATGTGTTCAAAGCAGAACTTTTATCTTTTCTAATTTCAAAAGTTGTACATTATGTGTTCAAAGTTAGTTTTTATGTCAATGTTTTTACCAAGAAACAGGTGTCTGCCTTGTCTTGAAGAGCTAACTATTTATTCTGTGTTTTTATACTCACATGGCATTTCATGGGCCTCATTACTTGGACTAAACCTACATTGAATGCATTTCCTTGATCATTAATTGTCTTAACTTTGGTTTTTTTCTTGCTGTAATTCATGTGGTTCACAGGGCTTTTAGCTAATTGGCAGGAGGGTAGAAGTTACCTGAATCAACTCAGAAATCATCATCAGGAATTATAAAATCATCTTCCTAAGATTCTGCAGGAAATTTCCCGAATACAAAGAGCAATAGGCAGAGAGGGGGCCTCTATCCCCGCCAGGCTTATATGAGGGACACAGTAATGACAAGCACGGAAAGGCAAGTTATCAGCAACAAGCAGGCTACAGGCCAAATCCCTGGGCTTTGCCTACACAGCGATGCATCTATTCATCAGCCATGCAAATATGAAGGGGTGGCCTCCAGGAAGCTCGCTTGCTTTTGCCAACCCAGCATGCAAATTACTCAGCTGTTAAAAATGACATTAAAAGACACCATGATATTTACAGGAAAATGGATGCAACCAGAAAAAAAAAAAGGCCCTAAGTGAGGTAACCAAGACCCAGAAAGACAAATATGGTCTTCATTCACTTGGAAATAAACATCAGCTATTCGGTAACTAACTGAGCTTCACTCCACAGCCCTAGAGGACATGTAAAGAGGAAGACTAAAGAGGCCAGCATGGACACTTCCGGAGAGGGGAAATAGGAGAGAGTCTGTGGGTGGATTGGTGGTAAATGGGGACAGGAGTGGGAGGGATCAGGTGGGGAGCTGGAGACAGTGCAGTGCATTTGGGGCGTAGTGTAGAAACTTGGTGCTCCGGTCATTTCCCTGGACTCTGTGAGGGTGACCTTAGTGAAGACTCCTGGTCCTGGAGGAGATGGAGTCTGGCCTGGCCATCCTGTGTAGCCAGGCAGGGCTTCCGTGGTGGGACTGGGTTACAGTCAGCCGAGCTGCTGCCTCAAGAGGCCCCATGGATATCCCTAAACAGCCCAGGATGATGATAAGGAGAGGGAGCTGCTGTCTGAAAACTGACAGCTGGGCTGCATCGCAGAGGACAACTTCCACAGTGCTGACTGACCATAGAGAGGTGGAGCAGGAGCAGGCTTGCATGGGCCCAGGAGCTACATGGGCATCAGAGCTGTCTCCTTTGTCATGGTTTGTGGCTAAATTCCTGGATAATCCTGGTGAGCAAACCTGTGTATCCTAGCATCCTAATCTCTAACAGGCCGGGTTAGCACACTGCTCATCTGTGGGGTGCTGTAGAGCAGTCCTCCCTCAGCTAAATTCTACTTGGTGTCACTTACTGTGTCCTAAGCGATGGTAAATCCTTTACAGCATCAACTCTACTCTTCTACATCGCAGCTTAATATTGGGGTGCTACCCACCACAGGAGACGCCTTTTACAGCCTCCACAAAATTAACTCCAAACGGATCTTACACCTAAATATTAAATGCTCAGGGCAGAACTTTCTAAGCTAGTCCGAGTCTAAAATCCTTCCAAGGATGTTTCTACACACAAGCCCCAGCTGCAAATGCTTTGCGAAGTGGCAGCCCTCAAATCAAAGTTAGGCAGAGCCTATCACCTGGTCCAGGAACTGACTAGGTTCTCACTAGGGGCTCTACCTGGCCGCTGTTTACCAGGGAGCCCCAGGGACAGACCCAGCGCACCAGCCCCCCGCTGCTCAGATGCCTGCTCCTCCCCGCTGTGTGCAGTGACCCTGCGCTCACCATGTCGGGGCTTCAGAGCTTGCCTGAGCTCTCCTCACAGCACTCAGCAGCTGTGCTCAGAGCGCGTCACTCGGAACCAATCAAGCCTGCTCAGCAACGGAGCTGAACCCGCCTCACGGAACCCGGAAGAACACTCCTCCTCTGGCGGGCAGGTCCGCCTGGAGGCTCTGATTGGTTAATGTGTCTTGATTGACAGGAACACCTCCCTTAGGGGTAGAGTGAGCTGAAAAGACAAGACACAGAAGTTCCTGACCTATGTTTCTAGTTCAGGGCAAGACCTTTTGCAGAGGTGCAGAGACTCGCCATCAACGGCTTCCCACCCAGCCCAGCGGAGGACCCAGCACTCCAGCTCTGGCCGCTCAGCCGCTCGCTCCTCCCCCTTCTTTGGCTCTGGCCCGGCTCTCCCCACATCAGAACATCAGAGCTTGCCTGAGCTTCACTTCACCACAGCAATTAAGAGGCACTCTGCCTTCCTCCTCCTGGGATCCGGGGAAGGATAGCTTGTAAAGCTCATCACTCAACTCGCCGTGGAGTTACCAATCTGTCCCACAAGTGGAAGATGGCCCAGCACAGTAACTATTAAAAAGAGATTTATAGGGTGACCTACCTCTGTGCTTGTTGGAGCAGGGGCACCATCTGACCTCTTCTCCCTGGGCACTGACTGACCAGGTTCCTCCTCCTTCTTCCTGTAATGGGTTATGAAACACTCTGGACGCTTACGACCCTCTGCCAATCTTGAGCAAAAGGTCTAGCCTGAGAAGGCCCATGTTGCTACATCTCCTGGTTGAAGTTAACTGTGGCCTGTGACACCTTGGCTCTGAGACTGTCCTTATGACAGGCAAGGAAGAAGCAGCAACTGCTGGGCATATGTCTAGTCTGCCAAGCTCAGATTTAAGCTGTGGAGCTGTGGTATATCACAGGGCTCTTTATTATAAAATAGGAGTGTGTTTGTGTTTCTGTGTGTGTGTGTGTGTGTGTGTAGGCCAGTTTGCCCAACTATGGGCTAATATACTTAGGACATGCTGAAAGTGAGCGGGGTCAGTGTTCAACAAGCTAGTTATTCTGAGTGCATTTCTTTTACTTTTGAGGCTGTGTCTCCCTAGGTAGGCCAGGCTGGTCTCAAACTCCCAATCCTCCTGCCTCAGCTTCTAGAGAGCTGAGATTTGAGGTCTGGGATACCAGGCCTGAATTTCAGTGCACTGAATTCTAGTTATGACACTTTGAACTTTCTCATGGCTTATTTGAGTCTTCCAAACAGCAGCCTAGTGCTCTGGCATCCTGACTGTTGGCTATGCTCTTGGCCCTCAGCAAGATCACCTGTAGGCTTGTCACCCTGACCACATAGTCTTCCATAGCCCCAGGAGGCTTAATCCCCTGGGTAGAAGAGGGCCTGGCTGCCTGCCCACTTGTGAGTTTCTAGACAGGCCTGGATGTTCTACACACGGGGTTTTTTTGGTTATGAACTGGGTGCTTGGAACCCCTGGGGCATTGTGTGTCATTGAAAGAAAGTGTATAGGAGAGCAAAAGTCAGAGTCATCCCTCCAAGGGAATGAGTCTTGCTCACTCCCATCTGCTTCAGGGTTCAGGTGTAAATCTTACTTGGAGGGAGGTGGATGTTCAGGGTTCGGGTGTAAATCTTACATGGAAGGAAGTGGGTGTTAATGATGCTGAGTGAACTGTTCCAACATCTGTGTCCAGGTGCAAAGTGGGAAAATGCGACACAGATCAGTGTGACTGCCCAAATCATATTCTCTCTTCCTCCCTCCGCTGCCTCTGTGTATGTGTGTGTGTGTAAGCTGGACACGCATATGCGAATGACCTGTAGCACTTGGCTTTACCTCCACCAAGTGGGGCCTGGAGATCAAACTCAGTTGATCAGGATTGACTTGGCAGCAATTGCACTTACCTCCCATCTTTTTCTTTTCTTTTCTTTTTTATTCTTCTCTCATATACTGCATCCCATTTGCAGTATCCCCCTCTTCCCCTCCCTCTGGTCTCTAACCCCTCATTTCCCTTTGCTCCAGATCCACCCCTCCAACTCCCCTCAGTAAAGAGCAGGCCTCCCAGAGACATCAACCAAATACAGCCCGACAAGCTACAATAAGCCCAGATACATATTCTCACATCACAGCTGCATGAGGCCTATGGATCCTGAGTTCCAGCCTGGGTTACAAAGCAAGACTGTCCCAAAATTCAAGTCAACCAGAGAAACAGCCTTTCTAAACACTAGGTATGAATATTGGTGGTGAACTGCCACTGAAACCAGACAATTGGCTGTTCCTGTCTAGCCAAATAAACCACACAAGGCAACTTCTTCTCGTGGGGCTGTGGTCTTCCTCCTTGGCACAGCCTGCACTACTGGCTACACTGAGGCTCCTTGACCCTCAGGTCCTTTTCTGCATAGATGGGCTTCTTGCCTCCGGCTTGTGCTTTGTGGTTTTACTTTATAAAATGTTATTGTGTGCTAGGCCTGAAGAGCCTGAAGCTCACTACCTTAAGAGTTCTATTCAGATCCTCTTGATCAATTGAAAGCAGTCTTAATTACATGTGTAAGGCACAAGCCTAATTCTATGTATGTTGATTGAGAGACAGACGAGACGTGATTAACAGACTGATTTTCATCATATATGTGGAAGAAAACAGCCACATGAAGATATAATTACAGAATTCTTGAAATTAAGCATTTGATAGGCCCCTCCGCGAGCAATCAGCCTTTCTATTCGTCCTTCTCAGCTTCAGGAACAGCCTTGACAGTACTGGGAAGCCATACCTCTACAATCTGTTGGCAACGATGACCATGTACACTCTTGCAGAAAGGGCCAGAAACATAGCAGCTACCTATTTCTAAAGGAGAAGATAGAGTAAAGATCATGGGCTGGGGATGCAATTCAGTCACCCAGGAGCACTTCATGGTCGGTGTTGTCAGAGATGAAGATGTAGGGTGACACTTCTGTGTGCTTCTTGCCTTTGCACATGTTGGTCACCCATACCCCATCGATGGGCCGCCACCTGTAGGGGGCTACATGAAGGACAGGCCTGTATAGGTCTGGGGAAAGGAAGTGAGGATGGTGAGCTAGTCCTAGGTACAGTCGTTCCCTTAGCCAGGCCCATCACCAAGTGAGCTAACTCAGTAAGCCAAAGCGTTTGCGAGAGAAGCATGGATAGCCTTCTGGAACTAGCTGTCAACCTGAAGCTAGCAAGCAAAACAGCCTTCTCTTGTAGAAAGAAGGTTTCTTCTTTCTAAGTTAACAATACAGTACATTATTTCAGCAGCAATATTCTTTAACCAGCTAGTTCCCCAATGATTGACACAGAGAGACTATGATTTATTGTGTACCTATAAGCAGCATGCTGGCCAGACACTGACTGTTCTAATCCTAGTCCCTTTAAGACCCACAGACTAGCCAATCACATGCCAATCTGATGACTCCCCAGCAGATTCTGCTCCGTCAGTCTGTCCTCATGGCCACATCAGTATATGCTCATTATCCATCTTGGCTCATGGAGACTCCTTTCTCTCCAGCTTCCTCTCCTGCTACTTCTTCTGCTGCGCTCGCCTTCTCTCAAACCCTAAGACTCTCTGCCTCCCTCTTACCCAGTCACAGGCTTCAGCATCTTTACTTACCCAATCAGGGGTAACTGGGGAACATTCCTTATCAGCACATGTTTACAATAGAGAGTTCAACATTCAGAACAATGCCTACGGCAGGGCATACATCCCATTGCAGTTTCCCCTCCTTGCCCTCCCTACAGTCTCTCTCCCCTCACTTCCCTTCCACTCCCTCCCTCCAGATCCACACCCTCCATCTCCCCTCAGAAAAGAGCAGCTCTCCCAGAGACCTCAACCAAATATAGGCTAACAAGCTACAATAAGCCCAGACACATAGTCTCAGATCACAGCTGCATGAGGCAAACCATTAAGAAGAATTGGTCCTGAAGGCAGGGAAAGGAGTCAGAGGCAGCCTCTGCTGCCACAGTTAGCGAGCCCACAAGAGCTCTAACCTGCACAAGAGACCATAGCAGCTCCCTGATCTCTGTGAGCCCACTTTAGTTCCGGGCACTTGATTCCACGGGTCCTGTTCCTGTGGTGACTTTGACCCCTCTGGCTGCTCCAATACTCCTGCCCATTGCTCTGCAGGACTCAGCCTAATAATTGGATGTCCCATGTTTTGAAAGCAAGGTGTCATGTGGCTTAGGCTGTCTTAGAACTTGCTTTGTATGACGATGACCTTGCACTCCTGATCCTTCTGCTCCAGTGCTGGGATTAAAGGCGTGCGCCACCACACCCGGCTCCTCAGGGCTTTTTTTAAACAGGGGTTCTCAACCTGTGGGTCGTGACCCCTTTGAGGATCACATATTAGCCATTTATATTATGATTCATAGATGTAACAAATTATAGTTCTGAAGTAGCAACAAAATGATTTTATGGTTGAGGTCACCACAACATGAAGAACGGTTCTAAAGGGTTAGCACTAGAATGTTGAGAACCATTGTTCTTTCTTTCTATCTATCTATCTATCCTTTATTTGTTTGTTTGTTTATTCATACTGTTTGGGTGCCCTATATGCATGTACCCCTGCATGCCAAAAGTGGGCATCAGATCCCATCACAGATGGTGTGAGCTACCACGTGGTTGCTTATGTGGGATGTTTCTATTTTCTTTATAAAGGCACTTAGTGCTATGAATTTTCCTCTTAGCACTGCTTTCAATGTGGGTATGTTGTTTCTTCATTTTCATTGAATTTCAGGAGGTCTTTAATTTCTTTCTTTATCTCTTCCCTGACCTATGTGTCATTAAGTAGAGAGTTATTTAGTTTCCATGTGTGTGTAGGCTTCTTGTTATTTCTTAGGCCATGGTGATCTGATAGGATACAAGGTATTATTTCAATCTTCTTGTATCTGTTGAGGCTTGCTTTGTGACCCACCATGTGATCAATTTTGGAGAAGGTTCCATGGGGTGCTGAGAAAAAGGTATAATCCTTTGTGTTTGGGTGAAAAGTTCTGTAGATATGTTAGATCCATTCGATTCATGATGTTGGTTAATGTCATTATTTTTCAGCTTAATTTCTGTTTCAATGACCTATCTTTTGGTGCAAGTGGTATGTTGAAATCTCCCACTATTAATGTGTGGGGATTGATGTGTGGTTTAAGCTTTCTTAATAGTTGTTTTTGTTTTTAACAAATGTGGGTGCCCTTGTATTGAGAGCATGGATGTTCAGAATTGTGATGTCATCTTGGTTGACTTTACCTTTGATGAGTATCAAGTGTCCTTCTCTGTCCCTTTTGATTAATTTTGGTTGAGTCTTCTTTATTGGATATTAGAATGGCTATACCAGTTTGCTTCTTGTGACCGTTTGCTTGTAATAATTTTTTCCAGCCTTTTACTCTGAGGTAATGTCTATCCTTGTGGCTGAGACGTGTTTCTTGAATGCAGAAGAATGTTGGGTCTTGTTTATGCATCCATTCAGTAAGCCTGTGTCCTTTTATTGGAGAATTTAGTCCATGGATGTTGAGAGATATTAATGACCGACCAGTGATTATTAAGACCCTTAATTTTGATGTTGGTTACCCTAGGGAGTTTGTGTGGTTGTATTTTTGGGATGGTGTAGTTATCTATTTCCTGTGCGGTTTTGGTTGTAGCTTGTCCCTTTGGGGCAGAGTTCTCCTTCTATTATTAATTTTTGTAAAGCCGGATTTGTGGATAGGTTTTGTCATGGAAAATCTTGTTTTCTCCTTCAATGGCTACTGAAAGTTTTGCTGAGTATAGTAGTCTGGCCTGGCATCTGTGGTCTCTTAGGGTTTGCAGGATCTCTGTCTAGGCCCTTCTGGCTTTTGTGGTCTCTGCTGAGAAGTCCGGTGTAATTCTGATAGGTTTGCCATTAAACATTACTTGGCCCTTTTCTCTTGCAGCTTTTAAACTTTATTCTTTGTTCTGTATATTTTGTGTTTTGATTATTATGTGACAGGAGGTTTTTCTTTTCTGGTCTATTCTATTTAGTGTTCTGTAGGCCTCTTGTATGTTTGTAGACATCTCCTTTAAATTTGGGAAATTTTCTTCTGATTTTGTTGAAAATATTTTCTGGGCCTTGGATTCGAACGTCTTCTCTTTCATCAATGCCTATTATCCTCAGGTTTCATCTTTTCATGGTGTCCTTAATTTCTTGGATATTTTGTGTGAGGAATTTTTCAGTTTAGCATTTTCTTTGATGGTTGCTTCAAGACTGACGATGGTATCTTCTAGACCCAAGATTTGTTCCTCCATCTCTTGGATTCTGTTAGAGAAGCTTGAGTCTGTGTTGATTGCTTTCTTCTCCAAGCATTCTTGGTCCTGTTGTTCTTCTGACCAGGTCTTTATCAATGTTTCCATTTTCATCTTCAGATTTTGAACTGTTTTATTGATTTCTTTCATCTGATTGTTTGAATTTTCCTGGAATCCTTCCAGTGACTCTCTATAGGCCTCTTTTATGTCTTCTACCTGTTTGGCTGCCTCTTCCTGCATTTGTTTACAGATTTTATTTCTTTCCTCCACTATCATATTCATTACTAGAGATTTGAGGTCTTTTTTTTTTTTTTTTTTTTTTTTGTATTTCAATTGTGCTTGAGATCTCCAGGTTGCTTTCTTTGGGATAGCTGGGATCTGGAGATGCCATATTGTTTGAGGCTTTGTTGTTCATGTTTCTATGCTGGTCTTTAGTCATTTTGCTCTGTCTGATATTGGGAGGTATCTTCTGGGGTCCTTCACTGATTGTTGAGAGCAGTATGTTGGTAATCGTAAGTCGAGGTCCTTGGCTCGTGGTGGTCAGAGAACTATTCCCTGAGAGAGGCAGGCGTCTGGGTTTTGGTTCCTGAAGGCTTTGCTCCACACCCTGGGTTCCCCACTGGGTCAGCTGAGGTAGGTGCTGGTGCTCTGCAGCTCCAATATCAGTTTGAGGTAGAGTATGTAGAGCAGGCTTTCCTATGTTTGGCTGGGCTTTGAATATCCTGAACTCAGGCCCTGAGGCTTTGGGTCCTAGGCTCACATTACCCTACAGTGCCTGAACCCCTAGAAGTTATTTAGGTTTCTGCCTGCTCCAACCAGGTAGTGGGGCCTAGGTTCTGCCTGCCAGGGAGAGAGCAGCTACTGCCTTCTGATTGTTGTTGGTTAGCTAGATATTTGCTCTATCTTCTCTGACCTGCCAAGTTACTCTCAAGAGTGTGAGAATCCCAGCTAGGGTGTGGAACCTCGCTAGGCTGGGACAGTTGTGACCAGTTGCGCCAGATTAGTTCTCTGGGACTAGCTGTTTTCTGCCCAGCCCTGTTCACAGGGCTGTTGCAGTCCTTGACTCCTGGCAGCATCTCTGGTCTGAGATCACGCCGCTGTGGCTATGTGTCCCTGACTTCAGCAGCTTGTAACTTGAAGGCGGGTTCCAGACCAGGCTCTGGGGGCTGAATTGCCCTCTATAGAGTTTCCTTCTCAGAGCACCCAATAGATGGGGACTGTACCACAGCTGACTTGGTGCCCGAATGGCGCGTAGGCCTTCTGTGGGCTTGCATGGGGCCAGAGTTGGGGGGGTCTAAGGCCCCAAGCCACCTGTTCCCTGTAGACTTTCCTAGTCCAGGGGGTTTGAAGTACTGCCACTGCAAATTCCATCCCAAATACTGAGTTCTCCCACAAGGCAAGGCCATCACATTTTCTTCTCAGGGCACATAGGGCTGGGACCGTACCCACCGCCGACTGGGTGCCCTAATGGCACCTAGGCTTTCTATGAGCCTGTGTGGGTTGGGTGTGGGGGGGTCTGAAGCCCCAATTCACCCGTTCCATGTAGGTTTCCCTAGTCCAGGAGGTTTGAGGCACAGATTCAGTCCCAAATACTGAGTTGGCACGCCAAGCAACGCTGCTGCTCAGCGCTCGTCACTTACAATCTGGGTCCTTTCTGGGCTCTGTGGGACTAGTCTGTCATCTCTCCTGGGGTGCGGGATGACCAGAGTTCTGACTAATCCGTGGTCAGTACTGTGTGGATCTCTCTCAAGTAGTTATCCACAGCACCCGCGGTCCGTGGGTCCAGTTAGCGTCTGTGGTCTCTTCCCTGCAAATCAGGCAGCATGCGTCTTCATCACCGCGATCTTGGCACACCCCACCCCCCAGCACAGTTCAATTAAAGATGGCTCCCTGTAAAATAAAATTTTATCTATGCCATTAAAAGAATGGCATGACAAATCCTGAAGAATTTGTAGCCAAAGATTTATTGGCCATGTATAGCTGAAGTTCTGGCTAGAGACATGTTCATATCACAGCTGTTCCCATGTGGCAGGATCAACAAATTATGTTGCCTGTCTTGTTTGGTCTTCTTGATTTCTTTCCTTCTGTCTTCAGCCAAGATCATCGGGAGGTCTCCCCCTGTCAAATCTGATCTTCATCGGTTTGGATGGAATAGCTAGCCTTTGTTTCCTCTTGAGACAAGAGCATATTCTCCTCCCCAAGGCAACACATTTCCTGTCTTCCATTTTGGAATTATCACCTTTATATGCTCATCTAATTCAGTAGTTTTTTCTAAAGTCCAGTGCATCTTGGCAGGTATGCTACTTGTCTCATTTTAAAAAATTAAAAATCTGCACCCCTGCCTGCTACCCTCCATATGGAGGTCAGGAACATGTTCTTTGACCCCAAAGATAATAGGGCTCATGCCCAACAGGCCACTTCAGCCTTTCTAGTCATCTCCTGAGTCATCTAAGGACCTCTACTTGGCCCTCTTCCTCTACATCCTAGGGGATGATGGCTATGATCTCAGAGATCCTGGAGCCACACCTGTGGGAAGTGCTAATGGCCAGAGCACATTGAAAGGACACTGCTCTGGTGAAGAACTGCATGAGGAGTGGTGTAGAGTCCGCCAGGACAGAAAACAAGAAAGGGACAGAACTGGGGCAGGGGAGGCACAGTGGAAGCCGCAGAGAGAAGCTAAGGTATGAGAGCACTGACAGGCGTGAAGACGGAGCGCGTGACAGGCGTGAAGACGGAGCGCCCTGGGGACTACAAGGTTGAAATGGGAGAAGCCAGGGAGAATCAAAACTGAAGAGAAAGGGTAGAAGGGGGAGACTTCTGTATGAGAAGGGGAGAAAAGACAAGAGGAGGGAGGCAAGAAACAGGGCTGAGGAAGTGAAGCACAGAAGAAAAGAGGGTGGAAGGGAAGGAGTCGAATTTAAAAGGAGATGACAAAGCATAGGAAGAGAAAAGACGATAGGATGCCCTAGGGAGTAGGCCATTTCTCAGAGTGGAGCAGAGGAGATGGCTCTCTGGTGGAACAACCTAAGGACTGCCCCAGAGGGGAGGTGACTAATTGAATGACTGTGCTTTGAGATGGAAATAAACAGCATTATTTCTTGGTAAAAAAACAAACAAACCAATCTATTTTGGGAAGATATTATATTCCCCTTCTGTCTTATGATCACCTTTTTAAAAGTATTACTAGATCTTTTCATAATTGTTTGACTTATACGGCTAACATTATATGTTACAGGTTTCATGTCATATGTCTTAAAAAAAAACTGTTGTATTACAGTGCATATGCTTGCTGAAGCACCATCAGCCCCAATTTGCAGCGGCATCTCCAAGACAGTCACCATCTCTAACAAATGTGTAACTTTAGAATCATGCAGTCCAGAACTTAAGGCAAAAGCCCATTGTAATTGTGAATATTAACTTATGGCATGGTGTATATGTTAGTTCTCCAAATTCTGTAAAAACGGAGCACACAAGCCACTGTATAACCTTGATCCAGGACAACACCGATTTGCACTTCTATTTCAACATATAGACTGTCTTCCTTCCTTCCTTCCTTCCTTCCTTCCTTCCTTCCTTTTTTGGCTTTTCAAGACAGGGTTTCTCTGTGTAGCCTTGGCTGTCCTGGACTCGCTTTGTAGACCAGGCTGGCCTCGAACTCACAGCGATCCACCTGCCTCTGCCTCCTGAGTGCTGGGATCAAAGAGTGCGCCACCACGCCTGGTCTGCATATAGACTTTCATCTATAATTGAACCAAGAAAATACACATACAAGGTCTAGGCTGACCATGTTGGCCTATAGCCAAAGTCTTTCTACACAGTTATCTCAGTGGGCTGCCATCCTGCAATTTCTTCAAGCCATTGTGAAATCCTCATCTTTAACTACCTCTTTTGGTGTTAGTGTAAGTTCCAGATTGGATTTCTTTAAGGTTCCCTATTTTGGTTCAAAGATCCTTCCAAGCTTTGTTCTATGACCTGTAATTTAGCATCTGATGACTCAGTCTCTTCTTTTTCCAATCTGTCTTATTCTCATCTCTTCCAAAAAGGAGAAAAATGAAACTGTGTCACTGAAAAAATTATTTGTACGCTAAGAGAAACTGAAATTGAATCCAGAAGTACCGTGTCACTGTGTCTTTCTCCATTTTCAACAGAAATTAATCAATTCCTTAATCTCAAAACTTCTTCCTAAAGACTTTACTTTCTTAGACCCACCCTCCCATGGAGACCTTACCAGTTCAGATGCCCAAGTCTGCTCAGCCTGTCTCTGGCTCCTGCTTCAAGGGAAAGGCTTTTTTGTTTTAATACTCTCAAGAGACCCTCACCCCTCCCTCCCTCACTCAGAGAACTTATTGGGGCCATAAGTGTTTGCTCCACAGCCCCTTCCCAAAGGATTTAGTGTCCTTCCTTAGCTAGGACATTCCGGCTTTGAGAAGCTTGCTTGTCCTAAAGAGACACTTTCTTTTTTCTCATCAAGGACTTCCTAAAAGAACTGCCTCTCTGCAGTATCAATTTTCTTTCTCTGCAGCCTGTTGGAGGCCTTGCATGGGGTCTGTGTAATCAGGAAGCTGTGATCTCCTGCCTTAGAAGCTGCAGTTACTCTCCTGATGAACAGAAGTAAGAAACTGCCCTGTAGTTTCATTTCCTATGTAGTTTGAGCCATCTTGCTACACCAAAATATTGCTGTTTTTAAAACCTGTGGTTTTTTTTCCTCTTTTATCCAGCTATCACACAAATAATTGTGACTCTTTGTAATTGTTTAATAACAGGTTTCACAACACAATAACTGAGCAGTTACTGCTCTATTCTTAACCCTCTAAACTAATTTGGCATTCCCCCTGTGTGTCCCAGAGATACTTTGCAGAGTTCCCGCTCCAGTTCCTTCTGATTTTTCCTGGACCCATTGGCTGAATACTCTGGCTGATCCCCCTACTTATCCCTTTAACTCCTCCTCCCATGGCTGGCAGGAAGTCCAGCCCAATTCTCTGCTGCTGCTCAGCAATTGGCTATAAACTGCTTTATTGGCATATCAGGAGACAGTTGGGTAGGAAAGTTTACACAACAATGAGACAGGAGATTCTCAGAATAAAGGATTGCAACCAGATATGGCGAGTACAGAAATAAGCACTGCACATTAACCTTATGCCTGCAGGTTAGTACTGAAATACATAATCACTAAAATCCATCCCATTGTAACAGTTTTATCTGTCTCAGTGATAAATCTTTTTGACTATGAGGTAAGTCTTTCTCTGACATGGAGAGCTTTTGCGCAGGGTATAAGAAAGGTGACCAGGACGATAAAATCTGTTGGGGATTCGCCTTATCCATTTTCGCTCTCGAGTGCTGGTGTGTGTGAATGGTCTATTTTCTATCTCTTATTTCTTATTCCCTGCAGATTCACAAATAAGTTAGTAAACTCAGGCCTTTACCACCAGCCTTCTAAGATAAGAAAGCCGAAGTTTACTTTAGCCTGCAGATCTCTCAGCAGAGGCCTGCTCCTGCACAGGAGATACTCTCCAGATCAGAGAGTTTTTTCCCTTTACACTAGGCTGCAGTTTTTGGCTAGGAGCTATTTTCACAGCAGGAAAAAAGTGGTCAGTTTAAGTTCTTCTCATTAACAGTAGCATAGGCAGCCCTGAGAGAAGGAAGCCTTGGCTCCCTCCCCTCTTTCTAGTTCTTTCAATCATCTGTGGGGACCAGTTGCCTGAGCCATCAGCTTGGCAGGTGACCTAAGAGATAAAGCAAACTCTGAATTCTGGGTCCCGTCCCAAGACTCTCCCCTAGATGTCCAAAGATGGACTTTGGCAGCCAAACCGCCACCCTCCACTGATTTCTGTTCTCTGTCCCAGCTCTTCCCCTGAACCTGCCCCCACCTGACTACCCCTCCCACCCAGTTCTCTCCCTCCATCTACTTCAGATGTCTACTTACTTCATCTACCCTTCTGAGTGAGATGCAAGCATCGTCACTTGGGCCTTCCTTGTCCTATAGCTTCTTTGGGTAGTAGATTGTGGCATGGGTATCCTAGACTTTATGGCTAATATCCACTTATAAGGGAGTACATACCATGTGTGTCTTTCTGGGTCTGGTTACCTCACCCAGGATATTTCTAGTTCCATCCATTTGTCTGCTGGGTTCATGGTGTCCTTGTTTGTAATGGCTGAGGAGTATTCCACTGTGTAAATGTACCATATTTTCTTCCTCCATTCTTTGGCTGAGGGTGGGCAAGCGTGGCAGGGGGGGCCTACGGTTGCACTCTCAAGTCTGTTCTGCATTCCTGATAGATGAGCAGTGACTTGATTACACCAAATCCTTGTCATCTGCATGGGCCTGGAGTTGGGTTTGGATCTAAGAGGACCCAGTAACACAAAGGCTTTACCGCATGGAGGGCATTTAAAATTTATCTCAGGGATGTGCTCTTTACTGCATTCAGAGATGACTGGGATGGACAAGGTTTTACCACATTGCTTCCATTCATAGGGTTTCTCTCCAGTATGAAGTCCTTCATGATGATGAAGACTATAGAAGTGTGCAAAGGTTTCACCATATTAAATACATTCACAGGGTTTCTCCCCAGTGTGATTTCTTTCATGCTTTTTAAGCTGACTGTGTTGTGCAGAGGCTTTACCACATTGGTTACATCCATAGGGTTTCTCTACCGTGTGTGTTCTTTGGTGTTTTTGGAGATTGCAGAGTTGTGAAAAAGCTTTACCACATTGGTCACAACCATAGGGTTTCTCTCCAGTATGAATCTTTTTATGCCTTTGAAGACCACTATTACATGCAAAGCCTTTGCTACACTGATTACATTCATAGGGTTTCTCTTCAGAATGTGCTATTTTATGTTTTTGGAGCTTCCAGAGTTCTGAATATGCTTTTCCACACTGATCACATCCATAGGGTTTCTCTCCAGTATGAATTTTCTCATGCCTTTGAAGATCACAGTGAAATGCAAACGTTTTACCACAGTGATTACATTTATAGGGCTTCTCTCGGGTATGTGTTCTCTTATGTATTTGGAGACTCTTAAGTTCGGTATAGGCTTTTCCACACTGATCACATCCATAGGGTTTTTCTCCACTATGATTTTTTTCATGCCTTTGAAAATCACTATGAAATGCAAAGGCTTTCCCACATTGGTTACATTCATAGGGCTTCTCTGTAACATGTGTTCTTTTATGTTTTCGGAGATTCCTGAGTTCTGTATAGGCCTTATCACACTGATCACACACATAGGGTTTCTCTCCAGTATGACTTTTTTTATGTCTTTGAAGATAACTATTACATGCAAAGGCTTTATCACATTGGCTACATGTATAGGGTTTCTCCCCAGAATGTGTTCTTTCATGTATTCTGAGATTAATGTTTTGTGAAAAGGCTCTACCACATTGATCACATACATAGGGTTTCTCTCCAGTATGAGTTTTTTCATGCCTTTGAAGATAACTATGGAGTGCAAAGGCTTTACCACATTGGTTACATTCATAGCGTTTCTTTCCAGTATGTGTTATTTTATGTTTTTGGAGATTGCAGAGTTTTGAATATGCTTTTCCACACTGATCACATCTATAGGGTTTCTCTCCACTATGAAATTTCTCATGCCTTTGAAGGTCACTATGAAATGCAAACGTTTTACCACATTGATTACATTCATAGGGTTTATCTCGGGTATGTGTTCTCTTATGTATTTGGAGACTCTTAAGTTCTGTATAGGATCTACCACACTGATCACATCCATAGGGTTTTTCTCCCCTATCATTTTTTTCATGCCTTTGAAAATCACTATGAAATGCAAAGGCTTTCCCATATTGGTTATAGTCATAGGGTTTCTCTCCAGTATGTTTTCTTTTATGTTTTTGGAGAATCCAGAGTTCTGAATATGCTTTTCCACATTGATCACATCCATAGGGTTTCTCTCCAGTATGAATCTTTTCATGTCTTTGAAGATAACTATGAAATGCAAAGGCTTTCCCACACTGGTTACATTCATAGGGTTTCTCTCCAGTATGACCTCTTTCATGCCTGCAAAGATAATTGGCACATGTGAACGTTTTGCCACAGTCATTACACTGAGGAACATTTTTATCTGTATGAATTAATTTTACAACTTGTTCTAATTGTAAACAGGAATCTGATCTTAAGGGTTTATTACTTTGTCTACATTCGTAGAGTTACCCTTCCTTATGGTTTGTTTTTCGTCTTCGAAGATACCTGTGATGGTAAGAGCATTTTTTACACTGCTCACATTTATGCCATCCCTTTTCTGTATCAGCTTTTACATGTATCTGAAGAGATCTGAAAGAGCTCAAAGCTTTACCACTCTGATTTCATTCATGAATTGTCCTATAGTGTGAGTCATCTTACATTTGCAAGGTGAACCAGGTCAGACAGAAGAATTTCCACACTCCTGGTACTCAGGGATATTCTAGTGTGAGTTTGTGCATGCATTCTCAACCAAATTGGAAAACCAAGTCATTGTAAACTTGTATTGCATTCAGAAATTCTACACACAGTTGGGACTCCTACATAGCTTCTAATGCATCCACTGTGACATATAGTACATGTAGACTTATCTTTGTTTGGCCCCAAGTATGTGATATAAAACAGACTGTGTGAAGGCGTGTGACTTTTGCCTGCTAGAAAGGGAGCTGCCCCTTGCCTGGTCTTTGCCAGATGATAAGCTTGGGCATGGTCTTTGCCAGCTGATAAACATCCTGGTATAGACTCAGAGTGGAGGCAAATAGAAGATGAAACCAGAGGCTGGGCTTTGGGCTTTTGCAGCGCTTTACTTCACTTGGCTGTTCATTGCTCCTGATCACAACATTCCTAGGGAGACACAGTCAGGAAAAGACTTCAAAGAGGCTGTCGTGTCTGCCGTTGTTCCCTTGAGTGCTTGCTCCTGTTGCTGTGTTCGATGTTGAAAATCCTAGACGAAGTGTTGAATTGCTCCAACCAACTAAGTCTAAAAAGGTCTTCTACTTCCATCGTCCCCATTATCCTCCTTTGTCTCCTATCTACGGTAAGTGAGTTGGAGGGAGGTTGAGTCATTAAAGAGCCTCAAATAAAGTAGGTTTTAAAAAGACCAAAGCCTACAGAAACATATGCAATTCCTACTAAAACAATAATAACATGAAAGGCTTCCACACTACATCACACATTTTGTCTTTTTGTTCCTCGTACACATGTGCGATAGAGATTAAGGTTTCTCCACAACAGCATTCTTGAGTCTCATAAACTCCTCCCTCACTAAACTTAGCAGCATTACTTCCAGTATATAAGCAATGACAGCTTTAGCAAGAACTAGTTGTTTAATAGAAGGCTTTGGATATATACTCATCGGACGTTCAATGTGTATGCCTTTATAACATCTGAGTGGTACAGGATAAACAGATTACAGCTCTACAGCATAGCTCTATGGGGCTATGTCTCACATGGTGAGATCTGTCCAGGCATTCCTTCCTTGTGTCCCTTCTTAGAGGAATGACTAACAGATATCACACTCCTCCCATTTAGGTACATGGTATTCTCAAATTTAATAATCATCAATACACTTAAAAATAGTGCTGTTTTACACTTAGAAACTTCCAGGACATATTAAGATTTCGTCAGAGGCTTATTTGTATCAGCTTCCACATGAAAATTACCTTCCGTGTCTTCTAGAACTTTGGCAATGTTCATCAGTATTGTGGCCTTCCCAAATGAAGCCTAAAATACAGTACCAGAAAATATATGATATATTACTGGAAATTACACAACATTTAAGTTACTATCATCAGTGAACCTTATAGCCAGGCCTTATTTATTCACCTCATTTCCTTGTTCTCAATTGAAATTGCAGCAGAGCATTAATAACCAAGAAACAGTTTGCCCCTTGTTTTAAAACACAAAGTAAATTCACAGTCGTACCTATAGCAGTGAAGTTCTTGCAGGTCTCCAGCATCACATCTATGTAGAGACTCTTCTGAGAAGGATCCAGCAAAGCCCACTCTTCCTGAGTGAAGTTCACATGCACATCTTCATAGGTCAGTGAATCCTAAAATATCCCATACATGTGTAAAGAGAAAGCATGATACTCATAACACTGCAACAGGACACTTCATTGTTAATATATTCATATAATTCTGGTGCTTCCGCCACTTATTTCCTGACATACAATTTCTAATGTAATCACCAAGTAATTTTAGAAGGAAACTGAATAATGAGGTTCATCTCTGTCAATTCTGCACACTTTGAATAAGATATAGCCTGGACAGAGAAATGCCAATCAACAGACATAAAGAGAGAGTGATACAAGCAAACACATCAATAGTACTGAGCACATGTCAGATAAACTATATGAACAATTACTAACTACAAAATATCATGGACAAACTCAGTGGATGGTGCCAACACTCAGGAGGCAGAGGCAGGTGTATCTTTTTTTTGTTTTGTTTTGTTTTGTTTATTTTTATTTTTTATTTATTTATTTTTTGGGGGGGGGGCAGGTATATCTTATTGAGTTGAATGCCAGCCTGAAGAGCCAGAGGTACATATTAAAACCCCGACTCCTGAGACAACCAAACAAGATAGAAAAACTCAGAGGTTTTCAGTAAAAGTTCTTTTAAAAATGTATACATTCATGTTAGTTCTGTATTCACATTGAGGAAGCCAGAAGTGCCCCAGTTTAAACTGTAACAGGAATAAGCTCTTACTAGAAGGGAATGTGTGTATAAAAGGGACAAGTGGAAAGATGAAAATATTACCAATATAAATGTTCATCATAAATAATCAGCATAGGGCAGAAGAGATGGCTCAGCAGTGAAGAGCTGCTGCTGTTCTTGAATATAATTGAGCTCAGTTACCGGTCCTTCCGGGGGCTGACAGTTATCTATCACAGCAAGTTCAGGAGTTCTGAGGCCACCTTCTGACTACTGTAAGGACCAGGCACACATGCGGGGCACATTCATGCATATAGGCAAAGTACGCATATTCATTCACTCAAAAAAAATCAAAACAAACACAACATGCAGGAAGAATGTAACACACCTGCAATCCAATAACTCAGAAGGCTCAGGCAGCACTAATATCATGAATGCACGCCATTCTGAGAAGAAGCATATATTCCTCAGCTAAATTTCAAAATTCAAGATGTGAGTGAAGCTCCAGACAACAGCAAACAAACAAACAAACAAACAAACAAAAAAGGCAGGCATGATGGCCGACATATATTCCCAGCACTCTGGAGCCAGAGTCAGATAGATCTCTTAAATTCAATGCCTGCCTGGTCTACATACATCCAGGAAAATCAGGGTACACAGAGAAACTTTGTCTTCAAATGCAGAAACAAAAGTGACAAAATTAAAAATAACAACCAACGGGCTAGCATTGAATAGCAATTGCTTAGCACCAAAGAGCAGTTACCTCTACTGTATCCTATGTGATTTAATGATGGTGATTTAGAACGGGGAAGGCATGACAGCAGGAGAAGGAAGCTGACTGGTCAGGTTTAACCACAGCCCAGTAGACACCAAGAACAGGAAGTTGATTGAATCTACAGACACTCAAATCCCATCCCCAGTGAGGAATCTAGAAAGGCTCCAGCTACATAACTTCCATAAGTTCCCCAAAGAAAGCCACAAAGGAGAGACGAGTGTTCAAAGACAGCATCCTCTCTGACAGCTTTCTGAGTCCACCCTCTACATTCTGAGCCTGCGCTCTATAGGTCACGGTCATCCCATGATGAAAATGCGGTTAGTCTAACTTCAGTGGTCCTAACGCCGCAACAGCCCCAACACTGTTCAAACGTCCAAAGTCTCTTCTGACACTCAAGTCAATCTCATGACGGCCACATTTTGTAAACTCACAAAACAAGTTGAGTATCTTTCCAACATACAGTGGTCCACAACACCCCTTTCTATTCCAACAGAAGGTAATGGTGACACTGGACCATGGCAGGAAACCCATTAGGGGAAACGCCAAATCCTGGAGCTTCAGTTTCCAAGGGCTGATGGCCCCATCCCTGCCACTTCTCATGCATCTCTGTTTGGTCTCTTCCACTCCCTATATGCATCTCTCCATGGCAGGTGTCTGATACATGAGGTATGTAAAAAAAACAATTATTCAAGAAAAGATACAAAAAAAAAAAAAAAAAAAGAATAGATATAATTGTTACACAAAAAGGGAGGTGTGGTAAGTTATTGATCTTAATTTCTTTCCTTAGAAGTGTTTCTAGCTAGACAATTTTGTTTAAGTGAAAGCAGTGGCTTTGTCCATATGCTCATTATGTGTTCAAAGCAGAAGTTTTATCTTTTCTAATTTCAAAAGTTGTACATTATGTGTTCAAAGCAAGTTTTTATGTCAATGTTTTTAACAAGAAACAGGTGTCTGCCTTGTCTTGAAGAGCTAACTATTCTGTGTTTTTACACTCACACGGCATTTCATGGGCCTCATTACTTGGACTAAACCTAGAATGAATGCATTTCCTTGATCATTAATTGTCTTAACTTTGGTTTTTTTCTTGCTGTAATTCATGTGGTTCACAGGGCTTTTAGCTAATTGGCAGGAGGGTAGAAATTACCTGAATCAACTCAGAAATCATCATCAGGAATTATAAAATCATCTTCCTAAGATTCTGCAGGAAATTTCCCGAATACAAAGAGCAATAGGCAGAGAGGGGGCCTCTATCCCCGCCAGGTTTATATGAGGGACACAGTAATGACAAGCACGGAAAGGCAAGTTATCAGCAACAAGCAGGCTACAGGCCAAATCCCTGGGCTTTGCCTACACAGTGATGCATTTATTCATCAGCCATGCAAATATGAGGGGGCTGCCTCCAGGAAGCTCGCTTGCTTTTGCCAATCTAGCATGCAAATTACACTGCTGTTAAAAATGACATTAAAAGACACCATGATATTTACAGGAAAATGGATGCAACCGGAGAAAAAAAAAAAAAAAAAAAAAAAAAGACCCTAAGTGAGGTAACCAGGACCCAGAAAGACAAATATGGTATTCATTCACTTGGAAATAAACATCAGCTATTCGGTAACTAACTGAGCTTCACTCCACAGCCCTAGAGGACATGTAAAGAGGAAGACTAAAGAGGCCAACATGGACACTTCCGGAGAGGGGAAATAGGAGAGAGTCTGTGGGTGGATTGGTGGTAAATGGGGACAGGAGTGGGAGGGATCAGGTGGGGAGCTGGAGACAGTGCAGTGCATTTGGGGCGTAGTGTAGAAACTTGGTGCACAGGCCATTTCCCTGGACTCTGTGAGGGTGACCTTAGTGAAGACTCCTGGTCCTGGAGGAGATGGAGTCTGGCCTGGCCATCCTGTGTAGCCAGGCAGGGCTTCCGTGGTGGGACTGGGTTACAGTCAGCCGAGCTGCTGCCTCAAGAGGCCCCATGGATATCCCTGAACAGCCCAGGATGATGCTAAGGAGAGGGAGCCGCTGTCTGAAAACTGACAGCTGGGCTGCATTGCAGAGGACAACTTCCACAGTGCTGACTGACCATAGAGAGGTGGAGCAGGAGCAGGCTTGCATGGGCCCAGGAGCTACATGGGCATCAGAGCTGTCTCCTTTGTCATGGTTTGTGGCTAAATTCCTGGATAATCCTGGTGAGCAAACCTGTGTATCCTAGCATCCTAATCTCTAACAGGCCGGGTTAGCACACTGCTCATCTGTGGGGTGCTGTAGAGCAGTCCTCCCTCAGCTAAATTCTACTTGGTGTCACTTACTGTTTCCTAGGCGATGGTAAATCCTTTACAGCATCAATTCTACTCTTCTACATCGCAGCTTAATATTGGGGTGCTACCCACCACAGGAGAGGCCTTTTACAGCCTCCACAAAATTAACTCCAAATGGATCTCACACCTAAGTGTTAAATGTTAAGGGCAGAACTTTCTAAGCTAGTCCGAGTCTAAAATCCTTCCAAGGATGTTTCTACACACAAGCCCCAGCTGCAAATGCTTTGCGAAGTGCAGCCCTCAAATCAAAGTTAGGCAGAGCCTATCACCTGGTCCAGGAACTGACTAGGTTCTCACTAGGGGCTCTACCTGGCCGCTGTTTACCAGGGAGCCCCAGGGAAAGACCCAGCGCACCAGCCCCCCGCTGCTCAGATGCCTGCTCCTCCCCGCTGTGTGCAGTGGCCCTGCGCTCACCATGTCGGGGCTTCAGAGCTTGCCAGAGCTCTCCTCACAGCACTCAGCAGCTGTGCTCAGAGCGCGTCACTCGGAACCAATCAAGCCTGCTCAGCAACGGAGCTGAACCCGCCTCACGGAACCCGGAAGAACACTCCTCCTCTGGCGGGCAGGTCCGCCTGGAGGCTCTGATTGGTTAATGTGTCTTGATTGACAGGAACACCTCCCTTAAAGGTAGAGTGAGCTGAAAAGACAAGACACAGAAGTTCCTGACCTATGTTTCTAGTTCAGGGCAAGACCTTTTGCAGAGGTGCAGAGACTCGCCATCAACGGCTTCCCACCCAGCCCAGCGGAGGACCCAGCACTCCAGCTCTGGCCGCTCAGCCGCTCGCTCCTCCCCCTTCTTTGGCTCTGGCCCTGCTCTCCCCACATCAGAACATCAGAGCTTGCCTGAGCTTCACTTCACCACAGCAATTAAGAGGCTTTCCTCCTCCTGGGATCCGGGGAAGGATAGCTTGTAAAGCTCATCACTCAACTCGCCGTGGAGTTACCAATCTGTCCCACAAGTGGAAGATGGCCCAGAACAGTAACTATTAAAAAGAGATTATAGGAAACAAGATTTTCATTTTTTGACTTCATGCCAGTTTCAGGTAAACTGCAGCTACTTTTCACCTGGTAGATGTGAGACAAATCTGGGAAGAAAGCAGTTGACAGATGACAAACACTGTGGAGGACTATTGTTAGCAGAAACACCTTCCTCGGTGGGAAGGTGAAAAAGAACACAGCTGTACTGTTAAAGGCTGTCGAGATGCACAGAACTGATAGGATTGATCTAAGGGTGTAGAAAGAGGGTTTATTAGAGGCTGACAGGCTGTGGTCCAACTAGTTCAACCATGAGTGTCTACTAATGGAAAGTTGAAGAATCCATATAGCAGGGTATTTGACCACACTGTGAACCCTAAAATTGTGTCCTGGAAATATCTGTTTCTAATTGTGCTTTCTCTTTATTGTAAAGAGGTACGGCTCGTCCCTAATACACACCTCTATCCAAGAGCATCCTTCCTTCCTTCTTTTTTTTTTTTTTTTTTTTTTTTAGATTTTTTTTTTTTCCCCGAGCAAGGGTTTCTCGGTGTAGCTTTGCCTGTCCTGGACTCACTCTGTAGGCCAAGCTGGCCTCAAACTCACAGTGATCTGTCTGCCTCTGCCTCCTCGCGGGTTGAGACCACAGGTGTGCACCACCACGTCCCCGCTGATCCTAGAGCTTTCAGCAAATGGTAAAATAAAACCATCCATAGGTCAAGAGGCAGAGAAAGCAACCGATTCCACGAAGTGAACATAGAAAAAGACCATGGATAGTGAAAGGAAGTCCTGAGGAAAGATGGAGAGATGCACAGGATGTGGAAAGGAGGGACATTCAGTTTGAAGGGTTTTTAAGGCAGCATGGAGAAGGGACTTTTTTTCTTTTGGGACGCTGGCTGAGAAGGAAAATCGGCTGGATGCTTTTCTCTGCCTCTCTGAGCTAGCAGGCTTTCACCCTAGCATCTGGCTCTTGAGTCTTTATTGGTAAAAATGAATGTTTGGAATTTTGCTTAAAAGAAAAAAAAATCCAGTAATGGTTGAGTCCATGTTTCTGGATGTCTCAGGTGGCCTTCAGTACGTACCAGAATTTTGAGGAAGTAGGCTGTAATGCCAGCAACAACATGAACTTGCTCACCAAAGCTAGGACAAGGAGACAAAAAGAAAGTACCAGTATCTTTAATGTCCCTCATACATGTAGGATACCACCAGAAGTTGTAGTCTAGATTAAAGCTGGATCGTTTTACCCAAAAAAGATTCAGATTAAAAAAGGAGGTTTCCGGGGCTGGAGAGATGGCTCAAAGGTTAAGGGCACTGTCTGCTCTTCCAGAGGTCCTGAGTTCAATTCCCAGCACCCACATGGTGGCTCCCAAGAATCTGTAATGAGATATGGTGCCCTCTTCTGGTGGGTAGGTGTACATGCAGGCAGAGAACTATACACAAATAAATAAATCTTAAACAAAACAAAACAAGGGTTTTCCCACTTCAAAAGCTATCATTAGTACAAATTTCCCACAGTCCCCAACTGTTTGGGTTTTTACTTCATTATAGCTGTAGTCAGTTTGACTACCAAGAAGAACCAGCACAACAGCCAAGACAGAAGAGCTGAGAAAGATTTTTCCCTGTGGCAGCAAGGAGAGCATGGGAGTCACTTCCAGAGCAATGGTTTTCCCCAGCCAAGGAAGCATTGAGAGCTTATTTAGGGGGTCTGGATATGGTCACAGACTCCTAAGGCTGATTGTGTAATTATACACTTATTGGGTATAATGGCAATTATGGAGATAAGCTGCACAAATTAATACAATGCTCCCACATATATATCCAATAAGATGAAGAAGTTTTTGCATATTATAATATAAAGCACATTACTGGTATACCATACAATCCTACAGGGCAAGCAGTTGTAGGAAGAGCTAACGGTACTTAAAAGAGATGCTTATTAAAGAAAAAGGAAGGGTAAAGGCCCCCAGGGACAGATTAAATAATGCTTTGTTGACTCTAAATTTATTTATTTATTTGGGTTTTTTTTTTTTTTTAAGACGGGGTTTCTCTGTGTAGCCTTGGCTGTCCTGGACTCACTTTGTAGACCAGGCTGGCCTCGAACTCACAGAGATCAGCCTGCTTCTGCCTCCTGAGTCTTGGGACTAAAGACGTGTGCCACCACGCCTGGCATCCTCTTTTTCTTACCCTTGTGTCCTTTGTTCTATTCTCCCCATCACTCTTCCTCCCCTCCCCAGCTCATGGCTCTGTCTCAGTGTGTCTGCTTGTCTATCCACACGTTCAGTCATCCTCTACCCTTTCTCCAGGCTCTCATTCCTCCCCCCTTCCTCTCCCCTCAAATAAACTTCCTTCCTTTATACCATATATGTTGTGTGGCAGCCTTTATTTATACATTATAACACCCTGATCTTCCTGGCTCTGTGCACAGCTTTCTCTGCCTTTTGCTATCTCAATTCCTAACGTTTTCCACATTCCTACAAAAGAGAACATTCCCAGGTTCTGTGCAGCAGCAACACCACTTTTTGGGTACCATGTTTTGTTCTAACTCACTACTCTTCTGCTGTGATTGAATCCTACAACCAAAAGCATCTCACGTAATGAACTGGTTTTTGGACAGTTATGTCAGATCCCAGTCCATCAGTTAGGGGGCTAGGATAGAAACTCAAGCTAGAAAATGAAGGCAGAAACCATGGACAAACATTGTTTCCTGGTTTGCTATCTGGCTTGCTCACTGTCTTGCTATCTGGCTTGCTCACTGTCTCATGGTCATCCAGCTCTCTTGTCCAGCCCAGGTCCACCTGCTTAGGGATTGTTCCACTCTCAGTGGAAGAGCCTTTCCACATCAATCATCAATCAACAAAAGTCTCTTACAGACATAGCCGTAGCGACCAGCCATTCTGACGGGAGCATGCCCTCAGTTGAGGCTCCTCAGATAACTGGAGACTCTGAAATATTGAGAAACCGAAGCTAATTAGACACAGACCCAAATAATATATGAGGAAGTTTAAAAAAAAAAAACCAAAACCAATGTGCTAACAATATAGATCACTTAGGTAGAACAAAACCAAAAACAAAAACCCAAACTTTGATGATTGCAATAACTGGAAAATACAGAACACTTGCCAAGAAATGAGCGTTATGATTTTTAAAAATAAGAAAATAAGATGATAAGCTAATAAGATGCCAGGCAACAGATATTATATTATATGAAGTTTATTAAGTGAGCATGGGGGGGGGTACGAGAGAGAGAGAGAGAGAGAGAGAGAGAGAGAGAGAGAGAGAGAGAGAGAGGAGAGGAAGAATAAGAGTGGGTAGAGAGAGGGGGGCCACAAGGAGATTTGTCCTTTTATACAGCCCTGGGCAGGGCCACACCCCTGTGGCAGGTAAGCAATGACATTGCAGGGAGGCGGACTGAAGCCACATTCCAACACTGAGGACAGACAAGCCTTTAGGATCAAGAAGAGAAAACTTAAACTGTTTCTGTGTAGAAAGTTTCCAAACCAACCAAAATTCATGGACTCATAACATAATATAGTAAATTTTCAGAAGACAAAAATAGGTGACGGTCTGTATAATTATATTATTGCTGAAGTCCAGCCTTTGACCTGGTGGGGGGAGGGCTGCCGGGCATGGTGGGGGGAGGAACTACAGAGGTAGGTAGATATAGAGTCGCAGATTGGGGTCAACAAGGAACTCAAAAAAAGTTATGCTTAGGTTTGAACCCTAGACCTCTAGAGGTAAGGTCTAATGCCTTAGCAACTGAGCCAACTTCAGAGAGTTCTGAGTCTCCTGCCAGATCCTGCCAAAGCCAGTATTTTGTGAATTTCTTTTATTGGTTAACAGCAGGCAGTCTTAGTTAGACTGACAAAGGGCTCCTGGCTCCTTTACTCAAAGACCTCCAACTGGCTTGGGGCTGAGTAGGGAACCTCTTAATCTGCCTTGTCAGAGCTGCCCACTCCAGCTGAGAGTAATGGGGGATCTGGAGAGAGGAATCTCTGCCCCTTTTTTCTTTTTGAAGCTAATCCGTGGGGCAATTTCTTGGAAGCCAGGAACCTGGTTGCTGGAGGTGAAGAAAAAAGATTCCTGGCAGTTTGTCGTTCAGCACCCTGGACAGAGCATACCCGGTCTTTGGGACTAGCTTAGTGCAACGATTATTCTCTGGAGGCTGGCACAATCAGAGTTAATTGCTGGGAGCTTCAAAGCCCCTGGTAGAGGCTTGAGGTCCGTTAACCCTTTGTGAACCAAAGAGAAAAGAAGAGAGAAAAAAGAAAGTGAGAAAGTGCTCTCTCTCTCTCTCTCTCTCTCTCTCTCTCTCTCTCTCTCTCTCTCTCATGGATGAAACTGAAATGCCCAAATCATGAAACTTCAAAGACTACCAGAGACCAGTCAAATGCAATGGACACAGGATCTTTTTTATTTATCTTGCTTCGGAGCAAGAACCGTCTGTTCCCCAGAGGCTGAGGAAGGTGGGTGGCCTTGATTCCTCAGAAAACAAGCTTTTTAAAGGCAGAAACCACAAGCGGGACTTTCCTAGGCTTGGCATAGGGAAAGTTGGCCTTAACTGATAAGGTCCAGGGCAGAGGAGCTTTGAGTCATCTGCTGTAGCTATTACACTGTGGGTCTCCCACCCAACTGGGGAAGGGGAAGCTGGCCCTAATCTGACAAAGTGAGCTTTTGTTTGGGTCTCAGGGAAGTGAGCTCTCTGTCTAGCTCCGAGGGAAGTTGACTTCAAGCTGACTAAGCATAGAGCAGGGAAGGGGCTTCTTCTGCTCATGGAAGCTAGCCCTTGTCCAGTTCCCACAAAACAAGAAATTAAAAAAAAAAAACCAAATTCCCACAAGCTTGCATATGATGATAATGTTGATTTCAGCTAGCATCTCTTCTGTAGAAACAGCTTCAAGTCTATGCTGTATTGGGGGGAAACTCTATGGTTTCATTGTATCAGCCCCTACTTACACATAGACAAACGATCAGACATATAGATGGACCTGTACATATTCATATGCATATTCAATGGATGAAACAAAAAGGCGCTCCTTACATATAGACAGTTGACATACATTCATGCGATATATGTACAAAAACATAGATGGACGTATCACATATCTGTATCTATTTACATATTTACAACTAATGGATGAAGTGAATTCCAGCGGACTTCAGCATTTACTCTATGCATTCAGTTTTATTAATACCCTTTTAATACAGAGTCCTTACATCAGAAGAATAATTGCCTCACAGCAATTAGCAGGATGCTGGGTTACATGGTGATCCAAGTATATTATATTCCAATAGGTTCATGGTAGGTATAGAACAATAGTAATTCATGCATATGTCAACAGGGCCCATGGTTTAAAGATATATGGCAATAAAATTGTTCATTTTTCTTTCCATTAAGAGATTTCTTTCCCCGCCCCCCCCCCCCTTCTAGACAGGATTTCTCTGTGTAGCCTTGGCTGTCCTTAGACTTACTTTGTAGATCAGGCTGGCCTCGAACTCACAGTGGTCTGCCTGCCTTTGCCTCTGCTGGGATTAAAGGTGTGTGCCACCATGACTGGCAACAGATTTCTTTTAAAGCAAAGAACAGACAGACTCTGGTACTGTGATTTCATGGAGGGTTTAAGGCAATAAGCTTTAGACGCCCTAATGCACTAGACCCGCTGACCTAGAGGACTGTTTGCCCTAGGTCATAAATCTGTTTCAGGCCTAATTTAATTCAGTTTATGTGCCTGACCCTAAAGGTATACAGAATTCCTGGTAGCCTTTATGCTAATTAGCAGGAAGACTAAAAGTTACTTGAATCAATTCAGGAATTATTATCAGAAGTTGTAAACCCATCTTCCTAAGATTTTGCAGAATATCTATCCAAATAGATAGTAACATCTGTGGAGCCACAGGCAGCGAGGCATTCTTCATTCTAAGTCAGTAATAACAGCACAGAACAGAAGGGGGAGGTGTCAGCATGAAGTTATTCTGGCCTGTAAGTTTAGTACACATCTGAAAAGACAGGAAATTGCCTTCAGAAGGCCTACATGGCCACTAAACTCCTTTTCTCTGAATGGCTTCTGACAAAGCATGAATATATTTGGCTCCTGGCTGATTATTTAATAATTATATATATATAAATTATATAATTAATAATAATTAATAAAATCACACAACATCAGGGGCTGGAGAAATGGCTCAGTGGTTAAGAGCACCGCCTGCTCTTCCAGAGGTCCTGAGTTCAATTCCCAGCAACCACATGGTGACTCATAACCATCTATAATGTTATCTGATACCCTCTTCTGCAGATAAAGCACTCATATACAATAAATACAATAAATAAATCTTAAAAAAAAAAAAAGAAAAACCAACAAACAAACAAACAAACAAAATCACACATCATCTATGGAAACACAGTTTTTTGTTTTGTTTTGTTTTTTGGTTTTTTGAGACAGGGTTTCTTTGTATAGCCTTGGCCATCCTGGACTCACTTTGTAGACCAGGCTGGCCTTGAACTCACAGCAATCTGCCTGCCTCTGCATCCCGAGTGCTGGGATTAAAGGTGTGCGCCACCACGCCCGGCACGGAAACACAGTTTTTGTTCTGTTTTGTTTTTTTTGTTTTTTGAGACAGGGTTTCTCTGTGTAGCCTTGGCTGTCCTGGACTTGCTTTGTAGACCAGGCTGGCCTCAAACTCACAGGGATCCACCTGCCTCTGCCTCCCGAGTGCTGGGATTAAAGGCGTGCGCCACCACGCCCGGCAACCACGGTTCTTTTAAAAGAACTACAGGGTTATACTCAAAATCAGACTCTGAGAAATCACTGGCCAGCGCTCACCCTGTGCACTCTGGTTCTCCCCTCTGCCAACAATAGAAAATGTATTGGAAGTGGAGGGCTATTCCAACTGGAGAAATTTGCTTAAAGCATACAGATGCTTCAACGCTGGAGAAAATACTTTTGACTACTAAAAGTATCTCATTCTCTCATGATAAAAGGGTATCTGTTTGAATCATATAGAAGCCACATTGTTTCCTGTGATTGGTGATTGGATACAAGTCTGCACCAGTGTGAGGAAATGCAAACTTTAAAAACAAAATGTAAGAAAGCGTATTTTTTAAAGAAACTGTGTTTTTATTATACACTGAAACACCTTGTTTTGCACTAATTGCTTTATAAGTCATAAGCACTTTTGAAAATCTATGCCTTAATAGTGGGAGACTTCAACACCCCATTCTTCCCAATAGACAGATCATCAGGACAGAAACTAAATGGAGAAACAAGGAAAATAATAGGTGTCATGAATCAATTAGACCTAACTGATATCTACAGAACATTTCACCCAAACACAAAAGAATACACCTTCTCAGCACCTCATAGAACCTCCTCCAAAACTGATCAGATATGGTTGGTCACAAAGCAAACCTCAACAGATACAAGAAGATTGAAATAATCCCTTGCATCTTATCAGACTACCATGGATTAAAGCTGGAACTCAATAACAACAGAAAGCCTAGACACTCATGGAAACTGAATAACTCCTTACTCAATGACCTTTGTGCCAGGGACAAAATAAAGAAAGTAAGGACTTCCTAGAATTCAATGAAAATGAAGGCACAACATACCCAAACTTATGGGACACAGTGAAAGTTCATAGAACTAAGCACCTTCATAAAGGACACTTGAAAGCACTAGAACAAAAAGAAGCAGACACACCCAAGAGGAGTAGATGGCTGGAAAATAATCAAACTCACAGCTGAAATCAATAAACTAGAAGCAAAAAGAACAATTCAAAGAATCAATGAAACCAACAGCTGGTTCTTTGAGAAAATCAAGATAGACAAACCCTTAGCCAAATTAACTACAAGGCAGAGTCAAAGTATTCAAATGCATAAAATCAGAGATGAAAAGGGGGACATAACAACAGACACTGAGGAAATCCAAAGAATCATTAGGTCTTACTTCAAAAGCTTATATGCCACCAAATTTGAAATGTTAAATGAAATGAATAATTTTCTTGATAGCTGCCAATTACCAACACTGAACCAAGATCAGGTAAGCAAATTAAATAGTCCTATATCTTCTAAGGAAATAGAAGCAGTCATCAAAAGTCTCCCGACCAAAAGAAGCCCAGGGCTGCATGGATTCAGGGCAGAACTCTACCAGACCTTCAGAGAAGAGCTAATACCAATACTCTTCAAACTATTCCATGAAATAGAAACAGAAGGAACATTACCAAACTCATTCTATGAGGCCACAGTCACCTTGATACCCAAACCACACAAAGACCCAACAAAGAAAGAGAATAAAAATTTTTTAAAAAGGCCTCTCCTGGAAGCAGGAGACAGAGACAGAGTGAAAAGCTTCAAGGCTCTGAACTCGGAAGTCTAGAAGGGAAGCCGGCTCTAAGAAAGTTAAAGTTCTTTAGGAAGGGGTTCTGAGATCAAAGAAGATTATTTTCTGTGTTAAAAAAGATGAAAGGCACAGCAACAACATAGTGCTGCTGAATTCCGTTTGGGTTTGTTTATCTTAGCATACACAAATAATTTTTCAACAACATTTGCAGTATAATATACCCTCTTTGGGAAAAATCAGTTTAAGATAGACTTGAAGAAGGAAGAGAGAAATCAAGAAGATCAAACAGAACTCTTCCCGATAGAGAATGGAAAGTTGATAGCAGATGGCGCTCAAGGCTCTCTAGGTACAAGGTACTTGTCAACTATTTCTGGAAAGGGTCCATTTATACAGTTTATTGCTGGGATTTTGTTTGTTTGTTTGGTTGGTTTTTTGAGACAGGGTTTCTCTGTGTAGCCTTGGCTGTCCTAGGCTCACTACATAGACCCGGCTGACCTCGACCTCACAGCGATCCGCCTGCCTCTGCCTCCCGAGTGCTGGGATTAAAGGCGTGCACCACCATTCCCAGTGGGAGTGGAAACTTGTACATTTTGGCATTTTCACAGAAAATTGGGAATAGCTCTACCTCAAGACCTAGCTATACCATTCCTGGGAGGTAGGCTTAGATTTTTTCAAAACCTACTTTATTTAGGGTCCTTAAACACTTCAATCTCCCTTCTAACCCACCTATCAAGTACAGAGAGAAAGAGTGTTGCTGGAGCTGGAGAGATGGCTCAGAGATTAAGAGCACTGGTTGTTCTTCCAAAGGTCATGAGTTCAATTCCCAGCAATCACATGGTGGCTCACAACCATTTAAATGAGGTCTGGTGCCCTCTTCTGGCATGCAGACAGAATACTGTATAAATAATGAGTAAATAATTCTTTAAAAAAAAAAAAAAAAAAAAAAGAATGTTGCTGGAGTATTTTTTAAATCTATTTTTATTTTGGGTTCCTTAAATCTCCTTCTCCCTGTGCCACCTCAGTCCTTTCCAACAACCCAACACCAGGTAGGAAAGAAAGAAGGTTATGGGGAGAGGGAGTGTAGTTTTCCTTAGCTACTTCCTGCTGTTTTGGGTCATCAGGTTTCTTGGGACAAGTCCCAAGGAGATCTCTGACTTCTTGTCATACTGTAGCAATAGCAACCAAGAGCAGCAGGGGATGGGTCAGGGGGGAATGCCAGCAGCCTTCTTCTTTCCTGGAGCACCCAGTCTCTCTCTGGGTCTGGCTTTTATCTCCACAGACAAAGACCACGCCCCTGCATGAGGCAGTTCCCAGCTGACAAAGATAACATGCCCTCTCACGAAACAGTTATTAGCTGTAGACAAACTGGAACAGCCCCTCTCTCCCACTCCTGGGATTAAAACAAAAACACGTTCACACATATATAAACCAAAACTCTCCCAACAGAATGTTAATAGTAAAAAGGGGTTGTATGTGGAAGGAATGTGACTTGGCCCAAGGTGAAAGCAGTCTTCGGGGGCTTTGCCCCGTTAAGACACCCCAGAATACCCCACTGAGATAAACATTGTGATGGACTGAGAGGAGCCTTCCTGGGTCTGGAATTAAGGAAAATGACCAGGGACTCCTGCCAGGCTATTGCATTGCAAATCAACCGTTCATGGGAGGATGGAACCAGGAGAGGAGAGCAGGGTTTGTGGACCAACTGGAGGAAGGCAGGCAGAGAGATGAGAGAGAAGGCTGCAGGATCGGACCACGAGGGCCAGATTGCTTCTATCGGGAAGAGGATCTGCATACAGGCCCAGAGACACCTAGGGATTCATTCCGTGGAACTGATACTGGGAAGGCCTATTTTTGTTCTTTTTAACCTCTTTTCCCTCTTGCTTAGAGTAGTCAGGTTGTAAGGAAGATACCTTTGTTTAATAAATTCGTAATAAAACCTAATTGTTAGGGAGCAAGAGCCAACAGTTATGGACCGGTTTAGATGGAGTTGCTTGGGCCGATTTCACTCTGCATTGTCAGGATACCAGCAGTTCAGTCCAATAGCAAACACCAAACAAGAATATGAATCTGTATCAGTGCCACGATCCAGCAGAAAAGGCAAGGCTCTGCTGAGTGGGCCCGAGTCAGCAGAAGTGGCCAGAGTCAGCCAGAGTACCACCAGAAGTTCCCTGGAACATTTCTCTCTGTGAAGTGAAGATCAGCAAAGACCAGCGAAGCATTGCATGGTACAGCAATGCAAAAGCGTCATCTCACTGTCTGTGGGCTTCTATTTATATCCTTTCTAAACATCCCATGCCCTCTCACGTGTCTGTTTGCAGCAGAAACAGCACATGTCCTCCCACAAGAGAGTTTGCAGAAAAACATCACGTGACACAACTGAGTTTTTAAAGAAACCAGAAACTTCCCCTTCATGGGGCACATACCCAAAGGATGCTCTACCATACAAGGTCATTTGCTCAACCATGTTCACAGCAGCTTTATTTGTGATAGCCAGAGACTGGAAACAACCTAGATGTCCCTCAACTGAAGAATGGATAAAGAAATTGTGGGACATTTATACAATGGAATACAACTCAGCTATTAAAAACAAGGAAATCAAGAAATTTGCAGTCAAATGGATGGAACTAGAAAAGACCATCCTGAGTGAGGTAACGCAGACCCAGAACGACACATATGGTATGTACTCAGGGTTGCAGCCCACAGTCCCAAAGAAGCTAAATAACAAGGAAAGCCCAAGGGAGGTTGCTTGAACCCCATTCAGAAGGGAAAATAGAATAGACATTGGAAGTGGGTGAGGGGGCAACTGGGTGGGAGAGGGTGTGTGGAGGAGAATGAGGGTGGGGATCAGACATGGAGAGAACTAGGAGAGAGAAAGGAAACTGAGGTGGTGGGGAAGATAGGTGCTATTTTTTTTTTTTTTTTTGCTTCTATTTTATTTGGGGTTCCTTAAGCCTCTACCTCCCTTCTCAACCTCCCAACCCTTGGTATGAGAGAAAGAAGGTTAGGACTGGGGTATCCAGAAGTGCAGCAGAACCAGAAGCCTTCTTTCTCAATCTGTCTCCTTAAAGCTATCTTTCCTCTCTCTGAGCTCTGATATTTATACCCTTTCAGAGTCCTCAAAATTAAACTAACTGCAGCTGGCAAAGGCCAATCCCTTCTCCAAGCCTCCAGAGGCTGTTATTAGCTGTGGATAAACAAAGGCAGTCCCATGTCCTCCTCTTAGGATTAAAACAAAACATGTTTACATAACATAACTGAGTTTTTTAAAGTTTAATTTTAATTCATAACAGGTTTTAGAGAAACCAAAAAACTCCCACTACAGCGCATCTCTGGGACAAGCTGCAGACCTGGGACAGGAAAGGATTCTGGAAGGATATAAGGATGACTCTAGCTGAGACCCCTAGTAGAGGGGCACATGGAGACTGAAGTAGTCACCTCCTAGCCAGGCAGAACTTCCAGTGGAGGGAGGAGGACATGAACCTACCCAGAGAACCTTCAACCCAAAATTTACTTTTCCTAAAATACGTACAGGGATAGAGATGGAACAGAGATTGAGGGAATGGCCAACCAATGACTGGCCTGGCTTGAGACCGCCCCATGGGAGAGAGCCAATACCTGACACTATTAGTGATGCTCTGCTGTGCTTGCAGACTAACTGTGCTTGCAGACCTAACTGTCCTCTGAGAGGCTCTTCTACTCAGCAGCTGACTGAAACAGACACTGAGACCCACCGCCAAACATTAGGCAGAGCTCAAGGAGTCTTGTAGAAGAGTGTGACAAAGGACAGAAGGACCCAGAGGGGACAAGAAATCCACAAGAAGACCAACAGAGGCAACTGACTAGCCCCAAAGGGGGCTCACAGAGACTGAAGCACCAACCAAAGACCATGCATGGCCTGGACGTAGGCCCCGTATACATGAGTGCCTGATGGGTACCTTGGTCTTCATGTGGGTCCCCCAGCGGCATGTGGAGCATGGGTTGTCTCTGACATGGACTCCATTGCCTGCTTTTGGATCACTTTCCTCTGGCTGGGCTGCTCTGTCTGGCCTCAGTGGGGGAGGATTTGCCTGGTCCGGATGTGAATTGATGTGCGGGGGGGGGGGGGGGGGGGGGGGGGGGGGGGGGGAGTTAGGTTGGTGCAGGTTCAGGGAGCCTTTTCTGTGGATAAAGGGGAGGAGGGAAAGGAGGAAGATGGTAGGAGAGTGAGACAGGGAGGAGTGGAGGGAGGGGCTGGGATCAGTATGTAAAGTGAAAAAAAATTTTTTTCAATATAATGAAAAGAAAACAAATGAGGAGAATATGGGAATATCATATAGAAAATATTTAGAAATAATAGGAGAAAATGATAGATTACTAAATCTGTTCTTAAACTATAAAACTATTGTCATTCTCAAATGTTTTTTAATATATATATAATTATATATATAGATGATAGATCTGATCATACACTATGTTAATATAACTTTAAATAGATAAATGGTCCTCAGAAACTTTAGAGACCTACAGAACATGGCATTTAATGACTTTTAAAATTACTTTACAGCTTTATTGACTTGAGACTTGTCAGCTCCCGGAAAAACCCCCAACCTACCTCAGTGAAGATGACAGGCATCATAAAATCTCCTTTTGTAGATAGATTCATTAATGGCAAACTAGCTACTGGGCAAAAATGTCCCAGCTATCTCTACAGACAATATGCTATCCAGAATGGACAAGACTTGGATGCAGGCTGAGTTGCCTGCCAAGCTCTGCCATGACAGGGCAAGCAAGCCCTTCATAGTTCCTGATTCACAAATAGATCTACCAGATATACTGAGCCCGAAGACTGAAGATGATGCTCCAGTGTGACAGGGACGGTGATTCCTGGAGAAGGTCCTTTATTGTACAGGGCTGTTTTTAGCTCTCCTGGGTTGTTGTTTTTTCCCTATGAAGTCGAGAATTGCTCTGTCAAGGTCTGTAAAGAATTTTGGTGGGAATTGCTTCGAATCTGCAGATAGCTTTTGGTAAGATGTCCATTTTTACTATATTAATCCTGCTGATCCATGTGCATGGGAGATCTTTTCATCTTCTGATATCTTCTTCAATTTCTCTCTTCAGAGACTTGAATTTCTTCTCATACCAGTCTTTTACTTGCTTGGTTAGAGTTACACCAAGATAATTTATATTATTTGTGACTATTGTGAAGGGTGTTCTATCCTGACTTTCTTTCTCAGCCTGTTTACTGCTTACAAAAAGAGGCCCAGCCGGGCGTGGTGGCGCACGCCTTTAATCCCAGCACTCGGGAGGCAGAGGCAGGCGGATCGCTGTGAGTTCGAGGCCAGCCTGGTCTACAAAGTGAGTCCAGGATGGCCAAGGCTACACAGAGAAACCCTGTCTCGAAAAACCAAAAAAAAAAAGAAAAAAAAAAAGAAAAAAGAGGCCCTACTGGGTTTGTTGTTGTTGTTGTTGTTGATTTTTCTTTTCTTTTTTTCTTTTTTTTTTTTTTTTTTTGTTTTTCGAGACAGGGTTTCTCTGTGTAGCCTTGGCCATCATGGACTCGCTTTGTAGACCAGGCTGGCCTCGAACTCACAGCGATCCGCCTGCCTCTGCCTCCCGAGTGCTGGGATTAAAGGCGTGCGCCACCACGCCCGGCTGTTGTTGATTTTTCTTATCCAGACACTTTGCTGAAGGTGTTTATCATCTGTAATATTTCTGTGGTAGGATTTTGGGCACCGTGCATGTATATAATACGATGTAATCTGCAAAGAGTGACACGTTGGCCCTTTCCTTTCTAATTTATATTCCCTTGGTCTCTTTTAGTTGTCTTATTGCTCTAGCTAGAATTCCAAGCACTATGTTGAAGAATTATGGAGAGAGTGGGCAGCCTTGTCTTTTCCCTGAATTTAGTGGAATTGCTTTAAGTTTCTGAGCATCTAATTTGATGCTGGCGGTTGGCTTGCTGTGTATTGTCTTTATTGTCTTTACGTATGTACCTTGTACCTCTGATCTCTCCAAGACTTTTAACATGAATCGGCTTTGGATTTCGTCGAAGGCTTTTTCAGCATCTAATATGATGATCACATGGGTTTTTTTTTTTTCTTTCAGTTTGTTTATATGGTGGAGTACATTGATGGATTTTTCTTTTTTTTTTTTTTAAGATTTATTTATTTTATTTATTGTATATGAGTGCTTTATCTGCAGAAGAGGGCATCAGATTACATTATAGATGGTTGTGAGCCACCATGTGGCTGCTGGGAATTGAACTCAGGACCTCTGGAAGAGCAGGTGGCGCCCTTAACCACTGAGCCATCTCTCCAGCCCTGATGGATTTTTCATATGTGGAACCATGCCTACATCCCTGAATTGTGGTAGGTGATGTTTATGATATGTCCTTAGATTTGGTTTCTGAGTATTTTATTGAGTATGTTGCATGTATTTTGATGCTAATTACTGCTTGCTATCTCTGTGACCCATCTGTACCTTGCCTAAGTCTAACCTGTTTGACCAATAAAAGGCTATCACACCTGGGCAGGGCAAATGGTATAGGCATGGCTAAGGTTCCAGGGCTTGGGGAGACAGAGAAAATCTTGGGAGGAAGAGACAGGAGAGGAGAGGAGAGGAGAGGAGAGGAGAGGAGAAGAGAGAAGAAGAAGGTTGCTCCATCATGGATTAGGTGGAGGAGAAGCACATGGCCGGTGTGGATGGAGGATTTGGCCCAGATGACAATAATTAGCAATTATTTGGGATTATGGATGGGAGGTAGTTTGACAGAAATCATTAGAAGCAGCTGGCATGGGATTGGAGCAAAATCCCATACCTTTCTCTTTGTCTCCTTGTCCTAGCTCTGGTGAGCAAGTTCATGTTGTTGCTGGCACTACAGCCGACTTCCTCAGAATTCTGGTACGTACTGAAGGCCACCTGAGACATCCAGACACATGGACTCAACCATTACTGGATTTTTTTTGTTTTTAAGCAAAAATTCCAAACATTCAATTTTACCAATAAAGACTCAGGAGCCAGATGCTAGGGTGAAAGCCTCCTAGCTCAGAGAGGCAGAGCAAGCATCCAGCTGACCTTCCTACTCAGCCAATGTCTCAGAAGGAAAAAGCCCCTTCTCCTTCTCCATGCTGTTTTTAAAAACCCTTCAAACTAAATGTCCCTCCTTTCTACTTCCTGTGCACCTCTCTATCCATCCTCTGAGACCTCCTCTCACTCTCCATTTTTTTTTTCTTTCTTATGTTCACTCTGTGTCGACCAGATGCTTGTTCTGTCTTCTGACCTATGGATGATTTTATTTAATCCTGTTTACAGAAAACTCTTGGATTACATGTGTATGCTAGGGCTAAGCCACTCCACAACTAGTAACAGATTTTTCCAGGACACAATCTGAGACCTCACAGTGTGATGAACACTGCAACACGGATTCTTCAACTTTGCATTGGTAGACAGTCATTGTTGGACTCGTTATTATGCCTGTGAGGCATAATAATAAACCCACACTCTACATACATAGATCAATCCTATCAGTTCTGTTCATCTAGAGAGCCTTTAACAGTACAGCTGTGTTCTTTTCCACCTTACCACCGAGGAAGATGTTTCTGCTAACAACAGTCCTCCACGGTGTTTGTCATCTGTCAATTGCTTTTCTCCCAGGTTGTCTCATACCTACCAGGTGAAAAGTAGCTGCAGTTTACCTGAACCCAGCATGAAGCCACAAAATGAAAATCTTGTTTCCTAAAGTTGCTCTTTAATTGTTAATATTCTGGGCCCCCTTCCACTTGTGGGACAGACTGATAACTCCACTGCGAGTTAAGTGATGGGCTGTGTAAGCTCTCTGCCTTGATTCCAGGAGGAAGAAGGGAGCAGTGTCTACTGTGTGCTGTGAGGGGAGCTCAGGCAAGCTCTGATGTCCTGATGTGGGGAGTGCAGGGTCAAACTGCCCAACTTTGGGGTGGGGGACAGGGGTGGGAGGTGGGGGGAGCGGGAGCTGGGGTGGCAGCGGGTTGCGGGTTGGGGAACAGACGGCTGAGCGGCCAGAGCCTGAGAGGTCGGTCCTCCCGGGTGTTGGGAAGACAGACAGGTATGCTATTAATGCGAATCTGCATATCTGGAAAACGTCTGACTCTGGAAAGGAAGTTTTGGCCAGGAACCACTATGCGGTGTCCCTTCAGCTCACTCTAACGCTAAGGGAGGTGTTCATGGCACTCAAGACTCACTAGCCAATCAGAACCTCAAGGCGCGCCTGCGGTTGTGGGAGGCGTGTTCTTCCCGGGTCACGCTGCAGGTTCAGTTCAGTAGCTGAGCTTGCACGCTTCTGTTTGATGTTCTGTGAGCGTGGTTGCTGGGCGCTCTAAGTGGAGCTCAGGCATGCCCCGAAGCAGCAACATGGTGAGCACAGGGTCGTTGCCCACAACGGGGAGCAGGCGGCTGAGCCGCGGGAGCTGGTGTTGTGGGTCTTTTCCCCGGGGCTCCGGGGTAAACAGCCGCGAGATGGAGCCAGCCCCCTGTATGGTCCCTTTTAGTGCTAGTCACTCCTAAGACTTGGCGATGGTCTCTGAATAACTTCACTAAGGGAGCTGAGTCTCCATAAAGCATTTGAAGCAGAGGGCTGTGTGTAAACATCCATGGCAAGATGCAAAACGGCAAGAGCCCGGGTTTCTCTAGTGTGTTCCACAAGTTCTGCCCTTACTGTTTAACACTTAGGTGTGAGATCCATTTGGAGTTAATTTTGTGGAGGCTGTAAAAGGCGTCTCCTGTGGTGGGTAGCACCCCAATATTAAGCAGTGATGTAGAAGAGTAGAATTGATGCTGTAAAGGATTTACCATCGCCTCGGAAACAGTAAGTGACACCAAGTAGAATTTAGCTGAGGGAGGACTGCTCTACAGCACCCCACAGATGAGCAGTGTGCTAACCCGGCCTGTTAGAGATTAGGATGCTAGGATACACAGGTTTGCTCTGTTCACCAGGAGTGTCCAGACATTTGCCTCCAAACCATCACAAAGGAGACAGCTCTGATTTACAGCCAGCCACCGGGCCTCATATCAGCGAACAGGCCTCTAACAAGCTGCTCCATGGGGCTTTACAGGGTCACAGCCAACATTAAGGCCTGGCACGCTAGTTAAAGCATCTTTTATTTTCCTGATGTGATTGTTCTCTCTGATGCTTTCTGCCTCCCACTGCTAACCTAGGCCTAGTCCTGGAAGCTTCTAGCCTCCATACAATCTATAATCTAGGCCAGGAATGTTTTCAGCCTCTGAGACTTACTGCTGACTAAGCTCACCCTTTCTAGTTCTTTCTGAATTCTTTCTGGCAAGTTCAACTATCCTGTTTTAGCTCAACTTTTCTGTTTCTGATTGAATTGCTCTGCTTGGCCTCATGCTAATTTTTGGCAATATGTTTTAATCTTCTGGCTCCTTCTCATTCTCGCCCCCCCCCTCTCTTTTAAGACTTATTTATTATTATGCATACAATGTTGTCTGCTTGTAGGCCAGAAGAGGGCATCAGGTTACGTTATGGATGGTTGTGACCCACCATGTCGTTGCTGGGACTTGAACTCAGGACCTTTGGAAGAGCAGGTGGTGTGCTCTGAACCACTGAGCCATCTCTCCAGCCCTGTCTCATTCTCTCTTGACCTGTGTCTAGTTTGTTCTCCCTTCAACCTGCCTCTGTAAAATTACCTCTAAATTCTGCAAACTCAGCTCCACCGCACTGCCTTTCAACTCACTGACTCAACAGAACTGCCTGAACAAGAAGTCAAAGACCTGCGTGACTCTTGTCTCCTGAGTGCTAGGATTCAAGGTGTGTACCACCAGGCCGGGGCCTATATTTTGTTGAAAATTGCTCTATACCAGGCTGGCCTTGAATTCAGAGCTCTCCTTGTCTCTGTCTTCCCGGATTAAAGGCATGTTTGTGTTCCAGTTGGACCACATACACCTAGAAGGCCTTTGGATGTGATCTCTTGCCAGAGCAGCCATGTTCTGAATCAAAGTTCCTCTACATAAAGATCCAGTTTTCTTTTTGAGAAAAGCATAGTTTTGCTTCATGTGCAAGTTTACACTAGTTAACAACTCTCTGAAATGGAAAAACATGGTTGTGTTTTTCCGAGCCTGATCAAACTAGGAATTCTATAAAGTCCTCATGAATGGAGAATGCCATAGCTCTTTCTCAAACCCATGAACGTGCTTACAGAGCCAATAAAAGCTTTCCCCAAGGCCCCAATATATGGAGAATAAAATAGAATGCCTTCTCAAAAGCCAGAGATATGTTTGGGAGAGCTGGTGATGGTCTGAGGCTTTGGGGAGGGCTTGCTTCAGAACGTAAGAACCCAGCTCTACCCACCACATGGGGCTGTGGCTATCATTCCCAAGTCCATTGTAGGCTTGGTCAGTAATGTTCTTGAGATCCCCTGTGTTCCCCTTGTGCAGCATTGGTTTATTAGACTCCTGAGTTTATCCCTTTGTATGATGGTTTCTGCTGACTTCATAGATTCTTCCAATTCCTTCCGTTCTCCTCTGGAAGTTTTATACAAGATGCTGTTCTTAAGAAGCTTACTTAGCATAAGACATATCTTGTGCAAGATTCCCCCCCACCCCAGCTTTTTTTTTGCCCCCTACTGTCTGTTTTTCCTATCTTCTCCTCTTCTGGCATACACACTTCAAGACCCTGTCAACTGAAGAGTGACCTACTGTTTGAGGGCACTGGTGTACTTAAAAACTAATTGTGGGACTATCTTTGCTGTGTAAATGTCCCATCTGCCTAAATGGCTGGACTTGCAGTCTTCAGCCATATTTAAATTGGTCAAAACATAACCTGAGGCCAGAACCTAAAAATAACTTAAGGGTCACAGCATATGTGGAATACAAAATCAGTTCTCAGCTGGCTCCTCTTTGAGCCTTAGTCAAAGCTGAACGCATGCTGTCATTAAAGAGATTTTCCTGAATTAATCTTCTAATTGTGTGTGGAGTGATTTCTTCCTGGGAAGAAATATTAATTCTGAGACAGGTACATCTTCAGCCTTTTAGAAAAAAAAAAATGTTTCTGAGACTAGTTGTATTGACTCAGTCACCTTGGTACCAGTCTATTGGTCCCCGGGGCAATGAGCTGGCCCTGATGAAACTTATTAAATTCTTTAGTTAAAAGGCTGTACCACAACAGAGGTTTAAAATCACCCCCTTTGAGTCCCACAATGAACTCTCCATTGCAGTAACAGGAAATGGATTTGCATGTGGAGCACGGCTTCCGCCTTCAGAGCAGACCAGGAGGAGCAGTTTACTGTGTTCACTGCAGGGTGAAACAGGGCAGGCCATAGCTGGATCACAGACTACAGTTTAAGGGGGTCAGCTCTCGGGGTCCCCATTATGAAGAAGGACCCGACTGAGGCAGGGAGAGTGATTTGTAATTTCCAAGTATGTATTAATTCATGCATATGAATGAAAACAGACTAGATTGGTGGATGACAATTTGGGTAAATTAGCTTGAGTGAGTGAATATTGAATTTACAATTGAGGGACTGTCCTTTGCAGCTATGTGCAGTCCTGCTTGAGACAGTTAACTCAGCTAAGAAATTTGAGACACAAGCTATTGGCTGTAGCTGTGTGTGTGTGTGTCAAGTTACAGATCTCAGAAGCTAATCTTGCACATAGGGACAAGTTCAAACAATACCTTATTAATAACTACCAGGGAAGGGCCTGTTCTTTTTTTTTTTTTTTTTTTTTTTTTTTTTCCTTCTTTTTCAAAGTTAGTATTCCTATGGGGTTTTTCAATTATATATTTAGTATTACTTTTTATATTTAATTTACTTTATGCACCACTGCTCTATTCTCTTATTTGTTTCTACTCTCCTATGTTTCCAGGTCACTAAGAATTTCATTCCCTTTTCTCAAATGCTTTTGTATTTGTTTCTCTTTAGGGCAAAGTATCCTGCAGCTAATCCTTTCTTTATGCTGTATAGTTAGGAATTGCTTTGAACACCTAATCCTGCCTCTGCCGCCCAGTGCCTGGAAGACAGTCATGTAACTAATTCGGGCTGCACCTTGACTGGTCAGTTAGATGGAAAAGAGACCAGGGAATGAGTGTCTTCCAACTTCCCTGGCTTTTGGAAAAAATTATAAATAAAGAGGGTCTTGTTTAAGAACCGAGTTCACGGGTACTGGAGAGATGGCTCAGCAGATAAGAACACTGTCTTCTCTTCCAGAGGTCCTGAGTTCAATCCCCAGCAAACACGTGGTGGCTCACAACCATCTATACTAGGATCTGACGCCCTCTTCTGGCAGGCAGGTGTATATGCAGATGGAACACTCATGCATAAAATAAATAAAATCTTAAAAAAAAAAAAAAAAAGAATTGTGTTCACTGACCAACTTTTGAGTCTAGTGCACTCAGTGCACAGGAAGGGATGTGGAGGAAGGACGGTGAGAGCTTTCCTGCTTTGACAGTGGTTGGCATTAGCAATAAATCAGGTAATCCATTTTGGATGATCAGGAAAAGTCCAAACTGGCCGTATTTGGGGGTTCACAGACCAAGGCAATTAAGATTTTGGATGAGAAAGTAAACTTCTTTCTAGAAACCAATTTTTATAGTTATACTAGTTTCTTTTCTTTTTTCCTCACGAACTTCAAAGCTTTATTGTGCAGGACAGAGCCACAGTTCTGCGGGCCACCCCCAAACTTTTAAATTGTTATTGCTCAGATCCCTGGTGATCTCCTTCATAGTCTCCATTGGAGTTTGAAGAAGGTATAACCAGGAAAGATTGACGCTTCCTCCTTCAAAGACGAGTATTATTTACAGTTCATCTTCATGCCAGAGGTGAGAAATCTCACTGGAATTTATCAGGAAGCCAAATTTATCTTTTCTTCTTAAATGTCTGCTACATATTTTCACTAATCTGGTTGACTTCTTAATTTCCTGGTGTATACAATGGCTTCATCCTTCTTTGGAATTTTAGCACCTTTCTTAGCACCTCGAGTTACTCTTGGCTAGATCCACTGTCCAAAGTGGCTCTAGTGTTTTTTTGTTTTTGTTTTTGTTTTTTTTTGTTGTTGTTGTTGAACCTCAAACACCTAACATCTGAATCTGCAGAGACTCCTTTCTCTTTCTGAGTCTTTACTGAGATTTCTGTGCCTGGCTTGCTTGACTTCTGGCTGTAAAAGGCTGGGGAGTCTCACTCTGTCCTCCAGAACTCAAGCATCTTCTTTTCCCACTGACTTTGCCCCGAGATGTAGATTTCTTGGCTCCATCAGTTCAACAAACAGAGAAGATGTGGAGAAACTGGTATGGCTGTGCCTAACAGGGATATTATTAATCCAGTCTAAAAATCCGCCACCTGAGAGAAGTGGTGTGCGCAATACTTGGTGTGTTCTAATGCATATGGCTAAGTTCTAAAGAGTATTGGACCATAAAGTCTGTTTCAACTGTTTAAAATAATTTTAAAATTATATTTAAATCATTTTAACCTTCTCATTGCTCCATACTGTAAAGTCTCAAATATTGAGGTGCCTATTTAATACATCAAAGCACACCTGACTTCCAGCTTCTCCCAGCATCCCTCAGTCCCTACCTGTCACAGGGCAATGGTTGGCATACCCAGTCTTCTAGCCCAGGCTTTGGCCTGCTCCTCTCCTTCCTCATGTAATCCCGCCATTTCGGTTACCTGGTCTTTTTCACCTCTCTTTTGCCATTGTAGCTGAAGTAATCACCTTCAAAGAACTTTTTTAATATTCTTTTACTTGGTATATGGAGAGGAAACATGAAATATCAAAAGTTTTTGTAGCAACAGTTGTTATAGAGAAGATAAGCAAATGTGCTATTGCTGTCTACTGTAAAAATGCAGAAAGTCACTTTATTTGGATGGGGTGAGAGCTTTCTGTTAATGAATCATACTGCAGGAAAAATTAAAAATGAGGTTAAGAAACAGACTGACTTGTGTTCGGATTTAAATAATGACAATAAATGTTTGACCAAAATGCACTAGTCTTAGACAAGTGACTCACCTCTTTGTTTTCTTGCGATCAAGTTACCTACCTGAGATGGCATCACTTTTATTTTTTTCTCTGGAGAACGTTTTTTAAACATTTAACAGTTTTATATATCATTTTGTATGTGTTTAATGTATTATATACTTAATGTTCAAATACTGTATAATATTACAGATGTATTTCTGTTATTTGAATAGTTATTCAAGCATTAGTCTCTTTAAATAGAAGCAAGCATATTAGTAATTAATGAGCAGGAACCTCTGTAATTCCACAACCCAAACTAGTGAAAGCTAACACAAGAAAATGACCTGTGTTTATTTCCTGCGTGTAATATATATATATATATATATATATATATATATATATATATATATATATATATATATATATATATATATAATTTTTTTTTCACATTGCTGAGGAAAAACTTCTGATGTCACAGATCTAGACTGGGCCCAGGAATGAGCTTGTCACAAACTCCTGTGATGCTCACCCTCTACACACACAGAAGGAGAAAACTGTATCTGTCAAAATCATGCCTTCCCATATTCACTGTTTCACTTCTCTTTGTCATTATTGCTTTCCTTCTTTGCGTTTCATTTGGGAAATTCTAATTAATGTTCTTTAAATTAAAATAGATTCTTCTGTCATACAATATATTTTGACCTCTGTTTTTCCTTCCTCTACTCCTTCCAGCTACCTCCCACCTCTCCTATTCTCCTCTTCCCCAAGTCTATGCCCCCTCCTCTGTTTCCTCTTCAGAAAAGAGCTGGCCTCCAAGAGAGGACAGTCAACAAGACCAAACAAGATACAAAAAGACAAAAGCAATAGAGCTCATATCGAGGCTGGACAAGGCAAACCAATGGGAGGAAAAGAGTCTCAAGAGCGGGTGAGAGAGTCAGAGCTACACTTGCTCCCACTGTTAGGATCCCACACAAACCCCAAGCTAACAGCCATAACATTTGAGCAAAGGACCTGGTGCTGGCCCATGCTTGCCCCATGCTTGTCCTTTAAGTCTCTGTGCGATTCCTAACCATCTAAGTAGTGTTAGGCATGGGTTCGCTCTCCTGGCACCGGCCTCAAGTTAAACCCAACATTGGTTTGCCACTCAAACAAGTTTGTGCCACCATGCCCCTGCACTTCTTGAAGACAGGACAGATTTTATGTGGATGGTGTTTTAGCTGCGTTGGTGTCCAGGTTTCTCTTTCTCTAGCCTGTAGAGTAAGTACTTTGTCACCTCAGAGAGACTAACACTGCACTCTCTCCACCGTCCTAACATCCCACCCCTGCTGTCTTCAGTCACCCACAGTCCACCACAATCTTTTCTATTTTCCCTCTCCAGAAATATTCATGCTTACCTCTTTTGCCCTCCTCTTTACCTGTCCTCTCTGGGGCTGTAGATTGTAAGTCAATTTTTCACGTAATAGCTGATCTTTATTTCTAAATGAAAGCATACCATGTTTGTGTTTCTGGGTCTTGATTACTTCTCTTAGGGTCTTTTTCTTTTTCTTTTCTTTTCTTTCTTTCCTTTTCCCTTTGGAGTTGCAGCCATTTTCCTATAAGTTTCATGATGTCCTTTAAAAAAATAAACAACAAAAACCCCTCTTTTTTAATGTCATTTTTTTTAACAGCTGAGTAATTTGCATGCTGGGTTGGCAAAAGCAAGCGAGCTTCCTGGAGGCAGCCCCCTCATATTTGCATGGCTGATGAATAGATGCATCGCTGTGTAGGCAAAGCCCAGGGATTTGGCCTGTAGCCTGCTTGTTGCTGATAACTTGCCTTTCCGTGCTTGTCGTTACTGTGTCCCTCATATAAACCTGGCACGGGATCTGCCTATTGCTCCAGAGGTACTGCTCTCTCTGTCAGGCAGATTTCCTACAGAATCTTTTTATTTTTTATTTTTTATTTTTTTATTATGTATACAGTGTTCTGCTTGTATGTACACCTGCAGGCCAGGAGGGGGCACCAGATCTCATTGTGGATGGTTGTGAGCCACCATGTGGTTGCTGGGGATTGAACTCAGGACCTCTGGAAGAGCAGTCACTGCTCTTAACCACTGAGCCATCTCTCCTCCTGCAGAATCTTAGGAAGATGACTTTATAATTCCTGATGATGATTCCTGAGTTGATTCAGGTAACTTCCACCCTCCTGCAAATTAGCTAAAAGCTCTGTGACCCACATGAATTAACAGGAAGTAAAACAAGGTTGAAATGAATTGATGATCAAGGAAATACATTCATTCTAGGCTTAGTCCAAGGAATGAGACCCAGGTGTTTATCACAATAAGAAAGGCCACGTGAATATAAAAACAAAGAATAAATGGTTAGGAATGCAGGACAAGACAGACACCTGATTCTTGATAAAATCCTTGACATAAAAAACGTTTGCTTTGAACACATAATGTACATTTGAAATGTAAAAGAAAAAGATAAAACTTCTGCTTCAAAGTCATAATGAACTTACAGCTATAACCACCGCTTTAAACTTATAATAAACAGAAATGTCTAGCTAGAAATACTTCTAATGAAAGAACTTACAATCAATAGTCCTATTGTAATTCCCTTCTGTAATGATTATATCAGTTCTTGAATACAGTAATTTTATAGAGAATCCTAAGCTGTGAGACACCTGCCATGGAGAGATGCATATAGGGAGTGGAAGAGACCAAACTGAGAGATGCATGAGAAGTGGCAGGGACGGGGCCATCAGCCCTTGGAAACTGAAGCTCCAGGATTTGGCGTTTCCCTTGATGGGTTTCCTGCCATGGACCAGTGTCACCATTACCTTCTGTTGGAATAGAAAGGGGTGTTGTGGACCACTGTATGTTGGAAAGATACTCAACTTGTTTTGTGAGTTTACAAAATGTGGCCGTCATGAGATTGACTTGAGTGTCAGAAGAGACTTTGGACGTTTGAACAGTGTTGGGGCTGTTGCGGCGTTAGGACCACTGAAGTTAGACTAACCGCATTTTCATCATGGGATGACCATGACCTATAGAGCGCGGGCTCAGAATGTAGAGGGCGGACTCAGAAAGCTGTCAGAGAGGATGCTGTCTTTGAACACTCGTCTCTCCTTTGTGGCTTTCTTTGGGGAGCTTATGGAAGTTATGTAGCTGGAGCCTTTCTAGATTTCTCATTGGGGACGGGATTTGAGTGTCTGTAGACTCAATCCATTTCCTGTTCTTGGTGTCTACTGGGCTGTGGTTGAACCTGACCAGTCAGCTTCCTTCTCCTGCTGTCATGCCTTCCCCGTTATAGACTCTGTCCCTAAATCACATAAGATACACTGGAAGCAATTGCCATTCAGTGCTAGCCTGTTTTGTTTTTAAAATTTTGTTGTTTTTGTTTTGAAGACAAAGTTTCTTTGTGTACCCTGGCCTCCAACTTAGAGATCCACCTGACTGTGGCTCCAGAGTGCTGGAATTAGATGTGGGCTATTATGCCTAGCTTTTTGTTTTGTTTTTATATTGTTGGCTGATGGGCCTGGAATGTTGGTTTTTGTACATGTCAAGCATATGCTGTTGTCCAGAGCTTTACCCACATCTTGAATTTTGAACTTTGGCAGAGAGTATTTGTCACGATGGCATGTATTCATGACATTAATACTGCCTGAGCCTTCTGAGTCATTGAATTGCAGATGTGTGACATTCTTCCTGTTTGTTTGAAATTTTTTGAATGAATATGAGCATTTTGGCTGTATGCGTGAATGTGCCCCGCATGTGTGCCTGGTCCTCACAGTATTCAGAAGGTGGCCTCAGAGCTCCGGAACCTGCTGTAATGGGTAACTGTCAGCCACCTGTAAGTACTGGTAATTGAACTCAATTCTTTTCAAGAGCAGTGGGAGCTCTTCACTGCTGAGCCATCTCTCCTGCCCTATGCTGCTTATTTATGATGAATATTTACGTTGTTAATATTCTCATTTTTCCATTTGTACCTGTGTAAACATGCGTTCCCTCTTAGTAAGACCTTACTAATGTTGCAGCTTAAACTGGGGCATTTCAGGTTTCTTTAATAGGAATACAGAACTAGAGTGAATGTATAATTCCTTGGAAGAGCTTCAGTGAAAGCCTCTGAGTTCGTTTTGTCTTATTTTGTTTGTTTGATTTTTCTCTGGAGAGTCAGGGTCTTGATATGTACCTCTGGCTGTCCTGAAACTAGTTACATAGTCCAGGCTGGCATTCCAGTCAATGAGATCCACCTGCCTCTGCCTCCTGAGTGCTGGGATTAAAGACATGAGCCGATGTATGCAGTTTGCCCATCATATTTTGTAGTTAGTAGCTGTTCATATAGTTTCCCTGATGTGTGCTCAGCAGTGTTGATCTGTTTGCTTGTCTCTCACTATGTCTGTTAACTGGCATTTCTCCTGCAGGGCTCTACCCTATTCAAAGGGCACAGAATTGACAGAGGTGAAACTCATTATTCAGTTTCCTTCTAAAATGACTTGATTACATTAGGACTCATTTGTCAGGAAATAAGTGTGGGAGGCACCAAAGTCACTGTTGGTATCGTGCTTTCTCTTTTAAATCTGTGCGACATATTTTAGGATGCAGTGACCTATGAAGATGTGCATGTGACTTTCACTCAGGAAGAGTGGGCTTTGCTGGATCCTTCCCAGAAGAGTCTCTACATAGATGTGATGCTGGAGACCTGCAGAAACCTCACTGCTGTAGGTAAGAGGGTGAATTTTCCTTTGTGTTTTAAAACAAGGGGCGAACTGTTTCTTTGTTATTGATGCTTTGCTGCAATTTCAGTTGAGAACGAGGAAGAATGAGGACAATAAATGAGGCATGATTCTAAGGTTCACTGAAAACAGTAACTTAAATTTTGCCTAATTTCCAATAATACATCATGTATTTTCTGATCCTGTATTTTAGGCTACAATTGGGAAGAACAGAATATTGAAGAACATTGTCAAAGTTCTAGAAGAAATGGAAGGTAATTTTCATGTGCGAGCTGGTACAAATACGTCCCTAAAGAAATCTTAATATGTCCTTGAAGTTTGTAAGTATTAAACAGCACTGTTTTAAGTGTATTGATGATTATTAAATTCTGAGAAAACCATGTACCTTAATGTGAGGTTGTGATCTGGGTTTGTAAGGCATTCCTCTAAGAAGGGACACAAGGAAGGAATGCCTGGACAGATCTCACCATGTGAGACATAGCCCCATAGAGCTATGCTGTAGAGCTGTAATCTGTTTAGTCTGTACCACTCAGATATTGCAGAAGGTATACACACTGAACGTCTGATGATTGTATGTCCAAAGCCTTCTAATCAGGAAATAGTCCGAGTAGAGTTGGACTTTGCAGTGATGTTACTAAGTTTAATGAGAAGGGGGAGTTTATGACAGTTAAGAATGTTGTTGTGGAGAAACCTTAATCTCTATCCCACGTATTTGTAATAAGTGTGAAATCACACAATCAGCCTTTTCAGAACTTAAAGCAGTTACCCATTGAAACGCTGAGTATGTATCATTGGTATGGTGTATGGACCATTTTTCTTTCTGAATTCTTCAAAATGAAACACAGCCATCTGCCATACTTCAGTTTTTTTGGTACCCTAGAGTTACTCCCAGCAGACAGTGGAGTTTAGTTATATAAAGAACACACAGGAAATGTTTTTATTATTTCTTTGGTTTGATACCAAGTGACAGAGAATTTTTTTTCTTTAAACCTTTACTGTTGACACGATATTTTCCATGAAATGTGGAGGCTTCTAACATATTTCCTATCAGTAATTGATCAATTTTCTCATTTCCTTGTGCCAGTGGATCTAGAATCCCTATATGAGACTGAATACAAGTAATATATAACAGATAGTTTCTACTTCTGGTGGCCTGTTGCAGTTGCATACATAACAAAGTCACTTCTGACTTATCAGGAGTAAATTCAGCCATTTCTATATGTAGAACAACTCTTTCTGCCTATTGAGAGTCAGTAATTCTATTAAGAGCTCCAGGAAAATCAATAGTACCATTAGGATTGCATACAATTCTGGTCTGTGAACTGAGGTATAGGGGCCTTTGATCACCCTGGTTATTTTACCTGACTTATAACTTGCCATTCCCATCTTGTGTGCATCAGTATAGAATGTTGTTGCTTCTGGAATTGGTGTTCTCTTTACAATACATAGAATAGTCCAATTAGTTCTTTTTAGAATCTATATATGTTTGCTTTTTGTATATATATTACTAATCTCTCCCAAGTAGTTACTACAAACTCTTTGATAATCTTCCTTGATTACCCTCAAGGACGTAATCTCAGCATTAGTAAGAGGCACTACAATTTTTCCCAGGTCTGTTCTTGAGAGTTGACAGAGTCTTATTCTATGTTTTATAATTATTTCAGAAGTCATTTCTATATATGTCTTCAATTTTTTATTTTGTTTATGTGCTAAGCAAAGCAATTCCGTAATACTATCTTGCCTTTGCATAACGTGCCCAGTAAGAGAAGGAGCTGAAAGCAAAATGACCAAAATACAGTCAAGTTTAGGATCAATTCGATCCACATAAGCATCTTGTAGCCTTTGTTCTACCAGAATTAACTCCTTTTTGTTGTTTGTTTGTTTGAGACAAGGTATCTCTATGTTATCTTTGCCATCCTGGACTCGCTTTGTAGACCAGGCTGGCCTTGAACTCACAGCGATCCACCTGCCTCTGCCTCCCAAGTGCTGGAATTAAAGATGTGCGCCACCACACCTGGCTCTCCTTTTTTTTTTTTTTCTTCAGCTATTAGACATCTTCAATGATGTTTACATCTGAATCTACTGGTAATGTTTGAAACAGTTACTTAACCCGTAAGTAGTTAATCCTGTTGTCAACTTCAGCCAGTTTATATCTCCCATTCATTTTTAAAAATCTTTAAAAGTTTGCAGCTCGCCTCTACAAATATGTACCTTTTGTCGTAGAATCTTTTGTTGAATTATTGTATAATTCAAGTAGCTACTTGGCCAGGCATGGTGGCTCACGCCTTTAATCCCAGCACTCAAGGAGCAGAGGTAGGCGGATCGCTGTGAGTTCCAGGCCAGCTTGGTTTACAAAGAAAGTCCAGGACAGCCAAGGCTACACAGAGAAACCATGTCTCAACAAACAAACAAACAAACCCCAAGTAGCTACTTGAGTCTCCTCTTTGTATTTTTTCTTGAGCAATCTGTTATCCCCAACATGGTAAAACCTTATTTAGAAAAAGGATGGTATAAATGTGAGCAATATAACAAATGCTCACACACTCACAGGCAACTTCAAGTTTGTGACACAATTAATGGGAGTACTACAGGTATAAACAAAGTGATAAATCTTACAATATGGTTCTTCTTTACAATTGGACAAAATTATAAAATTAATCTATACAGATAAAAAGATTCATTAGTGTAATGAATGTGGTAAAGTTTTACATGTGTCAATTGTCTTTGCAGGCATGAAAGAACACATACTGGAGAGAAACCCTATGAATGTAACCATTGTGGGAAAGCCTTTGCGTTTCATAGTTATCTTCAAAGGCATGAAAAGATTCATACTGGAGAGAAACCCTATGAATGTGATCAGTGTGGTAAATCATATTCACAACTCTGGTATCTCCAAAAACATAAAAGAACACATACCGGAGAGACACCCTATAAATGTAACCAGTGTGGGAAAGCCTTTGCATGTAACCGTGATCTTCAAAGACATGAAAAGATTCATACTGGAGAGAAACCCTATATATGTGATCAATGTGGTAAAGCATATTCAGAACTCTGGAATCTCCAAAAACATAAAAGAACACACACTGGAGAGACACCCTATAAATGTAACCAATGTGGGAAAGCTTTTACATGTCACAGTTATCTCCAAATACATAAAAGAACACATACTGGAGACAAAGCCTATGTTTGTGATCAATGTGGTAAAGCCTTTGCATGTCAGAGTAGTCTCCGAATACATGAAAGAACACATACTGGAGAGAAACCGCATGAATGTAGCCAATGTGGCAAAGCCTTTGCATGTAATAGTTACCTTAAAAGGCATAAGAAAATTCATAGTGGAGAGAAACCCTATGGTTGTGACCAATGTGGTAAGGCCTATACTGAAATCAGTAATCTCCAAAAACATAAAAGAACACATACTAGAGAGAAACCCTATGGATGTAACCAACGTAGTAAAGCCTTTGCACAACACAGTCAGCTTAAAAAGCAGGAATCATACTGGAGAGAAACCCTGTGAATGTATTTAATATGGTGAAGCCTTTGCACATTTCTATAGTCTTCATCGTCATGAAAGACTTCATACTGGAGAGAAACCCTACGTAATGGAAGCAATGTGGTAAAGCCTTTGCCTACTGAATGCAGTAAACAGCACACATTAGAAAGAAACGTTAAATGTCCTCTATGTGGTAAAGCCTCTGTATTACTGGGTCCTCTTAGATCCAACACAATTCAAACTCCAGGTCAAAGAAGATGACAAGGATTTGGTGTAATCAAGTCACTGCTCATCTATCAGGAATGCAGAGTAGACTTGAGAGCGCAACCGTAGGCCCCCCTGCCACGCTTGCCCACCCTCAGCCAAAGAATGGAGGAAGAAAATATGGTACATTTACACAGTGGAATACTCCTCAGCCATTACAAACAAGGACACCATGAACCCGGCAGACAAATGGATGGAACTAGAAATATCCTGGGTGAGGTAACCAGACCCAGAAAGACACACATGGTATGTACTCCCTTATAAGTGGATATTAGCCATAAAGTCTAGGATACCCATGCCACAATCTACTACCCAAAGAAGCTATAGGACAAGGAAGGCCCAAGTGACGATGCTTGCATCTCACTCAGAAGGGTAGATGAAGTAAGTAGACATCTGAAGTAGATGGAGGGAGAGAACTGGGTGGGAGGGGTAGTCAGGTGGGGGCAGGTTCAGGGGAAGAGCTGGGACAGAGAACAGAAATCAGTGGAGGGTGGCGGTTTGGCTGCCAAAGTCCATCTTTGGACATCTAGGGGAGAGTCTTGGGACACGACCCAGAATTCAGAGTTTGCTTTATCTCTTAGGTCACCTGTTAAGCTGATGGCTCAGGCAACTGGTCCCCACAGATGATTGAAAGAACTAGAAAGAGGGGAGGGAGCCAAGGCTTCCTTCTCTCAGGGCTGCCTATGCTACTGTTAATGAGAAGAACTTAAACTGACCACTTTTTTCCTGCTGTGAAAATAGCTCCTAGCCAAAAACTGCAGCCTAGTATAAAGGGAAAAAACTCTCTGATCTGGAGAGTATCTCCTGTGCAGGAGCAGGCCTCTGCTGAGAGATCTGCAGGCTAAAGTAAACTTCGGCTTTCTTATCTTAGAAGGCTGGTGGTAAAGGCCTGAGTTTACTAACTTATTTGTGAATCTGCAGGGAATAAGAAATAAGAGATAGAAAACAGACCATTCACACACACCAGCACTCGAGAGCGAAAATGCATGAGGCGAATCCCCAACAGATTTTATCATCCTGGTCACCTTTCTTATACTCTGCGCAAAAGCTCTCCATGCCAGAGAAAGACTTACCTCATAGTCAAATGGATTTATTACAGAGACAGATAGAACAGTTACAATGGGAGGGATTTTAGTGATTATGTATTTCGGTACTAACCTGCAGGCATAAGGTTATTGTGTAATGCTGATTTCTGTACTCCCCATATCTCGTTGCAATCCTTTGTTCTGAGAATCTGCTGTCTCAATGTTGCATAAACTCCGCTCCTCAATTGTCCGTTGATATGCCAAGAGAGCAGTTTACTGCTTACTGCTGAGCAGGGGAGATTATGGGGCGGAACTTCCTGCCAGCAATGGGAGGAGGAGTTAAAAGGGGAAGTAGGGGAATACCCTAGGGTATTCAGCCATGGGAGCAGTCCAGGGACTATCAGGAGAAAGAACTGAGCAGGAACGCTGCAAAGTGTCTCTGGGATGCATGCCAAAAATCTTTGTCATTTCTACACTTTTGGAAGCTGCTTGCCTGCACGTCCTATGTGTTATAGGTAAAATGTATTTCTTCTTAAGTCTCTGATGGGGTTGAAGCCTAGATAATTACAGTCTCACAGTTAGATTAAATTGTTTAGAATGATAGATCCAAGGATCTCAAATACAGAAATGTATATCTTACCTAATAATTTTCATAATTGCTATTAGTACATTTAGTTTGTTATTAGAAGGAACATTTTATTAAATTAAAACAGGGAGATGTAGGCATAAATTTATTTTGTTTAACTATTGTATACTGATAGAAACATAAGTTATTTTGCTTAACTATGTATAGTGATAGAATTTAAGGTTGTTTTGCTTCACTCTTGTTTGATGTATTGACATAAGCAGTTCATTTTAAAATGTGTTTGAAGTTCTAATTTTATTGTTCTCATAATTATTCTTATTTTGTGTGGATTATTAATGTTAGAGAAAAAGTCATTATTTTTTAACGGAAAGGAAGACATTTAGTAGAAGTTTTGGTTTCTTTAAAACCATCGTGGTATTAGGAGAATGTGTTTTTGTTTTGGTCCCAAGTGTGGGATGTAGAAATGCTTTATCCGAACTCATGAAATGAAAGGCTCGTTATGTTTTTATTTGTTTGTTTGTTTGTTCTTTTGGTTTTTCAAGACAGGGTCTCTCAGTGTAGCCTTGGCTGTCCTGGACTCACTTTGTAGGCCAGGCTGGCCTCACAGTGATCTGGCTGCCTCTGCTTCCTGAGTGCTGAGATTAAAGATATGTGCCCCCACACCTGGCTTTGTTATGTTTTCCAGCTGAAAATTACCTCAAGCGAGGGGAATGTTTTTTTGCCAGTTGGAAACCATTCTCATCTGGTCTCTGAGAACATGAATAAGAGCCCAGAGAGAGGCCACTTGGCATGGCTTCAATACACTTTGCATCTTTTGGCATCTTTTGGCGTCATTTGGATTAGCTTTGCTTTGCATTGAGACGGTCCTAGAGAGAAAGATCCAGAGAACGTTTCCAGGTTGCTACTACCATTTGCTGTTTGGCTGGACTTGTGCAATCCAGATGGTTGAGATGGGTATTGCCCTAAAGAACCCAGTGACTCTAACCAGCAGGAAGTAGCTAGCGAGGTCCTCATCCCTTGTCCATACTAACCTGCTTTCTCTCCTGACTAAGGGAAGGCAGTTGGAAGGGAGGTAGAAGCATTTAAGATAAATTTAAGATAAAATAAAGTAATTAAAGAAATACAGAAGCCACCGCCAGCTTAAACATTTCTTTGTCTAGTCTTACATTCCGAGATACAAAGTAGATTTAAATCAACAGTATTTGATGGCAAGGTATAATGAATTACAATAAAACAGTTTGTATCTTTTGACATCAAGATTTGGTCTTAACTGAACATTCCTTGGTAACCCATTTATATTCTGGGTTAATTGGAAGTTTAAATCAACTTGTATCTGCTTAACGCACATATCACTATTTGTGGTGCCATTTCTAGAGGGAGAGCCTATCTGAAGCCAAAAAACCTGTCTCAAGCCTGTCACTTAGTGAGGCATCTGCAGGTCCACAAAAGTATTTATTGCAGCTGTTAAGTATTCTGTTGACTATTTAATGTTTTAACTTTGAAAACAGAATCAAATCAGGAATTCCATTATCAGGAATTAATTAGTCCAAACAGCAGTGCATCTTCACAAAGATCTCGTAGGAGGTTTGTTCAATCAGAGTGGGTAAATGGCCAGAGAGTGAGGTTTCATACCATGACAGGTGTTCTGAGAGATGCAGCAGCACAGAAAAGGAGAGTCAGAGGCTGGAAGCAATTCTGGGTATGCATCGCAGTACAGACCTTGCAAAATACCAGACTACCCACTCTGAACAAAAGTGCTCAGTAAGGAGAGATACCATTGGAAGGTCCTTCCATAGGGAATGTTAGATATGCAACTTTATGTCAATACTTTGTGGGACAACTCTTAGAAATAATTTCCTCAACATATAATTTACCATTACATGGATGATATTTTCTTGGCTGATTCTGATGCAGATACTTTAGAGAAAATGTTTAAGGAAATGCAAAGAATTCTGCCATTGAGGGGATTACAGATTGCTCCAGAAAAAAAAAAAAATAACAAAGAACAGATTCAATTACCTATTTCGGCTATGAAATACCTCAACAAAAATTCAACCACAAAAGGTTTAGATCTGTAGAGGCCAGTTACAAACTCTTAACGGTTGTCAAAAATTAATGGGTTATATAAACTGGTTGAGGCCTACAGTTGGATTAGCTTGTGTGTTAAGTAACTTGTTTCAAACATTACAAGGAGATTCAGATTTAAACAGTCCAAGATGTATAATGGCTGAAGTAGAAAAAGAGTTAACTCTGGTGGAACAGAGACCACAAGGTGTATATGTGGATAGAATTGATCCTAAGCTTGATTGTATTTTGGTTATTTTGTCTTCAACTTCTTCTCCTACTGGGCTCATTATGCAAAGGGAAGGTAATATTATGGAATGGAATTTCTTAGCACACAAATAAAATAAAAATTGAAGACATACATAGAAAAAAATTTCTGAATCAATTACAAAGGGTAGAATAATACTGTGTCTATTGTCAGGAACAGACCTGGCTGAAATTGTAGTGCCTCTTACTAATGCTGAGATTATGTCATTGTGGTTAATCAATGAAGATTGGCAAAGAGCTTGTAGTAAGTACTTGGGAGAAATTAATAACAAATACCTGAAAAGCAAACACATACAGTTTATAAAAAGAAATAGTTGGTGTCTTTCATGTGTTGTAAAGAGATCACCAATTCCAGAGGCACCAACATTCTATACTGATGCAAACAAGGTGGGATTGGCCCGTTATACGTCAGATAAAATGACCAAGGCGATCAAAAGCCCCTATACCTCAGTTCAAATATCAGAATGGTAATGGACACTTAGGATACTTTTATACTTTCCTGAATCTCTTAACATAATTACTGACTCTCAATAAGCAGAAAGAGTTGTTTTGCGTATAGAAACTGTTGAATTTACTCCTGATAACTCAGAATTGACTTTGTTATGTATGCAGCTGCATCAAGCCATCAGAAATAGAAACTACCCATTATATATTACTCTTATTCAGTCACATACAGGTTTGCCAGGTCCTTTTCCACAAGGAAATGATGAAATTAACTAATTACTAATAGGAAATGTGTTATAGGCCTAAAAGTTTCATGAAAAGCATCATGTTAACAGTAATGGTTTAAAGAAAAAAAAAAAAAAACACTCTATCACTTGGCAACAAGCCAAAGAAATAATTAAAAAGTGTCCTACATGTTCTTTGTATAACCCAACTCCATTGCCTGCTGGAAGTGACCCTAGGGGTACCAAAAGGGATGAAATTTGGCAGATGAATGTGTTTCATTTTCCAGAATTTGGAAAAGAAAGGTACACATAACTTACCATTGATACATATGCAAGGTTTCAATGGGCAAACTGCTTTAAGTTCTGAAAAGGCTGATTGTGTAATTATACACTTATTGGATATAATGGCAATTATGGAGATAAGCTGCACAAATTAATACAATGCTCCCACATATATATCCAATAAGATGAAGAAGTTTTTGCATATTATAATATAAAGCACATTACTGGTATACCATACAATCCTACAGGGCAAGCAGTTGTAGGAAGAGCTAACGGTACTTAAAAGAGATGCTTATTAAAGAAAAAGGAAGGGTAAAGGCCCCCAGGGACAGATTAAATAATGCTTTGTTGACTCTAAATTTATTTATTTATTTGGTTTTTTTGAGACAGGGTTTCTTTGTAGCCTTGGCTGTCCTGGACTTGTTTTGTAGACCAGGCTGGCCTCCAACTCACAGTGATCTGCCTGTCTCTGTCTCCTGAGTGCTGGGATTAAAGGCGTGCGCCACTGCCCAGCGACTCTAAATTTTTTAACATTGGTGAAAAAGGATCAATAGCAGCTGAGAGTCATTGGGTTATAGAAAAACTTAGAAGCTAGGACAACCAATATACTCTAAGGGTGCATTGACAGTGGAATGGAAACCTGCAATAGTTTTGATATGGGGATGTGGCTATGTTTATGTATCTCCAGGGAATGAAAACATATGGTTACCACAGAACTTATAAAATTAGATGTGACCAGCGCTACCTCTTACTATCTGAAATACAATGTCTTAGCATAGCAAGGAAATCTTATGGGCAACCTGGTCCTCGTGACATGCCATCCTTTCACGTAGCATGGATATTACAGTTCAAACAGACTTATAAAGTTGATAGATGCCTGAAACCTGCTCAAAAATGGGGCAGAAATTTATCTCTAGTTGATTTGTGCACCCTACGTATATATAAATGTAGAAAAGTGCCTACACTAATACTTTTTAAAAAGTTTGTTTGTTTTCAGAGCAATAAACCGGATAATAATGAAGACAAAGTAAGTAGCCCAGGTGATTCAACCTTACAGACCGACTGCCTAGCGTGCACATCAGCTTCAAAAGGGCTATAACCCAAATGATCGATCAGTTCCTCAGAGATTGGACAGAAAAAGATATAGCTAGCTTTTCTAGAGCTTGGCTAGTACCCTGATTTTCTAAGGGGACCCCAAAAGATGTTTTTAACCACAAAAACTACTATGGCCCTGTTCCCAGTTGGCGGGGTGGGTGTTTTTGGTGGGTTTTACCAATATTTGTTATTATCTAGGAGGTTTGATTATAAGTTAGTAAAGTTAGATTTAGAGATTTCTTTCTTTATCCTTTTTATCCTTCTTTCTCTCTTATTTTTCTATATAGTCTGGTGTTGGAGAAAAGAGGGAAAATGGGAATGATATATGGGGGAATGTGGAATTACAGGATGAAAGGTAGATTATTGAATCTACTAACCGCAAATATATTACATTGGTATGGTATATTGGTAGAAATTTAACATTTTTTAAAACTTTTGCTTATGCAACTCATTTGAAAATGTGACGTAAAGTTCTAGTCTTATGAAAGTTAACTATTTCAAATTGTCCAGGAGGGTGGGAGATGCAAATTAGTAGTTAGTCACCCATAAATCTTAGTTGTAGCCTTGTTAGATACTAGTTTAGTTAATTGCAGAAGGAAGCATTGTTTAGTCTCTTTTGTATTTTACCAATGTTTGGCATATAGTATATAGCTAGAAACTAACAGTGTTTGTCTATTAAATATACTTAGATAGATAGATAAATAGATTATATATATATAGATAGATAGATAGATAGATAGATAGATAGATAGATAGATGTGTTTATGCACATAGTAAATAGATGGCATTTTTAATACAGAGCTTTTCTTACATAGAGATACATCTGCTCCGGCCAGCACCTCTAGTCTACTTCAGTGAAGATCATGGGCATCAAAGAAACAAATGTGGCAGAATAGCCACTGGACCAAAGAACTGTTCTTATTTTTACTGCTGATAGCAGGCCGACTGTCAAAACTGTGAATGAGCATGATACTGGGAAATTGACTGTCCAACTTTACAGAGACTAGGTGGGCCAGTCTTTGAAAATTCCTGTTTGTTTTCAGAGCAATAATAAACCAGATAATAATGAAGACAAAGTAAGTAGCCCAGGTGATTCAACCTTACAGACTGACTGCCTAGCATGCAGATCAGCTTCAAAAGGGATATAACCCAAATGATCGATTCCTGTCCTGACAGACAGAAAAGTCTGTCAGATATTCTGGGCCAGTAGGCTGAAGACTGGATGCCACAATAATACAGAAAAGTCTTCGGTGGTTGTCTAGGGAGTCAACTGTTTTCTGTCATTTCTATACTTGTGGAAGCTGCTGGCCTGCACTCCTTACATAGTAGATAATATTTCCTTCTTAAGTCTCTGATGGGGTTGAAGACTGGATAACCACAGTATTACTACAATTTAGCTTTAGTTGTTTGGGAACTAAAACTATGTTTTTAGGTTGATAAATGTGAATTATGATGAGTAAGTGATTGCAGAAACCTTTGGACACTAGAATAGGACTTATTAGGATAGGATAGATAATTGAATATTTTGCTGAGATTGTCAAATACAAATGGACATGACCTTGTAAATGTAACTTTTACCTGATAATTCTCATAATTAATGTTATTGTATATAGTTTATTTTTTATAGAAAGGGTATATGTAGTATATATAAACGTGATTTTGTTTGATCTTAAGTGTGAGATGGGAAACGGACTTGTGTGAAGGTGTGAGGTCTGTTTCTGCAGATTTGAGAGGACACTTGGTGTTTGTCCACTAGAAGAGGAACTGCCTCGTGTGGAGGCATGGTCTTTGCCAACGGATAAGCATCCTAATAGGGACTATGAGAAGACATGAGCCCAAAACAGAGGCTTGACTTTTCGGTTTTGGTATTGCCTCCCATTGTTTGGCTGTTGGTCGCTCCACTTGAAGATGTTCCTAGGGAGAAGCACTCAGGAGAACACTTCGAAGTTCTAGGTTCCAGACGCTGTCATTGCAGTCACTTCTCGTGAGTTGCTGGTTTGCTCTTTAACAGGTCCACTAGAATCCTGAGTTGAATCGCTCCAAGGAACTGAGTCTAAAAAGGTCTACTTCTCCTGTTCCTATTAGCATCTTTCCTCTCCTATCCAGCGTAGGTAGGTTGGAATGGAGGTATATGTGTGGGCCCTTGTTAGCTTGGAGGAGATGCTCCCCTGCCCCTGCTCCAGTAAGCTTTGTGCTCGGACATAGGTGAGTGGACCCCCATGTTGATAACAACTCACCAGACCCAACCCAAATATGTTAAAAAAAAAAAAAAAAAAAAGATAGTTCCTTGTAGACCCCAACCCACACAAAAGGTGACAAGAGCTGGCTTTTTGAAGAAAAACATATCAAAGGTGCCCTGGAGACAAGTGTCCTGGGAGTGTCTCCTGCTACTCAGGTAAGCTTAGTCTAAAATCCCAGGGGCTGGAAGGTTTGGCAGCGCATCCCCCCATTTCTCCCCCATAGCTCTCTGCCCTTGTCCTTTTTTTTTTTTAAGCTTAGTGAATTAAAATCTAGTCGTTTGATTCTTTTTGTCTTTATTTTAATAAAGTGTAGTCTGGCCTTTCAGAAGCCAGAGGCCCCCTTTCCCCTTCAGAAGGGGGCCTCTCAACTCAGTTGAGCGCAGCTACCCTGTGCTCCCTCCCTGCCCAGAAGGCCTTCTTTGTGACCGGTTCTCAGGACAGAGCTTTCTTCAAGTAGCCTCCAGAAGGCTGAAGAAAACTATGTGACCAGGTTCTCAGCCCAGCCTCCTGGAGAAAGGAACCCACATATATGCATTTAAAGAATCCCAAATAAAGTAGGTTTGTAAAAATTCAAAGCCTGTAACTTGGATTATAGAATAAATCAACAAGAATTATATCACAAAAGGTACATATTTTTAGAGAACAGTTACAAACTCTTAATGATTTTTAAGTTTTAATGGGAGATATTAACTGCTTGAGGCCTACAATTGGATTAAGTATTTATGAGTTAAATAATTTGTTTCATACATTACAAGGAGATTCAGATTTAAACAGTCCAAGATGGCAACAGCTGAAGCTGGAATAGAGTTAATTCTGGTAGAACAAAGACTGCAAGATACATATGTGGATTGAGCTGATCCTAACTTGATTGTATTTTGATTATTTTGCTTTCAACTCATTCTCCTACTGGGCTTACTGTACAAAGGAGCTGTGGTATTACAGAATATATCTTCTTAGCACATAAAGTGAAAAACTGAAGACAAACATAGAATAGATTTCTTAATTGTAAATCGATTGTCAGGAACAGATCCAACTGAAATTGTAGTACCTCTTACTAATGCTGAGATTATGTCATTGTGGGTAATCAATGATTATTGGCAGACAGCTTGTAGTAACTATTGGGGAGAATTTAGTAACAGATATCCAAAAAGCAAACATATATAGCTTATAAAAAGAACTAATTGAATTCTTCTATGTATTGTAAAGAGAACACATTCCAGAAGCAACAACATTCTATGTTGGTACACATGCAAGGTGGAAATGGCAGGTTATAAGTCAGATAAAAGAACCAAGGTAATCAAAAGACCCTATACCTCAGTTCAAAAGTCAGAAGTGTAAACTGTATACATAGTAATAAATAAATATTTTTTAAAAATCAGAAGTGTATGCAATCCTTACAGTAATATTAGATTTTCTTCAAGCTCTTAACATAATTACTGACTCTCAATATGTAGAAACAGTTGTCTTCCATATAGAAATTGCTGAATTTACTCCTGATAACCCAGACTTGACTTTGTTACTTACCCAGTTGCAACAGGGCCATCAGAAGTAGCAACTATCCATTATTATGTTACTTATATTTGGTCTCATATAGGTTTACCAGGGCCTTGGCGCAAGGAAATGAGGAAATCGACCAATTACTAATAGGAAATGTGTAAGAAGCCCTACATTTTCATGGGAAACATCATGTTAACAGTAATGGTTTAAAGAAAAAGCTCTCTATCACTTGGCATCAAGCCAAAGAAAAAAAATTTTTTTAAGTCCTACATGTTTTCTGTATAACCAAACTCCATTACCTGCTGGGAGTAACCCTGATGGTACCAAAAGAAATGAAATCTGTCAGGTGGCTATGTTTCACTTTGCAGAATTTGGATAACAAAGGTACATACACCATACCTTAGATACATATTCAGGGTTTCAGTGGACGACTGACTTAATATCTGAAATGGCTGATTGGGTAATTACACACTTATTGGCTATAATGGCAATGCGGAGGATACTGGCATATGCATCCAGTAAGATGAAGGACGTCTTTACATATTATAATGTAAAGCACAGTACTGGTATGCCACACAATCCTACAGGACAGGCAGTTGTGGAAAGAGCTAATCGTACATTAAAAGAGATGCTTATTGAAGAAAACCGAAGGTTAAAGATCCCCAGGGACAGATTAAATAATGCTCTGTTGACTCTAAGTTTTTTAATGTTGGTGAAAAAGGAACAACAGCAGCTGAGAGACATTGGGTTATAGAAAAAACTGAGGAACTAGGACAACCAATATACTATAAGATCTGTTGACAATGGAATGGAAACCCACAATGGTGTTGAAATGGGGGCATTTATGCTTATGTATCTACAGGTAATGAAAAAATATGGACACCAACAAAACTTATAAAAATTAGATTTGGCCAGTGATACTGCCTACTGTCTGAAATAGAATGTCTTTGTATGGCAACTGAATCTTACTGGTGTCTGGTCCTCATGACATGCTGTCCTTTCATACAGCATGGATAGAGAGTTATATTACAGTTCAAACAGACTCATAAAGTTGATATATGCCTTTCCCTTGCTCAAACATAGAGAAGAAAAGTGTGTTTAACTGATTTGTGCACCTTGCACACACGCATGCACGCACACACATATGCATACATGCAGAAACGTGCTTACACTAATATCTTAAAAGTTTGGGTTTTTTTTTCCCCAGTGTAAAAGACCACAAAGCAAGTAGCCCAGTTGATTCAGCCTTACACACTTCCTCAGCTACTGTTTCCTCAAGAATTTGCATGTACATCAACATAAAAAGGGCATACAACACACACTGGGCAGAAATTACAGAGACTGAACGGAAACACAAAGACTGGACAGAAAACATAGAGACTGGACAGAGAAAGATACAGCTAGCTTTCCCAGCACTTGGCTAGTATCCCAGTTTTCATATGGTACAAAAAAGATGTCTTTGCCCCCACACAGCAAAAAATAACTTTAATAACATGATGCCTCCATTTCCAGTAGGCTGGCTGGGTGGTTTTGGTGGGTTATGGATGTTTGTTTTCATCTAGGGGGAGATGATTATAAGTAATGGTAAGCAAAGAAACAAAATGAAGGTTAGATTCAGGGATCTTTGTCTTTCTCTCCCATCCTTATTTTTCTCTTCTATCTAGTGTTAGGAAAAGGAGAGAGAGGGGGAATGATAAAAGAAAGGGGGAGGAATATGGAATTATAGGATGAAAGGTAGTTTATTGAACCTACTAGCCTCAAATATTTACATTGTTATTCTATATTGGTAGAAATTTAAGATTATTTCTTAAACTCTTGCATAATGTATTGTACATATACAACTCATTTGAAAATGTGATTTAAAGTACTAGTCTTATGAAAGCTAGCTATTGCAAAAGATATAGGATGATTGGAGATGCCAGTCTTGTTAGATACTGGTTTAGTTAATTACAGAAATAAGCTTTATTTAGTCTTATATGTTTTTAAGGTGCATTTGTTTTCAAGATTAAGCAGACAGTATATAACAAGAAAAAAAGCAGTTTTTGTCTTTTTAGCTATAGTGAGACAGACAGACAGACTGATATGATTATCTACTATATAACGGTAAATAGATGATCTTCAAACACCTCAGAGATCTACAGCATATGACATTTAAAGATGTTTTAATAATTAAAGGCTTTTCTGACAGACACATCTGCTCCTTGTGGTACCTCGTGTAATGGAAGTTTTGGTTTCTTTGTAAACTCAGTTATGTCATGTAAATATGGTTTTTTTGTTGTTGTTGTTTTAATTCCAAGTGTGGGATTTTAGTTTCGTCTTTTAGTCTACAGCTGATAACTGTCTCATGCGGGGCATGGTCATTGCAAACTGGTACAGCCCACCTCCTGTGGTATGGAGAGGGATGTGGTTTAGGATGCTTAGGACAGTAAATAGGAGAGCACAGAGAGAGAGAGAAAGTGTGGCATGCAGTGGTAGTGTCGAGGTGTGTGGCAGTTTAGAGGGACCAGAGACTGGTGTGGCAGACGGAGAGAAATGTTTCAATGCAGTGGCTTGGAGATTACTTGTATTTCCTGTTGATGGAGATTGCCATTGCCCCAAAAGAACCCAATTGACACTAAACAGCAGGGAGAAGTAAATGGGTCTGCGTCTCCTCTCCCCATGAGCACTCTTTCTCATACCCAGGGTTAAGGGGTTGGTGGAAGGGAGGTAGGATTCTGGTATATACTGAAAGTCACTTGAGACATCCATCCACATGGACTGAACCATTACAGAATTTGTTGTTTTTAAGCAAAAATCCCAAATGTTCGGTTTTACCTATAAAGACTCGGGAGCCAGATGCTGGGGTGAAAGCCTACTAGAGCAGAAAGGAAGAGAAGGCACCCAGCTGCCATTCCTACCCAGCCAACATCCCAGAAAGAAAAAGCTCCTGCTTCTTCTCCATGTGGTCTTAAAAAGCCTTCAAGTTGATTGCCCCTCCTTTCCACTTCCTGTGCATCTCTCCATCTGTCCTCTGGTCTTCCTGTCATTCTATGTTTTGTTTTGTTTTGTTTCTATGTTCGCTTCATGTCAATGGGTTGCTTGCTCTGCCTCTTGACCTATGGATGGTTTTATTTTATTTTATTTTATTTTATTTTGGATGGTTTTATTTAATCATGTTTACAGAAAGCTCTGGGATTAGCTGGGCATAGTGATGCATGCATGTAATCCCAGCACTCAGGGAGGCAGAGGAAGGCAGATCTCTGTGAGTTTGAGACCACCCTGGTCTACAGAGTGAGTACAGGACTTCCAAGGCTACTAGAGAAAACCATCTCTTGAAAAGCCATATTAAAAAAAAAAAAAAGAAAAGAAAGAAAGAAAGGACAGAAAAGAAAGGAAAGCTCTTGGACTAAAGGTATGTGCTAGGGCTGAGCCACACCACAACTAAAAACAAAAATTTCCAGTACACAATCTCAGGGTTCACAGTGTGATCAAATATCTTGCAATGTGTTCTTTAACTTTCCATTGGTAGACAATCACTGTTGGACTAGTTGGACCACAGCCTGTCAGCCATTATAACAAACCCACATTTCTACATACATAGACCAATCCTGTCAGTTCTGTTCATCTAGAGAGCCTTTAACAATGCAGCTGTGTTCTTTTTCACCTTCCCACCGAGGAAGATGTGTCTGCTAACAGTAGTGCCCCGGAGTGTTTGTCATCTGTCAACTGCTTTTCTCCCAGGCCTGTCTCATACCTACCAGGTGCAAAGTAGCTGCAGTTTACCTGAACCCAGCAGGAAGCCACAAAACAAAACTTTTGTTTCCTAAAAATCTCTCTTTAATTGTTAATATTGTGGGCCCCCCTCCACCTGTGAGAGAGATTGATAACTCACTGCAAGTGGAGTGATGGGCTATGCAAGCCATGCTTACCTAGTTTCCAAGAGCAGGAAGGGAAAGTGCATTCTGCGTACTGTGAGGAGAGCTCAGAGAAGCTCTGCTGTCCTTGCCTGGTTAGCTCAGTGTCACTGCCTACCGAGGGGAGGAGCAAGCAGCCGAAGGGTGGAAGCTGGAGTGGGCTGGGTGAGGAGACAGACGGGTAGGCGATTGGAGGACAGCCACAAGTGCTACTGAAATGCAAGTCTCTGAATATCTGGAAAGGGTGTGGCCCTGGACCCAACGGGACTACTGTGCCACTTCCCTTCAGCACATTTTAGCCCTGTGGGAAGCTTTCATGTCAATCAAGATCCACTGGCCAATCACAGCTTCCAGGCAGACCTGCACATCAGAGGAGGACTGTTCTTCCGGGTACCACGCTACAGTTTCAGCTCGGTTGCTGAGCGGACTTGATTGGTTCTGAGTTGAGCACAGCTGCTCAGTGCTGTGAGGAGAGCTCAGGCAAGCTCTGAAGCCCCGACATGGTGAGCGCAGGGTCACTGCACACAACGGGGAGGAGCAGGCATCTGAGCAGCGGGGGGCTGGTGCGCTGGGTCTTTCCCTGGGGCTCCGTGGTAAACAGCGGTTGCAGCCACGGGTGACAGCAGTTTAATCCTAGGCACCACCTTTGGACTGGCTTGTGGGCTCTGCCTAACTACACTTGGGGGCTGCGTCTGCGTAAAGCATTTGCAACAGGGGCTTCTGTGTAGAATCGTCCTTGGCAAAATGCCAAACTCAGAAAGCCCTAGTTTCTCTAGTGTCTTCCACAAATTCTGCCTTTAACATTTAACACTTAGGTGTGAGATCCATTTGGAGTTAATTTTGTGGAGTCTGTAAAAGGCGTCTCCTGTGGTGGGTAGCACCCCAATATTAAGCTGTGATGTAGAAGAGTAGAGTTGATGCTGTAAAGGATTTACCATCGCCTAGGACACAGTACGTGACACCAAGTAGAATTTAGCTGAGGGAGGACTGCTCTACAGCACCCCACAGATGAGCAGTGTGCTAACCAGGCCTGTTAGAGATTAGCGTGCTAGGATACACAGGTTTGCTCTGTTCACCAGGATTGTCCAGACATTTGCCTCCAAACCATCACAAAGGAGACAGCTCTGATTTACAGCCAGCCACCGGGCCTCATATCAGAGAACAGGCCTCTAACAAGCTGCTCCATGGGGCTTTACAGGGTCACAACCAACGTTAAGGCCTGGTGTACCATGAAGGCATTAAAGTAACTGTTACTCTCCTTCTGAAATTGTCCTCTAGAAGCCTAATGCCCCCATCTGCTAACCCAAACCTAGCACCAGAAGCCTCTAGTGTCCGAGGCTTACTGCCCAATAAGCTCACCATTTTTAGTTCTTTCTGAACTCTGGCTGGCTAGTTCAACTCACTTGTCCTGGCTCAAACTCTTCTCACAGCTGACCGATCAGCTTTCCTGTTTCTCGTTGAATTGCTCTGCTTGGCCTCGTGCTAATTTTGACAATATGTTCTAATCTTCTGGCTCCTTCTCATTCTCTGCCTCGTTCTGCCTTCGCCTGTGTCTGGTTTGTTCTCCCTTCAACCTGCCTCCGTAAGATCTCCAGGTAAAGCTGCCTCTGAATTCTGCAAACTCAGCTCCACTGATCTGCCTTTCAACTCACTGACTCGACTTAATTGCTTGCCAGAAATAACTAGACTTCCAAGATCTGCATGCCTCTGTCTCTTGAGTGCTAGGATTAAAGTTGTATACCTCCAGGCCTGGGGTGAAGCTTTTCTTTACCTTAAACTTGCTCTAGACCAGGCTGGCCTTGAAGTCAGAGATCCGCTTGCCTCTGTCTCCAGGGATTAAAGGCAGGTCTGTATTACAGTCTGACCCCCACAGGCCTAGAAGGGCTTTTGGATGTGATCTGTTGCCAGGGCAGCCATGTTCTGAATTAAAATTCCTCTACATAAAGATCCAGTTTTCTTTTTTTAAGAAAGCATAGATTGGCCACATGAGAAAATCTACACAGGTTGACAACTCTTTGAAAAGGAAAACATGGTTGCATCGAAGACTGGTCTGATCAAGATAGGATTCCCACGAGGCCCTCATATATGGGGAATGACATAGCTCCTTCTCAAACCCAGGAACATGTTTGGTAGAGCCAGTAACAGCCTTTGGGGAGGGCTTGTTTCAGATTTTGAGAACCCAGCTCTTCCCACCACATGGGGCTTGGCCATAACGTTCTTGAGATCTCCTTGTACGTCACTGTTCATTAGACTCCTGAGTTTGTCCCGTTGTAAGATAGGTTCTGCTGACTTCATGGATGTCTCCCATTTCCTTCCAGTCTCCCCTGGAAGTTGTATACAAGATACTGTTCTTAAGAAGTTTACTTGGCCTAAGACATAGCTTGTGCGAGACACCTCCCCACCCCACCCCACCCCACCCCAGCTTTTCTTCCCTACTGTCTGCTTTCCCTGTCTTCTCCTCTTCTGGCACATGCACTTCAGGATCCTGTCACTGAAGAATGACCTGCTGTTTGAGGGCACTGGTGTACTTAAAAAAATTAATTCTGGGACTATCTTTGCTGTGTAAATGTCCCGTCTGGCTAAGTCGCTGGACTTGCAGTCTCTAGCCATATTTATATTGTTCAAAACCTAACCTGGGGCCTGACCCTTAAAGTGACTTAAGGGGACAGCATATGTGGAATGCAAAATCTGTTCCCCACTGCCTCCGTTTTGAGCATTAGCCAGAGCTGAATGCATGCTGTCATTAAAGAGATTTTTCTTAATCTTTAATTGTGTGTGCAGTGATTTCTCCCAGGGAAGGGATATTAATTCTAGGACAGCTGCATATTCAGCTTTGTAGAAAACTGTTTCTGAGACTAGCTATGTTGACTTGATCCCAGTCTGCTGCTCCCAGGGCGATGACCTTGGCTTCCTCTTGAGTAAACTTTTAAAATTCTTAAGTTAAAGGGCTGGCTGGCCTCTTTAGCCCTCCTCTTTACCTGTCCTCTGGGGCTGTGGAATGTAGCTCAGTTATTCACCTAATAGCTGATATCCATTTGTAAGTGAATGAATACCATATTTGTCTTTCTGGGTCTTGGTTACTTCACTTTTTTTTTTTTTTTTTTTTTTTTTTAAGTTGCAGCCTTTTCCTGTAAACTTCATGGTGTCTTTTTTTTTTTTTTAACATCCTTTTTGATGTAATTTTTTAAACATCTGAGTAATTTGCATGCTGCATTGGCAAAAGCAAGCAAGCGAGCTTCCTGGAGGCAGCCCCCTCATATTTGCATGGCTGATGAATAGATGCATCCCTGTGTAGGCAAAGCCCAGGGATTTGGCCTGTAGCCTGCTTGTTGCTGATAACCTGCCTTTCCGTGCTTGTTATTACTGTGTCCCTCATATAACCTGGCGGGGATAGAGACTCCCTCTCTGCCTGTTGCTCCAGAGGTGCTGCTCTCTCTGTCGGGCAGAGTTCCTGCAGAATCTTAGGAAGATGATTTTATCATTCCTGATGATGATTCCTGAGTTGATTCAGGTAACTTTGACTTTCCTGCAAATAAGATAAAAACTCCGTGAAGCACATGAATTATACCAGGATGAAAAACAAGGTTGAAATAAACTAATGATCAAGGAAATACATTTATTCTAGGTTTAGTCCAAGGAATGAGGCCCAGATGTTTACTGCAATAAGAAAGGCCATGTGAATATAAAAACAAAGAATAAATAATTAGCTAGAAAAGACAAGACAAGACAGACACCTGATTCTTGGTAAAAACCTTGACATAAAATGCTTTTGCTTTGAGCACACAGTGTACATTTGAAATAAAAAAAAAAGATAAAACTGCTTTGAACTCAAAATGACCTTATAGATAAAACCACTGCTCTAAACTTAGAAGTAAACAAAAATGTCTAGCTAGATATAGTTCTAATAAAATAACTTACAATCAATAGTTTTTCTGTAGCTACCTTTTTGTGAAATGATTCTATATATTCTTTAATGATGTAATTAAAAAAAATATTTTATTAATTTATTCATATTACATCTCAATTGTTAGCTCATCCCTTGTATCCTCCCATTCCTCCCTCCCTCCCGCTTCCCTCTTACTCCCTTCCCCTATGTCTGTGACTGAGGCGGGAGGTAATTTTTCTTTTTTAAATAGAGAATTCCTGAGCTGTGAGACATTAGCCATGGAGAGATGCATATATGCATTGGAAGTACCTGAACTGAGAGATGCATGAGAAGTGGCAGGGACGGGGCCATCAGCCCTTGGAAACTGAAGCTCCAGGATTTGGCGTTTCCCCTGATGGGTTTCCTGCCATGGACCAGTGTCACCATTATCTTCTGTTGGAATAGGAAAGGGTGTTGTGGACCACTGTATGTTGGGAAGATGTAACTTACTTTCTTATTTTACAAAACGTAGCAGTCAAAATATTGTCTTGAGTGTCAGAAGACATTAGACAAATGACATTGGAAATTTGAACAATGTTGGGACCTTTGCGGACTTAGGATCACTGAAGTTAGACTAACTGCATTTTCATCATGGGATGACCGTGAGCCTATAGAGCGCAGGCTCAGAATGTAGAGGGCGGACTCAGAAAGCTGTCAGAGAGGATGCTGTCTTTGAACACTCGTCTCTCCTTTGTGGCTTTCTTTGGGGAGTTTATGGAAGTTATGTAGCTGGAGCCTTTCTAGATTTCTCATTGGGGACGGGATTTGAGTGTCTGTAGACTCAATCCACTTCCTGTTCTTGGTGCCTACTGGGCTGTGGTTGAACCTGACCAGTCAGCTTCCTTCTCCTGCTGTCATGCCTTCCCCGTTATAGACTCTGTCCCTAAATCACATAAGATACACTGGAAGCAATTGCTATTCAGTGCTAGCCTGTTTTGTTTTTTAAATTTTGTTGTTTTTGTTTTTGAAGACAAAGTTTCTTTGTGTACCCTGGCCTCCAACTTAGAGATCCACCTGACTGTGGCTCCAGAGTGTTGGAATTAGATGTGGGCTATTATGCCTAGCTTTTTGTTTTGTTTTTATATTGTTGGCTGATGGGCCTGGAATGTTGGTTTTTGTACATGTCAAGCATATGTTGTTGTTAGAGCTTTACCCACATCTTGAATTTTGAACTTTGGCAGAGAGTATTTGTCACGATGGCATGTATTCATGACATTAATACTGCCTGAGCCTTCTGAGTCATTGAATTGCAGATGTGTGACATTCTTCCTACCTGTTTGTTTGAAATTTTTTGAATGAATATGAGCATTTTGGCTGTATGTGTGAATATGCCCCGCATGTGTGCTTGGTCCTCACAGTAGTCAGAAGGTGGCCTCAGAGCTCTGGAACCTGCTGTAATGGGTAACTGTCAGCCCCCTGTAGTACTGGTAATTGAGCTCAACTCTTTTCAAGAGCAGTGGGAGCTCTTCACTGCTGAGCCATCTCTCCTGCCCTATGCTGCTTATTTATGATGAACATTTACGTTGTTAATATTCTCATCTTTCCATTTGTACCTGTGTAAACATGCGTTCCCTCTTAGTAAGACCTTACTAATGTTGCAGCTTAAACTGGGGCATTTCAGGTTTCTTTAATAGGAATACAGAACTAGAGTGAATGTATAACTCTTTGGAAGAGCTTCAGTGAAAGCCTCTGAGTTCGTTTTGTCTTATTTTGTTTGTTTGATTTTTCTCTGGAGAGTCAGGGTCTTAATATGTACCTCTGGCTGTCCTGGAACTAGTTACGTAGTCCAGGCTGGCATTCCAGTCAATGAGATCCACCTGCCTCTGCCTCCTGAGTGCTGGGATTAAATGCTTTAGCCAATCTATCCAGTTTGCTCATCATATTTTGTAGTTAGTTCATACAGTTTCTCTGATATGTGCTCAGTAGTGTTGATCTGTTTGCTTGGCTCTCACTCTTTTTTTTTTTTTTAAACAAAGATTTGTTTATTTATTACTATGTATACAGTGCTTTGCCAGCATATGCTCCTGCAGGACAGAAGAGGGCATCAGATCACATTATAGATGGTTGTGAGCCACCATGTGCTTGCTGGGAATTGAGCTCAGGACCTTTGGAAGAGCAGTCAGTGCGTTTAACCTCTGAGCCATCTCTCCAGCCCGTGTCTCTCACTCTTTATGTCTGTTAATTGGCATTTTCTTGCAGGGCTCTATCCTATACAAACGGCACAGAATTGACAGGGGTGGAACTCATTATTTATTTTCCTTCCAGTCTAACAACTTGGTTACATTAGAACGTCTGTGTCAGGGAATATAGGTGTGAGAAGCACCAGAGCCATATGAATGTATTGTCAATGAAGTCAACATTTACAGTGTTATCAGTAGCACGCTTTCTGTTTACACGTGTATGGTATATTTTAGGATGCAGTGACCTATGAAGATGTGCATGTGACTTTTAATCGTGAAGAGTGGGCTTTGCTGGATCCTTCCCAGAAGAGTCTCTACATAGATGTGATGCTGGAGACCTGCAGGAACCTCACTGCTGTAGGTAAGAGGGTGAATTTTCCATTTTTTTTTTTTTTTAATAAGGGTAAAACTGTTTCTTGGTTATTGATGCTCTTCTGTAACTTCAATTAAGAACAAGAAAGAATGAGGTGAATAAATAAGGCATTGTTATAAGGTTCACTGAAGATAGTAACTTAAATTTTGCCTAATTTTAAATAATATATGATATATATATTCTGATACTGTATTTTAGGCTACAATTGGGAAGAACAGAACATTGAAGAACATTGTCAAAGTTCTAGACGACATGGAAGGTAATTTTAATGTGCGAGCTGATTGATCCAATACACCTCTGAAGAAATTTTAATGTGTCCTGGAGTTTTAAAGTATAAAACAGTACTGTTTTAAGTGTATGGATGATTATTAAATTCTGAAAAAAAAAACCAAAAACTATGTACCGTAATGTGAGGTATGTGATTTGTGTTTATAAGTCATTCCTTTAAGAAAGAAGACAAGGAAGAATTCCTTAACAGATCTCACCATTTGAATCATGGCCCCATTAGAGCTATGCTGTAGAACTGTAATCTGTTTAGCCTCATATCACTCAGATATTGCAAAAATTATCCACATTGAATAGGGGATGAGTATGTATCCAAAACCTTCTGTTAAACAGAAAGTCCATAGTAAAGCTGGTGTTATTTAACTTGCAGTAATGTTGCTAAGTTTAGTGAAAAGTGTTGGAGGTTGGTCTGACGTATTTTGATGCTAATCACTGCTTGCTGTCTGTGTACTCCAAGGTTACTATGTAACCTTGCCTAAGGAACTTCCTGTTTGACCAATAAAGGGCCATCTCACCTGGGAAGGGCCAATAGGATAGGTGTGGCTAAGGTTCCTGGGTTTGGGGAGAGAGACAGAGAATCTTAAGAAAGAGAAGTAAAAAGGAAAAGAACAAAAGAGAGGAGGCCACACCATGGGTTAGGAAAAACAAACAAACAAACAAACACATGGCTGCTGTAGATGGAGGGTTCGGCCCAGATAAGGAACATGAACAGGTATTTGAGAGTATGGATGGGAGGTTGCTTGTTAGACATTATTAAAAACAGATGACATGAGATTGGGACAGGTTATGGGATACCTGCCCCAATAAGGATGTAGTTTAGGGGATTAATATCTGCCCTGCCTGAGGCTACTTTAAAATATAACACCTGTCTGTGTCTTGATTAATTGCTCGCGGGTTAAGAAGTACTGCCATAATAATAATTATAGGCTTGATAATAGACATAAATAGGCAATACTAACTAAAATCACCACAACAGAGAAGGGCAATTTATGAGAGTCAAGAATGTTGTTGTGGAGAAACCTTAGTCCCTGTCCCACATGTTTCTTATAAGTGTGTAATTACACAATCAGCCTTTTCAGAACTGAAAGCAGTTGGCCACTGAAAACCTGAGTATGTATCAGTGGTATGGTGTGTGTACCTTTGTTTTCTGAATTCTGCAAAATGAAACACAGCCATCTGCCATATTTCAATTTTTTTTGGTATCCTTATGTTTACTTCCAACAGTTTGGTTATACATGTAGGACATTTTAAGGATTATTCCTTTGGTTTGTTGCCAAGTCATAGGGAATTTTTTCTTTAAACCTCTAGTGTTGACATGATGTTTTTCATGAAATTTGGAGGCTTCTAACATATTTCCTACTAGCAATTGGTCCATTTCCTCATTTCCCTGTGACAATAGGCCTGGTAAACCTGTGTGAGACTGAATAGGACTAATATATAACGGATAGTGTCTGCTTCTGATGGCCTGTTGCAATCGCATATGTAACAAAATCAATTCTGAGTTATCAGGATTAAATTTAGCAGTTTTTATGTGCGTAACAACTTTTTCTGCACACTGAGAGTCAGTAATTATATTAAGAGATTCGGGGAAAATCCGATAGCACCATAAGGATTGCGCAGAATTCTGACTTTTGAACTGAGGTGTAGGGACTTTTGATCACCTTGATTATTTTATCTGACCTATAACTGGACATTTCCATCTTGTTTGCATCTGTATAGAATGCTGGTGCCTCTGGACTTGGTGCTCTCTTTACAATACATGGAAGAATCCAATTAGCTCTTTTTATAAACTGTGTATTTTTGCTTTTCAGGTCTTTGTTGTTAATTTCTTCCAAATAGTTAGCACAAGCTCTCTGCACACAATATTGATATATAAAGTTGGACTATTTAACATTCCCTGTTAACACATTCCAATGGTATCTGTTTACTGGACCACTGTTGTTCACAATAGGTGCTGAGAAAGCAAACCTTTTCCTGCCCTGCTCATGCAAGGGTATTACGAAACATGAATCTTATAAGTCAATTACTATTATAGGCCATGACCCACGTAACAAAAGAGGTAAAGGAATTCCAGGCTGCAAAGGACACACTGGTCGAATTACTCTATTCACTGCTCCTTAAATTCATTAGCTTCCTTCACTTTCCTGATTTCTTTTTTAGAACAAACACCTGGGAATTCTGTGGGCAAGTGTACTCTTCTATATGTAGAGCCTTTAGCTGCTCATACGCAGCTTTTGTTATGGGCCACTGCCGTTGCCACCCAGGCCTGCTTGATACCTGTTTTAAGGGTGGAGCCGTTGGTATTTCAGCGGTGGCCCCTCTTAGGAACGTGGAGACACAATTCTGTGATGTCCTGGTTTGGGCAGTGGCTATAGCTCCTGGAAAAAGTATTGATACTTGTAATCAAGAGCAATCTTTCCTGTTTTGGTGCTTCTTAAATTCTGGATGTAAGGCCGGGCGGTGGTGGCGCACGCCTTTAATCCCAGCACTCAGGAGGGAGAGGCAGGCGGATCGCTGTGAGTTCGAGGACAGCCTGGACTACAAAGCGAGTCCAGGACAGCCAAGGCTACACAGACAAACCCCGTCTCGAAATACAAACAAACAAACAAACAAACAAATAATAAAAATAAAATTCTGGATGTAAATCAATATCTATCATATCTCATCTCTATCTCCTTAAACCATCTATCCAGACCTAAAAACATCTCAACCCCTAAACAACTAAGCTTAATTGTGAAACTAACCTGTTTGGTCTTCATCCCATCAGAGACTTGAGAAGGAATAAAATTAATTACCTGAGTAAACAGGGAGCGCATGTTAGCAGCTTCCAATTTGAAAAAAAAAAAAAAGACAGTTTAATGCCTGAACACAAAATTCTCTATAATGTTGGAGCATCGTCTTCAGCCTTCTTGCCCAGTATATCTGACAGACATATTTGTGAGGCAGGAACTATTGAGGACTCGCTTACCCCGTCTTGGCAGAGTTTGGCCATTGACTCTGCCTGCATCCAAGCTTGTCTATTTTTAGGCAGATTTATGTCAGTGGTTGAAATGAGAACATTTTGCCCATTTGCTTGTTTGCCACATGTGAAGCCATCTCCTGGAAAAGATTAGAACTGTAAAATCAATTCATATGGATGAAAGAATTCATCAATATAATGAATGTAATGAAAGCGATAAATGTGCCAATTATCTTTGCAGGCATAACAGAAGTTGTACTGGAGAGAAACCCTATGAATGTAACCAGTGTGGGAAAGCCTTTGCATTTCATAGTTATCTTCAAAGACATGAAAAGATTCATACTGGAGAGAAACCCTATGGATGTGATCAATGTGGAAAAGCATATTCACAAATCTGGAATCTCCAAAAACATAGAAGAACACATACCGGAGAGACACCTTATGAATGTAACCAATGTGGTAAAGGTTTTGCATGTAACAGTGATCTTCAAAGACATGAAAAGATTCATACTGGAGAGAAACCCTATGGATGTGATCAGTGTGATAAAGCATATTCAGAACTCTGGAATCTCCAAAAACATAAAAGAACACACACCGGAGAGACACCCTATAAATGTAACCAGTGTGGGAAAGCCTTTGCATGTAACAGTGATCTTCAAAGGCATGAAAAGATTCATACTGGAGAGAAACCCTATATATGTGATCAATGTGGTAAAGCCTTTGCTTGTCAGAGTAGTCTCCAAATACATGAAAGAACACATACTGGAGAGAAACCCTATAAATGTAACCAGTGTGGTAAAGGCTTTGCATGTAATAGTTATCTTCAAAGGCATGAAAAATTTCATACTGGAGAGAAACGCTATGGGTGTGATCAGTGTGGTAAAGCATATTCAGAACTCTGGATTCTCCAAAAACACAGAAGAACACATACAGGAGAGAAACCCTATGAATGTAGCCAATGTGGGAAAGCCTTTGCATGTAATAGTGATCTTCAAAGACATGAAAAGATTCATACTGGAGAGAAACCCTATGTATGTGATCAATGTGGTAGAGCCTTTTCGCAGCACAATAATCTCCGAATACATAAAAGAACACATACTAGAGAGAAACCCTATACATGTAACCGATGTGGTAAAGCCTTTGCACAAAACAGTCAGCTTAAAAATCATGAAAGGAATCATACTGGAGAGAAACCCAGTGAATGTATTTAATATGGTGAAGCCTTGGCACATTTCTATAGTCTTCATCGTCACGAAAGATTTCATACTGGAGAGAAACCCTATGACTATAAGCAATTTAGTGAAGCCTTTGCTCTTCACAGTTATCTCTGAATACAGTAAAGAGCACATCCTAGAAAGAAAAAAAGAAATCTCCTTGATGTGGTAAAGCCTTTGGGGTGCTCTTAGATCCAACACAACTCAAACTCCAGATCAATGCAGATAGTAAGGATTTATTGTAATCAAGTCACTACTCATTTATCAGGACTGCAAAGCATACTGGGGGGGACTGCAAGCCCCCCTTCCCATGCCTCCCCACCTTCAGCCAAATGATGGATAAAGAAAATGTGGTATATTTACACAACAGAATACTACTGAGCTGTTAAGCACAAGGACATCGTGAACTTGGCAGGCAAGTTGATAGAACTAGAAAATATCCTATATGAGGCAACCAGACCCGGAAGGGCATGCATGGTATGTACTCACTGGTAAATGGATATTTGCCATAAATTAGGATATCCAGGCTATAATCCACCGACTCAAAGAAGATATGTAACAAGGAGGGACCAAGTGAGGATGCTCGTGTCGCACTCAAAAGGGGAGATGAATTAGACTTCTGAAGTAGATTGACAGAGGGAAGTGGGTGGGAGATGTTGTGGGAAGGGTAGTCGGGTGGGAGTCATGTGTGGGGGCAGGCTGGGGGAGAGAATCAAAATCAGTGGTGGTGATGGGGGGTGCTGCCAAAGTCTAGCTTTGGCACATCCAGGGTAGAATCTTGGGATGGGACGCAGACTTCAGAGTTGACATTATCTCTTAGGTAACCTGCCAAGCTGATGGCTCCGGCAACTGGTCACAGCAGCCAATTGAAAGAAGAAGAAAGAGGGGAGGGAGCCAAGGGTAGGTATGGCTGTGCTGCTACTAGTGAGGAGAGCTTAGACTGATCACGTCTTTTCCTGCAGCCAGGGCTGCTGCGAATAGTGGCTCCTAGCCAAAAACTGCAGAGGAGTGTAAAAAGAAAAACAAACAAACAAACAAACAAACAAAAAAACCAATTCTTTCATCTAGAAATTAGCTCCTGTTTAGGAGCAGGCTGCTGTGGAGAGATCTGCAGGCTAAAGTAAACTTTATCCTACTTAGAAGGCTGATGGCAAAGCCCTGAGTTTACTAACGTATTTGTGAATTTACAGGGGGAATAAGAAAAAGAGAGATTAAAAGAAACAAGAACAAACCACACAGAAGCACTCAAGAGAGCAAATGGATAAGGCAGATTGCTCCAATAAATGTTATTTTCCTGGTTACACTTCTTACACCCTGAGCAAAAGGTCTCTACATCAGAGAAAGACTTACCTCATCATCAAAAGGATTTATCAGAGAGACAGATAAAACTGTCATAATGGGGGTGATTTTAGTAATTATATGTTTCAGTACTAGCCTGTAACCATAATTCAAATGCTGATTTCTGTACCCCTCATATCTGGTTGCAATCTTTTGTCCTGAAAAGCTCCTGTCTTGATGTTGTATAAACACTGCACCCCAAGTGTCCCCTCATATGCCAATAAACCAGCTTACAGTCAGTTGCTGAGCAGGGGAGAAAATGGGTTGGACTGCAAGCCAGGGGAGGAGGAGTTAGAGGAAACAGCAAGATGAGCCATAGGAGAGGTCCAGGAAACATTAGGAGGAGTTATATCAAGAAAGCTACAAAAAAATCTCGGGGATGCACACTGGGAGGACACCAAACCAGCTTAGAGGGTTAAAAATAGATAATAACTAACTGCTCAGTTATTGTGTCGCGAAGCTTATTATTAAACAAATATAAAATAGTTTCCATTATTTATGTCATAGCTGGGTTAAGAGAGAAAAATTGAAACAAACACAGTTTTGTGAAAGTAACATTAATATTTTGGCGTACTAAGAGGGCCCAAACATACACAGAAAATAAAACTATGGAGTAGTCTCTTAGTTCTGATCATTAAGAGAGCAAGCACAGTTTCTAAGGCAGGACCTCACAGCCTCCTGATTGGACAGACCCCCTGCAAGGAGCAAGGTGTCCAGCAGGAAAACAAATATTGATACCCCAGAGAGGCAGTTCTTTTAGGAAGTCCTTGTTAAGAAAAAAAAGTGTCTCTTTAATGCAAGCAAGCTTCTCAAAGCCAGACTTTCCCAGCCAAGGCAAGAAACTAAATCCCTCTGAGAAGGGCCTATTTATTGCTAGCCTAAGGAGCAAACAGTTAGTGGAGCAAATAACTTGCCAGCGTGGGGGGGGTGGGGGACGGTCGTCATGATCTCTTGAGGGAGGGAAAAAAAAAAAGAAGCCTCTCCCTGGAAGCAAGAGCCAGACACAGGTGAGAAGACTTAAGCCTCCGAACTGGTAAGGTCAAGAAGGGAAGCTGGATCTGAGAAAGTAAAGTCCTTAGGAAGAGATTTTGAGATTAAAGAAAATGATTATTTCGTATGTTGAAAATACAGGTAGACATAGTGCTTCTAGATTCCATGTGAATTTGCTTCTCAGCATACAAATAAAATTTTTTCAGTGATGATTTCAGTTTTGTATATCCTCTTTGAGGGAGATCAGAATAAGACAGGCTTGGAGAAAGAAGAGACTGAGCCATTAGATGCTAAATTAAAGGACGTAGAACAAAGCTTGGAATCTTTGAATCAAAATAGGGAACCTTTGGAGAAATGCAGTCTGGAACTTAGGGTAACACTTAAAGAGGTCGTTCCAGATGAGGAAAATCCACAAAGGCTTGAGGAAAATGCAGAATGGCAGCCCATTGACTCACTGGGTAGAAAGTCTTTGGCTTTAGGCCAACATGCCCAGACTGGACATTGTATTGTGTTGTCACGGCTCAAGTACTGGATGGAAAAGTCTATATGCTGAAACAGAAGTGCAGACCCTGTTCTGTGTAGCCCTGGATCAAGGTCATACAGTGCCTTATGTGTTTCGTTTGCAGGGTTTGGAGAACTGAAATATATGCACCGCGCCATCTTCAGAATTGCGATGGGATTTCTGCCTTAAATTCTGGAGAGCATGATCTTATGGTTACACATTTGCTAGAGACGGTGACCGTCTTGGAGATGCCTTTGCAGATTGGGTCTGATGGTATGTCAGCATGCATAGCCACTAGGATACAACTGTTTTTTTTTTTTTAGATGTTATGACATGAAACCTGTTACAGATACAATTTATAATCCTGGAGGTCAAACAATTATGAAAAGATCTAACAATTTTTAAAAGGTGGTCATAAGACAGAGGGGGATATATTCTCTTCCTAAAATAGATTAAATTATGGTTTGCTGATTTTAAATATTTTAAATGAGACAAGTACCACACCTGCTAAGATGCACTGTATTTTAGAAAGAAATGCTGAATTAGATGAGCGTATAAAAGTGCTAATTCTTGGCCGGGCGGTGGCAGCACACGCCTCTAATCCCAGCGCTTGGGAGGCAGAAGCAGGCAGATCGCTGTGAGTTCGAGGCCAGCCTGGTCTACAAAGTGAGTCCAGGACAGCCAAGGCTACACAGAGAGAAACCCTGTCTCGAAACCCCCTCCCCCAAAAGTGCTAATTCTAAAATGGAAGACAGGGACTGTGTTGCTCTTGTCTCAATAGGAAACAAAGGCTGTGTATTCCATCCAAAGTGATGAAGATCAGATTTGACATGGGGAGACCTCTCGATGATCTTGGCTGCAGACAAAAGGAAAGAAATCAAGAAGACCAAACAGGACAGGTAATATAATTTGCTGATCCCTCAACATGGCTGTAGCTCTGAGACTGATTGTGACATGAAATGTCTCTAGCCAGAACTTCAGCTATGCATGGCCAATAAATTTTTGGCTATAAATTACTCATGACTTAACATGCCATTTTTAAAAATGGCATAGATAAAAATTATTTTACAGAGAATCATCTTTAACTGAGCTATGCTCAGTGCATAGCCCATATAATATATTAATACAAAATGTATAATACCTTTGAAAGTTTAATATCTTCCAGAGGAAGAGGACTAGACACACACACACACACACACACACACACACACACACACACACACAAAACAAAAAACAAAAAACAAAAAACACAGGACAAGCAGCCCAGGTGGTCCTTCCTCAGAGACAGCCTCAATAACTGTCTCTTCAAAAATCTCCATCTGGGACAATTTCAGAATATCTATCTGATTGTCCAGTATCACTGACTGTTCAAGTCAGGACTTCAGTTAAGCTCTAAACTTTTTCAGCATACAGAAATTTAACAGCAAAACTTACAGCTAACTTTATTAAAACTGGACAGTATCCCACTTTTCTTGCCCCCCCCCAAATCTACTTCCCAAATCAGCAGGGAGTAATTTCAGAAAACTACACCCCATTCCCAAGAGGGGTTGGATTGTTTTTGGTCATTCCATGGATGATAAATGGCTGCTATTCTTTTAAAGGGGTTGCTTATAGGACTGATAAGTAAAAGGGTAGCTTGTTGAATCTACTTTCAGGCCAAAGAACATTAATGAACCAAAAACATTACACTGGTATAGATCATTATATATTAATATGTTTTTAAGATTCTATTTGGTTATACCATGCTGAAGTATTATACTTGTGTAATTTATAACACTGCAATGTTAAGTTCTAGTCCTTTTGAAAGCTGCTACTACAACTGTTTAGGATAGTTAAGAAATGCAAATTAGCAGTCAAACAGGCAAACTAATGGTTGTGTTAGGTACTAGTTTAGTTTGTTACAAAAGGGTTTCCTAGATTAACATATTAAAAAATTGCTAGAAACAAACAATTCAGATAAGATCAAGAGATAGATGGACTCCAAACCCCTCAAAGATCTACAGAATATGGCATTTAAGGATTTTGATTAACTTAAGGATTTTTTTTTTTTGGACTGTAAGACAGATCTGCTCCTGGCAGTACCCTTCCCCCCCCCCCCCCCCCCCACCCCCCCACCCCCGTTCTACTTCAAAGAGCATCAAAGGCTTCATATGTGGAAGCTAGCCACTGGATGAGAGAATTTCCTTGTGTCAATTACAAAACACGGTCCCAAACTGGAGAAACTGGATGCAGGAGAGTCGACTGCTGAGCTTTGGAAGGACAAGGTAGGCAAATCCCTTATCATTCCTGCCCCATAAAAAGTCTGTCAAATCTTCTGAACTAGTAGGCTGAAGCTCATGCTCCAGTGTTATGGAGGAATTCTGGGTGACTCTCTAGGAAACCAAATATCTCTGTCATTTCTATACTTTTGGAAGCCGCTTGCCTGCACTTCCAACATATTTAGGTAAATTTTATTCCTTCTTAAGTCTCTGATGCAGTTGAAGACTAGATATAGTCTCACAGTTAAACTTAAATAGTTTAGAATGATAGACATTGATAGCTAGTAGAATATTTTACCCAAGGATGCCAAAAAATAGAAATGTAAATCTTACCTAATAATTTTCATAATTCTTATTATTACATATCGTTTGTTATTATAAGAGAGGGAGCTTTTTATTGTACTAAAACAGGGACATGAGGGCATAAGTTTATTTTGTTTAACTATTGTATATTGATAGAAATTTATGGTTATTTTAAAATATTGTATGTTGATAGAAATTAAAGGTTGTGTTGTTTGATGTATTGGTGCATGTATTGTATATAAGCACCTCATTTAAAATGTGATATAAACACCTAGTTTCATGATTCTTATAATTATTCTTATTGCATATGGATTGCTATTGTTAGAGAAAAAGACAATTTTTAAAAAATTTTATTAATTTATTCTTATTACATCTCAATGGTTATCCCATCCCTTGTATCCTTCCATTCCTCCCTCCCTCCCATTTTCCCCTTACTCCCCTCCCCTATGACTGTGACTGAAGGGGACTTCTTCCCCCTGTATATGCTCATAGGGTATCAAGTCTCTTCTTGGTAAGACAATTTTTTTTAAACAGAAAGGGAGACATTTAGTGAAATTTTTGGGTTCTTTAAAAACTCATTTGTGTTATGAGAATATGTTTTTGTTTTGGTCCCAGGTGTGGGATGTAGAAATGCTTTATTTGCAGCTGAAACAGACTCGTGAAAGGCTCTTGATGTTTTCAAGCTGGAAATAACCTTGTGCCAGGGGTGTGATTTTTTTTTTTTTTTTTTTTTTTTCCCGAGACAGGGTCTCTCTGTGTTAGCCTTGGCTGCCCCAGACTTGCTTTATAGACCAGGCTGGCCTTGAATTCACAGCGATCCGCCTGCCTCTGCCTCCCAAGTGCTGGGATTAAAGGTGTGCGCCACCACGCCCAGCTCAGGGGTGTGATTTTTGCCAGCTGGACCTCTCTGAGAGCCCAGAGAGAGGTCGCTTGGCATGGCTTTGCTACACTTTGCATCTTTTGGCATTGCTTGGCTTAGCTTCACTTTGAGTTAAGATGCTCCTAGAGAGAAAGCTCCAGAGAACATTTCCGGGTTGCTACTACCATTTGCTGTTTGGCTGGACTTCTGCAATCCAGATGGTTGGGATGGGTATTGTCCCAAAGAAACCAATGACTCTAACCAGCAGGAAGTAGCTAGCGAGATCTGCATCCCTTGTCCATACTAACCTGCTTTCTCTCCTAACTAAGGGAAGGCAGTTGGAAGGGAGGTGGACGCATTTAAGACCTCCTAAATAAAGTAATAAAAAAAAAAAATAGAAACTGAGCCGGGCATGGTGGCGCACGTCTTTAATCCCAGCACTGGGGAGGCAGAGGCAGGTGGATCGCTGTGAGTTCGAGGCCAGCCTGGTCTACAAAGTGAGTCCAGGATGGCCAAGGCTACACAGAGAAACCCTGTCTCGAAAAACCAAAAAAAAAAAAAAAAAAAAAAAAGAATCCGCTGGGTATGGTGGTGCACGCCTTTAATCCCAGCACTCGAGAGGCAGAGGCAGGTGGATTGCTGTGAGTTCAAGGCCAGCCTGGTCTACAAAGCAAGTCCAGGACAGCCAAGGCTAACACAGAGAGACCCTGTCTTAAAAAACCAAAAAAAAGAAAAAGAAAAAAAAAATAGAAACCAACAGTAACCTAAACATTTCTTTATCTAGTCTTACATTCCGAAATACAAAGTCAATTTAAATCAACAGTACTTGATGCATAAGCTGACAAGTTACAGAGAACTGCAACAAAACAGTTTGTGTCTTTTGACATCGAAGTTTGGTCTTAACTGGACATTCCTTGGTAACACATTACATTCTGGGTTCATTGGAAGCTCAAGCCAACTTGGATCTGCTTAACGTACATATCAGTATTTGTGGTGCCATTTCTAGAGGGAGAGCTTATCTGAAGCCACAAACCTGCCTCAAGCCTGTCACTTAGTGAGGCATCTGCAGGTCCACAGAAGTATTTATTGCAGCTGTCAAGTGCTCTGTTGACTATTTAATGTCTTAACTTCTAAAATGGAATCAAATCAGGAATTCCATTATCAGGAATTAATTAGTCCGAACAGCAGTGCTTCTTCACAAAGATCTCGTAGGAGGTTTGTTCAATCAGAGTGGGTAAATGCCCAGAGAGTGAGGTTTCATACCATGACAGGTGTTTTGAGAGATGCAGCAGCGCAGAAAAGAAGCAGAGTCAGAGGCTGGAAGCAATTCTGGGTATGCATCGCGGTACAGACCTTGCAAAATACCAGACTGCCTTCCAGAAAACACACACACACACCCCAACTGCATTTCTGTAATACGATGGCTCCTGCCAGGGGTGCATCTCTGGGAGTGGGGAGACTCTTGGGATATGGAGCCTGAAGTGTCCACCTCCTCTAGCCAGGTGGACTTGCAGAGGAGGGAGGGGGACACCAACCCACCCACAAAACCTTCCACCCCAAAGTTGCCGTGCTTACAAGAAGTGCACGGATAAAGACAGAGCAGAAATTGAGGAAAGGGCAACTGATGACTGGCCCAACTTGAAACCCACCACATGGGACAGAGCCAACCCCTAACACTATTAATGATATTCTGCTTTGTTTACAGACAGGAGCCTAGAACAGCTGTCTTCTGAGAGGCTCCACCCCAGTAGCGGATTGAAACAGATACAGAAATCCACAGCCAAACAATAAACAGAGCATGAGGAGTCTTGTGGAAGAGCTGGGGGCAAGGATTGAGGGAGCTGGAGGGGTCAAGGACACACATAGAAGACCTATGGAGTGAACTAACCTGGGCCCATTGGGGCTCACAGAAACTGAACCCCTGACCAGAAAGTATGCATTGGCTGGACCTGGTCCCTTTAAATCTATGTAGTAAATATGCAGCTTGTTTTTCATGTGGGTCCACTAACAATCAGAGTGGGGCCCGTCTCTGACTGTTGTCTGGCTTTGGATCCCTTTTCCATGGTTGGGCTGCCTTGTCTGGCTTCAGTGGGAAAGAATGCCCTCAGTCCTGCTGTGACCTGATATGCTAGGGTGGGTTTGTACCTGTGGGGGATGAGTGGAAGCGGATGTGAGGGTGGGAGTGGGAAGAGAGGAGTTACTGAGCTGCAATCAAGCTGTAAAGTGGTTAAATAAGTTATGGAAAAAAAGAAAGGAATAACAGGGCTAGGTAGAGTGATGGCTTTAAATTATCATGTGGAAATTCTATTGCTCTGCCAAATGGAAGTAGGAAAGCGTATGTCTGGGTTACAGGAGATGGTTTTGCTGTGGTTCTCAGGCTTCTTAATGCGGGGACACTTTAACACTGTTCCTTGTGTTGTGGTGACCCTTGAGCATAAAATTAATGTCATTGCTACTTCATTAAGTGTTATAGCACTACTATTGTGAATTATAATTTGAATATCTAATGTGCAGATGGTCTTAATTGACACTTGTGACAGGGTCCTTAGACCCCCCACAAAGGGTTTGCAACCCACAAGTTGAGATCCAGTGCCTTAGAGCATCTCGTGGCACTATAGTGTCTTGTGACTAAGAGCAATGGGCAGCTGTAACAGTATAACCCATGCAGAAAGACAAAGGGCAAAGACCTTTTCTCCTTGAGAAAAGAAACCAGAATCTGCCGAGGTTATTGCCAATGGTGGAGGCAATACAAAGTGGGTAGTAGGGGAAGGTAGCTATAAATACCAGCTAAGGTCACATGACCAGTTGTAGATTGAGGATTACACGTGACATGAGTATTCTTGTCATATTTGTTAAGATGTGTTTATACAGATATTTGTATTTTCTTTCCTTGATTTCTTTTTCTTGTGATGTAAATAAGTTAAGATAATATGAATGGTTATTTTATTTAAATTTGAGATACTAAAAGAATGTCCTTCCCAGGACATTGCTTCTTAGTCTACCTTTATAATGCATTTGCAGCTATACAAAGATAGTTCATTCATGTTAGGCATAATTATGACCCTGTCTAATAGGTAACATGATTGCCTTGTACTTGGAATAGTTATTTATACCATGTTTAGGCATTATTATGGCCTGGTTATTATTTACATTTAGAAATTAATCATGAAATAAGATTTTGTGTCAAGTTGACATATGGTAGAGTTGTGATGGGTGTGCTTGGTTGTCAACTTTATTACATCTGGAATTAAGTAAGCCCAAAAAATGGAGGGGTATACCTGAGAGGGATATTTTTTCTTAATTTTAAGTGGGAAGATCTACATGAAATCCAGAATTTGGGGCAGGAAGACATGCCTTTAATCTGCATCCCGATATTTTGAGTTGGAAACCCCACCTCTAATCTGGGCCACACCTTCTGCTGGAAGCCTATAGAATGACATGGAAGAAAAACCTTTTTGTCTTTAGCTGCTTGGTCTCACCCTGCTAGCAAATTCATTCATTCGTTGACATGGATGCATACTTCTGATTCCACCACAAACTAAAGACAACATGAGATGTCCAGCCTTGTGACTGAGCAAATACTGGATCTGTGAACTTTGCCATCATAGATGCCATTGTTCAATTAACTGGACCTATAAATAATTCTAAAAACAAAAAACAAAACAAAACAAAAAAAAAAAAAAAACAAGCCGGGCAGTGGTGGCACACACCTTTAATCCCAGCACTTGGGAGGGAGAGGCAGGTGGATCGCTGTGTGTTCGAGGCCAGCCTGGTCTACAAAGTGAGTCCAGAGCAGTCAAGGCCACACAGAGAAACCTTGTCTCAAAAAACAAAACAAAACAAAACAAACAAACAAACAAAACAAAAAACCCAACAAAACAAAACCCTCTTTATATAGAGAAATAGATTCTATTAGTTTTGTTATTCTGTAGAACCCTGACTAACACACCAGCCGTGATAGAAGACCATTAGAGCATTTTGGGTCACAAAACAAGCTCAGCTCAGTTACAAATTCCAGATGGCCACATTCACTTAACCTGTTTTTCCAGTGATGGTTTGATGCTGACATTTTTGTTTCTATAACTTCTGAGAAAGGAAGTGAATAACAAAAGCCTAAAATTTCTCAAGTGGATCACACAGTAATATAATTACATGAGCGGTTTTCTCAATTCTGCATTTCATCAGACAGGCCTAATCTGCACTCAGAAGGCAGAGGCAGGTGAATCTCATTGAACTGGCTGCAAGCATGGACTATGTAATCAGTTCCAGCACAGCCAGAGCCAGAGGTACATAATAATACCCTAACTCCCTGGCAAAAATCAAGCAAGTGGCCAGGCGTGGTGGCGCACGCCTTTAATCCCAGCACTCGGGAGGCAGAGGCAGGCGGATCACTGTGAGTTCAAGGCCAGCCTGGTCTACAAAGTGAGTCCAGGACAGCCAAGGCTACACAGAGAGACCCTGTCTCAAAAAAAAAAAAATCAAGCAAGCAAAGAAAAAAAGAAAGCATGCAGGTTTTATTGATTTATCTATTTTGATCAATATTTATTCACTTTACATCTCAATCTCCGTCCCCTGTGTCCTCTCCTCCCAGTCCCACCTTCTAACCTTCTTCCATCTTCCTCCTCCTCCTCCCAGTCCCCAGAAAAGGGGAGCCACCCCTCCCAAGCCCACTCCAGCACAGCAAGTGAACTCAGAGGTCTTTCCTGAAGTTCTTACAAAGAATGCTACATTTACTCTAGTTCTGTATTCATATTACAGAAACCTGAAGAGCTTCACTTTAAAGTACAACGTTAATAACATCTTACTAAAAGCAAATGCATGTTTAAAAAGTTACAAAGGGGGGCTGGAGAGATGGCTCAGTGGTTAAGAGCACTGGCTGCTCTTCCAGAGGTCATGAGTTCAATTCCCAGCAACCACATGGTGGCTCACAACCATCTATAATGTGATCTGATGTCCTCCTCTGCCTGCGGATGTACATACAGGCAGAGCACTATATACATAATAGTAAATAAATAAATCTTAAAAAAAAAAAAAAAAAAAAAAAAAAAAAAAAAAAAAAAAAAAAAAAAAAAAAAAAATAAAAAGTTACAAAGGGATGGATAAAATATTAGCAATGTAAATGCTGACAATAAACAAGCAACATAGGGCAGGAGAGATGGCTGAGCAGGGAAGAAGCTCTTGCTGGTCTTACAAATAAATGGGCTCAATTGCCGGTACTTACACGGGGTCTAACGACTTAAAGGACTCAATGAAAGTGGTGCTAGGACATCTCAATTCTGAACATCTATGCCCCAAATGCAAAGGCACCCACAGTTGTAAAAGAAATATTACTAAAGCTTAATTGACACATCTAACTGCACACATTAACAGTAGTAGACACCTCACTCTCACCAATGGTAAGGTCATTGAGACAAAAATTAAGCAAATAAATAATGGAACTAACTGATATTACGAATCAAATGGATCTAACAGATATCTACAGAACATTTTACCCCAAACTAAAAGAATATACCTTCTTCTTAGCACCTCACGGAACCTTCTCCAAAATCGATCATATAATTGGTCACAAAGCAAGCCTGAATAGATACAAGAAAATTGAAACAACTCCTCATATCTCATCAGACCACCATGGATTAACACTGGACTTCAACAACAGAAATAATCAAAAGCGTACAAACTCAAGGAAACTGAACAACTCTTCACTCAATGATCCCTGGGTCAGGGAAGAAATAAAGAAAATTAAATACTTTCTAGAATCCAATGAAATTGAAGGCAAGACATACCCAAAATTATGGGACATAAAGAAGCAGTTCTTTTTTTTTTTTAATTTTTTATTAATTTATTCTTGTTACATCTCAATGGTTATCCCATCCCTTGTATCCTCCCATTAGTCCCTCCCTCCCATTTTCCCCTTATTCCCCTCCCCTATGACTGTTCCTAAGGGGAATTTCCTCCCCCTGTATATGCTCATAGGGTATCAAGTCTCTTCTTGGTAAGGAAGCAGTTATAATAAGAAAGTTCACAGCAATAAGTGCCTTCACAAAGAAATTTGGATACCTTAGATTAGCAATTAACAGCATACCTGAAATATCTAGAACAAAGAGAAGCAAACATAACCAAGAGAAGTAGATATCAGGAAGTAATCAAACTCCAAGATGAAATCAATAAATTAGAAAAAAAAGAGACGAATACCAAGGATCAACAAAACCATGAGCTGCATTCAGATCTGGAGAGTCCTCAAAGAAGAACAGCCTAGAACAGATTTTGCATTCTACATGTGCTGTCACCCTTAAGGCACTTTTAGGTTCAGGCCCCAGCTTGTGTTTTAAACAATGTAAATATTGACTGGCGATGGCAAGTCTAGCCAGTTAGACAGATATTTACACAGCAAAGATGTTCCCAGAGTTATTTCTTAAGTACCCAGTGCCTTCAGTAACAGGGTCCTGAAGACATGTGCCAGAAGACTTAGTGAATAAACTGTAAGGAAACAAAACAAAACAAAAACAAAAACATGATTACCTCATCAGATGAAAAAAAAAAAAAAAAAAAAGCTCTGATGAAACACAACACCCCTTTATGGTAAAATTCTTGGAGGGATTAGAGATACAAGGGGCATATGTAAGCATAATAAAGGCAATTTACACCAAGCCTAGAGTTAACATTAAAGTAAATGAAGGAAATTCCAATTCCACTAAATCAGGAGTGAGAAAAGGTTGTCCATTCTTTCCATATCTGTTCAATATCATACCTGAAGGTTTAACAAGATCAAGAGAATATAAATTAGAGTGAAAGAAGTCAAATTATCATTATTTACAGATGGTATGATAGCATACACACGTTACCCTAAATATTCCACCAGGAAACTCCCAGAGCTGAGAAACACTTTCAGCAAAGTGGTGATTGGACACACTTGGACACAAAACAAAACAGAACAAAAAACAGGGAAACAACATCCTTCACAATAGACTCAAATAATATAAAATATGTTGAAATAACTCGAACAAAGCAAGTAAAAGGCTTGTATGACAAAAATTTCAAGAGTTTGAAAAAAATTGAAGATAACAGAAAATTGAAAGACCTCCCATGCTCATGAATCTGTAGAATTAACATAATAAAAATGGCCACATACAAACAGTAATCTACAGGTTCGATGCAATCTCCATTAAAATTCCAACGCAATTCTTTACAGACCTTGAAAGGACAGTTCTCAGCTTCACAGGGAGAAAAGAAAAAAAGAAAATAAAAGGATAGGTAAAATAATCCTGGACAACAAAAGAATTCCTGGAAGCACTGCCATCGCTGATCTCAAACTGTGCTACAGAGGTGCATGTGTCTTCAACAAATGGTGCTGGTTACATTGGATGTCTGCATCCAAAAGGATGCAAACAGATCCATATTTATGATGCAGCACCAATCTCAAGTCTATGTTTTTCAAAGACATTAACACAATGCCGGATACACTAAACCCAATGGCGGTGGGGTGGGCGGTGGGGTGAGGGGGTAGTAAGGGGAGGAACAGCCTTGAACTCACTCCTGCAGGAGACAACTTTCTGAACAGAACACCAATAATGCAGGCACTCAGATCAACACATAATAAATAAAACAGCATGAAACTGAAAAGCATCTGTAAGGCAAAAGACACTGTCAGTATGACAAAATAGCAGCCTAAGGACAGAGAAAGATTTCCACCAATTCCACGTTCGCTAGAGACCTAATATCCAAAGAATTCAAGAGACTATATATTTTTAATCCAATTTTTAAAAAAATGGGATACAGATCTAAACAGAATTCTCAACATAGATATTTCAAATGGCTGAGAAATGTTCAACATCCTTAGATACCAGTAAAATGCAAATCAGAGCTACTTTGAGATTCCATTGGACATCTGTAGAAGGGCTAAGTCAATCCCAGTGACAGCTCATGCTAGGAAAGATGTGGAGCAAGGGAACAGTCCTTTGTTGCTGGCGAGAGTGGAAACTTATGCAGCCTCTATGGGAATCCACATAGCAGTTTGTAGGAAATTGGGAATCTAGCTACTTCAAGAACAAGCTGTCGCAGGCGGATTGCTGTGAGTTCGAGGCCAGCCTGCTCTACAAAGTGAGTCCAGGATGGCCAAGGCTACACAGAGAAACCCTGTCTCGAAAAAACCAAAAAAAGAACAAGCTGTATCACTCTTGGGTATATACACAAAGGGTGTTACAGGCAAAGTTGGTAAAAGAACTCAGTTGTTACACAGGCCCTTCTTCATTTGTAAGTCACCAATAAAAGCCAAAGGTGTTGGAGGACACTCACTCACTGACTTATTTTTCCTTTTCACCAGTCAAGGTCCAGCCTGGAAGGAGTTGCGGGACTACTTTCCCAGAACTGGGCAGCTGAGGCAGGACTGGATGCTCAAAGCAATTCTTTTTTTTTTTAAAGATTTATTTATTACATATACAGTGTTGTGCTTGTATGTACACCTGCACACAAAAAGAGGGCACCAGATCTCATGATAGATGGTTGTGAGCCACCGTGTGGTTGCTGGGAATTGAACTCAGGACCTCTGGAAGAGCAGACAGTGCTCTTAACCACTGAGCCATCTCTTCAGCCCGCTCAAAGCAATTCTTAATTACATAACATGAGGCCAGCCTCAGACACAGGAGACGTCGCTCTAAACAGAAATAATCAACAGCACTTGAAATATGTGGAGAGAAATTCTTTAATGACCAATGAAAAACCCGTTTATTATTTGGATTACGGGGGGCGGGGGACATATTTACGTGCCCTGTAGATTTCCTTCCAGTGATGCAGATGGAGGCAGAATATCTGTGGTTTAAAGCCAAGAAAATCTTAGAAGGCAAAACCAAAGCTAGAAAATAACTGCAAATTACGGTGTTAAATTGCTAATGATGCCACTACTAGAATTGCTAGTAATTTAAGAACTGGAGTTTTGGCTTTGATAGGACCTACATGGATACAAGAGACTAGAAGACTGATGGCACACACCTGGAGACCTAACCCTAACCACACGAACATCTGGGGTTCTTACTGCAAAGAAGGTCCCTGGGGATACAGATGCTGCCATTCTTTTTTCCAGTATTCCTATTGTACTGGAGAATCCAGGAAGGAGAGTGCTAATTCAGAGGAATGTACTATAAGTGATGAAACGAGAAAGTTTGTGAAGAAACTTCAAACTCCCATGGCGCTCCATCAGGAGAAACTGAGAGAAGAAAAAGAGGAAGATAGAAATTCTTAGTGACCTGGAAACATTGGCGAATAAAAACAAGGAAGAGATTGGAGCAGGATACATTTAATGAAAATCATATTGAAGAAGTGAAATCAATAATTGACTTTTTAAAAAGATAAAACAAAACAAAAACAAAAAAACCAGCCAGGCATAGTGGGGCATACCTTTATTCCCAGCACTCCAGAAGGCCGAGGCAGATGGATTTCTGTGAGTTCAAGGCCTGGTCTACAAAGCAAGTCCAGAACAGCCAAGGTTGCACAGAGAAACCCTGTCTCGAAAAAAACTAAAAATAAAAAGAAAGAAAAACCATAGCAATAGTGACTCTGAAAAAGAACAGGTCCTTCCCTGGAAGGGGGGAATGGCATTAATAAGACCCTATTTGGCCTTGCCCCTGTGTGCAATGTCAGTTGCTGAGATCTGTAACCTGACACACGCAGCTACAGCCACTGGCCTGTGACTCAACCCTCTGAGTTGACTTAACTGTGCGAGTAGATTGGAAATATCTACCACACAGGCAGTTCCCTAGTTGGAACATGTTTATTTGATCAAGCTAACCTTCCCAAATTGTTCACCCACCAATCTGGTCTATCTTCATTCACCTGACATGAATAAATACACGCTGGCAAATTACAAAATCACTCACCCTGCCATAACGGATGACTCAAGCAGCTGTTTCCCTAACTTATTTCTCCCTGTGATATACACAATAAACTAGTCGTCTTATTCTGGTCTGAAGACAGAAGCCATGCTCCATATGCAATTCCTTTTCCTGTTACTACAACGGCCAGCTGACTATATGACTCAGATGAGTTATTTTAAAACTTAGTGGTGATATAGCTATCTAATTTGAAAATTTAGTTAGCTTCGTTAAGAGAACAGCAAGGTCATTGCCCTGGGGAGCAACAGTTGGGAATCAAGATGACCCAAGTCAGCAGAGAAGAGCTGGTCTCAGAAATATTTTTCTAAAATGCTGGAAGTTAAGCTCTTCTAGAACGAATATCCCTTTCCAGGGATAAATCACTCCACACACTTAAGAGGTTAATAAAGAAAAATCTCCTTAATAATAGCGTACAGTCAGCTCTGGCTAATGCCCAAAGAGGAGCCAGTCTAGAACAGATTTTGCATTCCACATATGCTGTTATCATCAAGTCTTTTTTAGGTTCAGGCCCCAGGTTACGCTTTGAACAATTGGCTGCAATTCCAGCCACTCGGGTAGATGGAGATTTACAGAGAAAAATCTGTCTTCTTGATTATAATGTGTGATCTAAAAGACAGATTTAAAAGATGTATCAATGTCACAACACAAATACAGAAAGCATCAAGAAGTCATCTTACAGCTCTGTGGTTCCAGATCTTAGACAAATATCTGTACTGTTTTTGCCCCTGAGCAGGCTGGCTCAGAGGACAGCTGCAGCTGCTTCCACGCAGGGCCAGAAGGTCATTTTTTTACTACCTTTCACTGCTATCTGTCTCAGGACTCTATCACTGTAGAGAATTCCATTTAAGCTTCATCTTTATGTATCTGGGTGTTTTACCTGCATATGTATATGCAAGTTAGCTGCAGAGGCCATAAGGGTCATAAGATCCCTTGGGACTGGAGTTACAGAAGATGGTTTAGCCACCAGAGGGTTTATGGAAATTGAACCTGTGTTCTCTGTAACAACACCCACTGCTTTTAACTGCTATGCTATCTCAAGCCACCTTGTTTTAAATTTGATACCTTTTAATGAAAATATATCACTTCCTTCCATCCTTGCCCTTTCTCTATCCTTTCCCAAATCCTTCCATTCCAATTTCTTTAAGTATGAATAGGTGTATGAGTAAAACCTGCTGAGTCGTCAACTTCTGTTGACTGTGTGTATATGGTTTCAGTGCTGAATACTTTGCATTGTCAAAGCAATTAAGGAACTCATCCGTGCCTGAGGCTGATTTTCCCACTTGCAGAATTCCTCTTTAATGAACAACAGGAGTCTGGCCCCAAAATGACTGTGGCTTCCTTGGAAAGCAAACTATCAAAAATAGAACCAGCTGGGCGTGGTGGCGCACGCCTTTAATCCCAGCACTCGGGAGGCAGAGGCAGGCGGATCGCTGTGAGTTCGAGGCCAGCCTGGTCTACAAAGTGAGTCCATGATGGCCAAGGCTACACAGAGAAACCCTGTCTCGAAAAACCAAAAACCAAACCAAAACAAAACAAAAAACAAAAATAGAACCATGGGGTGGTAAATACCTAAGCTAACACTTGCTGGTGCTATAGCCTGGGTGTTCTGGAACTGCCGGGAAGACTATGGACATTGGCCTGAGCCAATCACAGTGCCCCTTAGTTGTGGAGGAATGCCTTGGGTGGATGCAGCAGTTGTCAATAAAGTGCTGTTTAGCCAATCAGTTGGGTGGAAGGACAGGAAGTGGACGGCAGGGCTTCTAGAAGAGGAGGAGCCAGAGTTGACAGTTGAGAGTAGACAGTTGGTGGAGAGAAGCTGCCCTAGGAGGATCAGATTGGCAAGTAATTGGGATATAGTAAGTTATGAGGACATAGGATTAGTTTGTTTTAGTTTACTGGTAGATTAGTAGCAGTTTAAGATTCTGCCCAGCGTAGTGCTTGCAGCTTTAAATTACACTTCAGTCTCATTGTATCACTTAATTGGCTTCCTAGGTCTTACAGATATAACTACAAACACTTAGTTTTGTGGGCCTCCCAACACACTCCATTGACCATTCTCACTCTGGATAACTTTGAAATAGTGAGAGTATTCTGTTAAATAAGAGTTCTTAAAAAACAAAACAAAACAAAACAAAAAAAACCAGAAAAGGATTTTTGAAAAGCAATTAATGAAAATTGAAAACATATTAAAATATTGATTCAGCATGACTAATTTGAACAGTGATGAACTCCATCCTTGGGGTTGTAACAGGATATCCTTTTTTTGGAATTTTTTTGAGACAGGATAACTCTACAAAGCATGGTTGTCCTAAAACTCACTATGTGAGTCAAACTGGCTACAAACTGAGAGAGGCTGGCCTGTGACTGACTCCCGGGAGTTGGGATTACAGGGATGCACCTCTAAGCTCAGCTGAAGATATGTTTTTTTAATGATCTATCTTTGATGTTTTGGGTTTTGTTGTTGTTGTTTTTCGAGACAGGGTCTCTCTGTGTAGCCTTGGCTGTCCTGGACTCGCTTTGGAGACCAGGCTGGCCTCAAACTCACAGCGATCCACCTGCCTCTGCCTCCCAAGTGCTGGGATTAAAGGCGTGCGCCACCACTGCCTGGCATGACCTATCTTTGAATCAGAGAATGGAAGGATAAGATTTAAAAAGAAACCATCATTGTTTCGATGAACAGTAATAATTCCTGAAATTCAACAATAATATTTAAGCTAGTAAGTCATTTTATATGTTCTCAATAATTAGGTTATTTTATTTGCTTTGTTAATTTCACCTATTTCAAAATGTTTGAAGTGTGTTTGTATGTGCCATATTGAGTGTGTGACAGTTAAAGGACAACTTACTGCTATTTTCTACTTCCCTTATGTAAGTTCTAGAGTTGTTTGGTCCAAGTGACCTCATTGGTCCTAATTTGGGTTTAAAATGTATTTATGTATGTTCTGGTGTGCAAATGTGCTTATGCCACAGCCCATGTGTAGAAATAAGAGACAAAAAATATGTAGGAGTAATATGGGTCTCTTAGACACTGAACTCAGGTCATCAGGCTTAGCAGCAACCAACTTTACTTTACAAACTGAAACAACTCATTTTGTTTGAAATGAATCCCTGGCATTCATTTGTGATTTTGAGAAAGTGTTACGAACAAGTGTTTACTCCTGAGTATAGTCTAACATATTCCAAAAAAAAAGAGATGGCAGAGTATCATTTTCATTTGCAGAAAAGATTTATTATCCAAATCGTCCTGCATTCCTCCACCCTTAGGTGACAATCTGTTTACAATCTGAAAAGGAGACAATATTTTACCAATGTAATGTTTCAGCTAATCTTATTCGACCATAAGTGAGCCGGCAACGTAGGAAATGTCTGTGGTATGCAAAGCTGGCAACCTGACCTTAATCATCATATAAAAATGGCCATAGTAGACCCCACAAAATTGTCATCCAATCTCCACGTATGTGTCATGGCCTAACACCCCATAATAAACACACACACACACACACACACACACACACACACACACAGAGAAATGTTTCTCTTTAAATAAATCTCATTGCTGTTTCAGCATCTAGCATCGCTAGATAATTCCTTAGAAGACGATACTTCAAAAAGGGCCAAATGGTACCTACAGAGAATAAGAAGCGTGGATCATCAAATAATATTTACATATTCATAGCAATGAAGCTATGTTGTGAGAAATGCTGATGATTGTTGATCAACCCACTCCATTGCATCTCTACAAGAGAGATAGAAATGCTGCTTTGGATAAACATATGAGGTATTTAATGTTTCTTTTATATGCTCTTCTATTAAGCATCTTAGCATTAATATTGTTAAAATGTGTTGACAAAACAGGGTACACTGGGTGTACGTCTTCTACAATTGGACTTGTACTCAGGAGACTGACACATTATGTGTATAAGAATCAAGAGTTCAAACGTAGCCTTGACTAATTACTGATATTTTTCTTCATCAGGAATTGGTTGATTTAACAGAAAGCAAGCATGTAGGCTAGAGGTCAGAAAAAGTAACTCTTCTGAGTTGGTGATATCATTTGGGCCAACTCAGGAAATGCTGCCCTGCTGGAGGAAATATGTCACTTGGGGTTGGCTTGAGAGTTTCCATCCACACCCCATTTCTAGTTCCCACTCTCTGCTTCAGGCTACAGGTTGAGGATATGAGCTGCGGGCTTCCTGCTTTAGCTGCCAACTGTGACACTTGTGCTGCCATTTTCACAGTGATGCCTCACACCTCCGGACCCCATAAACCAAATTAAAGTCTCTCATAAGTTGCCTTAGACGTTGTGTTTTATCACAGTAACAGAAAAGGCACACCAATAACGTTTTACACCTGGGCGAGTTATTTCCTGTAATTGAAGAAACTAGTGAAATCTAAAAGGGTTACCGTATTGTCTAAATTCCTAGTGCTTCTGTCCATATGAGTTTCCAAATAGAATCAAAATAATGAGTGCTATCGGAATGCTTGAATACTGTTGACACTCGTCAGATCTTTTTTCCCCCGCAGAATAGTCTTGTGTGACTAAATGTGAGTGTGTTGGCTAAAGATCTTACCATTTTCCTTCTAGTCACAGACTCCTGTAGGGTTTGATTTTTAAAAATCTACTTCATTTAGGATTCCTTAATGCCTCTACCTCTCTTCCAATCCACTGACCGTAGGTAGGAGAGAAAGAAGGTTGGTAGGGACAGGGGATGTAGACCTTTTGGGCCTCAGGTCCTCATGGTGATGCCATTCTTTGTCACCAGGATTCCATCAGTTCAGCAAAGCAACGGCAAATAAAGCAACAGGAACCAGGAGCGGCAGCAGGAGCAACTGCAGGGACCAGCTGCAGCCTATTCAAAGTTTCCTTCTGCGTATTTCTCTCTAGGAGCATCTTGAAGTGAAGCAAAGCCAAGCGATGCAAAGCCACCTTGCTCTGTTTTGGGGCTCCTATTTATACCCTCCCAGAGTCCACACAAAGGTGTTTCCCAGCTGGCAAAAGCCTCACCCCCTGTTCGAGGCAGTCTCCAGCTGTCAAAGATCATGCCCCCTCCAATGAGTCTGTTCTGGGAACAGGACAGCTGACAAACATCACGTGCCCTCTTACAAGGCAGTTTCACATCCCACACTTCGGATCAAAACAAAAAGATGTTTACTTAACATAACCAAAACCTTTGCTACAGATTCCCTTAAGTACGGGTTCTCAGACTACTGTGATATGCAAAGGCTTTTACATATTGATGACACACCAAAGGTTTTACTCTTAGATGAAGACACCATGAAGTGCAAAACTTGGCCACACCAACTACATTTATGGATTTTTCTCTGCAGTATGACTTTTCTCATGATTTCTAAGACTACTGCTACATGCTAAGACTTTATCACATTGCTTAATCATACGAGGTTCTCTCCAGTATGTGATCTTATATATTCGTAGATAACTGACTTTTGAAAAAGCTTTGTCACATTGACATTTTAGGGTTTCTCTCCAGTATGAATTCTTTCATGACTTTGAAGATGACTGTCATATGAAAAGGCTTTACCACATTGATTATATTCATAAAGATTCTTTCCGGCATGCGTTCTTTTATGTATTCTGAGATTACCATGTTGTGAAAATGCTTTACCACACTGATTACACTTGTAAGGTTTCTCTCCAGTATGAATTCTTCCATGATTTTGAAGGTGACTGTGACGTGCAAAGGCTTTACCACATTGATTACATTTGTAGGGTTTTTCTCCAGTGTGTGTTCTTTCATGTATTCTGAGATGACTGTGTTCTGAAAAGGCTTTATCGCATTGATTACATTTGTAGGGTTTCTTTCCAGTGTGTGTTCTTTCGTGTCTTTGGAGGCTGCTGTGACGTGCAAAGGCTTTACCACACTGGTTACATTCATAGGGTTTCTCTCCTGTATGTGTTCTTTTATGTAGTTTTAGAGAAATGCGTTGTGAAAAGGCTTTACCACATTGACTACATTCATATGGTTTCTCTCCAGTATGTGTTCTTTTATGTCTTCTAAGGTGACCATGATTTGCAAAGGCTTTACCACATTGATTACACTCATAAGGCTTCTCTCCAGTATGTGTTCTTTTATGTATTCGGAGACTACTGTGACACGCAAAGGCTTTACCACATTGACTACATTCATACGGTTTCTCTTCAGTATGCGTTCTTTTATGTCTTCTAAGATAACCATGATCTGCAAAAGCTTTGCCACATTGATTGCATTCATAGGGCTTCTCGCCAGTATGTGTTCTTCTATGTATTTGGAGCGTACTGTGACACGCAAAGGCTTTACCACATTGGCTACATTCATACAATTTCTCTCTAGTATGCGTTCTTTTATGTCTTTTAAGATGACCATGATCTGCAAAGGCTTTACCACATTGACTACATTCATAGGGTTTCTCTACAACATGTGTGTTTTTATGTATGACGAGATGACTGGGACACGCAAAGTCGTTACCACATTGGTTATATTCACAGAGCTTCTCTTCAGTATTTGCTCTTTTATGTATTTGGAGATGACCGTGACACGCAAAGGCTTCACCATACTGAGTACCTTCACAGGGTTTCTCTCCAGTGTGAATTCTTTCGTGCCTTGGAGGATGATATGCAAAGGCTTTATCCCCTTGAATATATTCATAGGGTTTCTCTCCAGTCTGACCTCTTTCATGCCTGCAAAGATAATTGGCACGTGTGAAAGCTTTACCACAGTCACTGCACTGATGAATCTTTTTATCTCTATGAATTAATTTTGACAATTTAGTCTAATTGGAAAGAGGAATCAGGCCTTAAGGTTTTATCGTTTTGTTTACATTCACGGTGTTCCCCTTGATTACGGATTTTTTTTTTTTTTTTAAATCTTCAAAGACACCTGTGATGGCAAGAGCACTTATTACATAGCTCACATTTAGAGCATCCTTTTTCTAGTGAGGCTTTTCACATAGCTTAAGGGAACTGGGAGAACACAGAGCTTTACCACACTGGTTGCATAAGAGAATTCTCCTATATTGTGTATCATGCTACATTTGCAAAGTGAGCCAGGACAAACAGAGAGTCTCCATATTCCCAGTACTCATAAGGATTTTTCTGCACTGTGAGTTTGTGGATGCATTCCCAGTGAAGTTGGAAGACCAATTAAATGTGAATTTTTATCACATTCAGAAAGTGTACTCAAAGTGAGGACTCCTACATATTTTCTAATTGTTCTGAGAGAGAGAGAGGTATATTGCTTCTTCCAAATTGCTATGCTCACATGGCCTGTATCCATTGTGACATATTATCAACCTATTAAAAAAAATATGAAAGGGTTCCACAGTACATTCACTTATTTTGTCTTTTTCTTCCTCGAAAACATATGGGATAGGGATTAAGGTTTCTCCACAACATCATTCTTGACTCTCTTAAACTGCCCCTCTCACTAAACAAGCAAAGGCACTACATGTATGTAAGTAACACCAACTTTAATGTGAACTATTTGCTTATTTGAAGGCTTTGGACATATACTTATCGCCTTTTCAATGAATATATTTTCTGCAATATCCGAGTGCCATGAGACTATTGGCATAATGTTCTTGTCGACTGTGTACAGTTTACCCTTATTTATTCAAATGATGATTTCTCTACCCCACTATCTGGTTTCAATCCAGACACTGGACTGTGATGTTTATTCTAAGTATCTCCTGTCTCGAGTTTGTATAACATGTCACCATTTTTTCTCTGTATTGCCAATAGAAGCCAGCTAGCCAATGTTGAGCAATACAGATAAGAGGGTGGGACATCCTTCCTGGTCCAGTGAGGAGAGGAGAAAGAGAGGAAGGAGAGGAGGGATGCCGCAGAGAGGACCAGGAAGCACCAGAAGAAATGAGCCAGAACTAGAATATGAGTAAAAAGCACGTATAATAAGGAAAATCTGAATCGGGGGGGGGAGGGAAACTATGCTAGCTTAGAGGTTTAGGATGGAGTGATTCCTGCACAGCATTGCGCTTAACTAATTAAACAGAGCCTAATCTCTCTGGGTGGTTATTTGGGTATAAAGAAGATTAGGCATTAACCAATGATTTATTTAAATAATAAATCAATATTAAATATTATAATCATCCAACATAAGACTAAACAGATTGGCAGTTCTCAGTATAGAGCTAATGGGGCTATGATTCAAATGGTGATGTCTGTTGAGGCATTGTTTAGTTGTCTTCTTTCTTAGAGGAACGCTTTGCAGACACTAATCAGATACTGACATTGAAGTGCATGGTTCTTTGAGAATGTAATAATCATGAAGACACTTAAAGCATGATTTTTTTATAGTGTTGCTTTTCTCTCAATCTTCTAGGACACAATAAAGTGTCTTCAGAGGCACACTCATATCAGCTTATACATGAAAATTACCTTCCATATCTTCTACAGATTTGAAAATGTTCTTCAATATTGTGGTCCTCCCAATTGTAGCCTAAAATATAATACCAGAAAATTTATGATGTATTATTGAAAATTAGGCAAAATTTAAGCTACTGTCGTCAATGAACTTTAGAAGCCAGCCTGATTTTTTTTACCTCATTCTTCCTCATTCTCAATTGAAATTACAGAAAAATATCAATAACAAATTAACAGTTGTCCCTTTATTTTAAAAGGCAAAAGAAAACTCACTGTCTTACTTATATCAGTGAGGTTCCTGTAGGTCTCCAGCATCACATCTCTGTAGAGACTCTTCTGGGAAGGATCCAGCAAAGCCCACTCTTCCTGAGTGAAGTTCACATGCACATCTTCATAGGTCACTGTATCCTAAAATATGCCATACACGTGTACAAGAGAGATCATGATACTGGAAATACTGTAAATGTATACTTCGCTGACAATATATTCATATGATTCTGGTGCTTCTCCTAATTATTTCCTGCGATAGAAGTTCTAATGTAACCACCAAGTCATTTTAGAAGGAAACTGAATGATGAGGTTCATCGCTGTCGTTTCTGCACCCTTTGAACAGGATGACCTTGCAATAGAAATGCCAATTAACAGACATGGCGACAAGAAAACAGGCAAACAGTACTGAGCACACATCAGAGAAATTGTATGAACAATTAGTAACTAGAAAAAATGAGGGGCAAGCCTTTAATATCAGCACTCAGGAGCCACTGGCAGGTGTGTCTCCAAAAGGTGGATGCCAGCCTGATCTATGCAACGCGTTCCAGGACGGACAGAGGTACATATTAAGACCCCGGCTCCCTGCAAAAATCAATAAATCCACTAAAAAGAGATAAGAAAAGTATTCAGAGGTTTTTACTGAAGTTCCTACAAGGAATTACACATTCACTCCAGTTCTGTATTCGTCTTCCAGAAATGTGAAGTGTAAAATAATGAGACCTTACTAAACTGGAATGTATGTTTAAACAGTTACTAATAAACAGATGAAAATATGAGCAATGGAAATGTTGATCATAAATAAGCAGCCTAGGGCCTAAGAGATGGCTCAGCAGGGAAGAGCTCCTGCTGGTCTGACAAATAATTTGGCTCAATTGCCAGCACTGAAATGGGAGTGCACAACTATCCATTACTCCAAGTTCAGGAGTTCTGAGTCCACCTTCTGATTACTGTGAGGAGCAGGCACACATAAGGTATATGTTCATGCATAGAGGCATAATGCTCATATTCTTTCACAAAAATTCAAAACAAACACAGCAGACAGGAATAATGTCACATACCTGCCATGCAATGAAGACTCAGGCAGTATTAATGTCATGAATACATGCCAAGCTAAGAAATTGGAATATATCCTCTCTGCCAAGTTTCAAAATTCAAGATGTGTGAAGGTCAGTACAACAGCATATGCTTGATGTGTAAAAACAAAACAAAACAAAAAACCCTATATTTCAGGCCCATCAGCCAATAATATAAAAACAAAACAAACAAAATCCAGGCATGTTGGCGCCTATCTAATCCCAGTACTCTCCAGCTACAGCCAGGTGGATCTTTAAGTTCAAGGCCTGCCTGATTGACATACCTTACTTGCAGGACAGTCAGGGCTATCCAGAGAAACTTTGTCTTCAAAAACAGATATAAGGGGCTGGAGAGATGGCTCAGCGGTTAAGAGCACTGACTGCTCTTTCAGAGGTCCTGAGTTCAATTCCCAGCAACCACATGGTGGCTCACAACCATCTATAATGTGATCACATGGCTTCTTCTGGTGTGCAGGTGCACATGCAGGCAGAATATTGTATATATAATAAATAGTAAATCTTTGGGAAAAAAAAAAAACAGATACAAATCCAAAACCACCAATTTAGAAATATAGAAACATCTGGCTAGCAAAATAGCTTAGCACTAAGTAGCAACACCTTCTGCTGTATCTTATGTGACTTAGGGATAGAGTCTATAATGGGGAAGACATAAGCGCGTAAGAAGGAAGCTGACTGACCAGTTTCGATCACAGCGCAGTGGACACCAAGAACAGGAAGTGGGTCGAGTTTACAGATACTCAAGTCCCATCCGCAATAAGGAATTTAGAAAGGCTCCAGCTGCCAAAGCTTCCATGTCCTCCCCAAAGGACAGACAAATGTTCAAAGTATCCTCCTATCTGGGAACTTTCTTTTTTTTTTTGGTTTTTCGAGACAGGGTTTCTCTGTGTAGCCTTGGCCATCCTGGACTCGCTTTGTAGACCAGGCTGGCCTCGAACTCACAGCGATCCACCTGCCTCTGCCTCTGCCTCCCGAGTGCTGGGATTAAAGGCGTGCGCCACCACGCCCGGCTCTGGGAACTTTTTGATTTAAGCAACTACACTCTGATCTTGCTCAGGGCTTTCAGTTTCAAGGGGCTGAGATGGCCCAACTCTGCCACGTCTCGGTTGTTTTGCTTCCACTCCCTATATGCAGCTCTCCGTGGTAGGTCTCTCATAGCTCAGGTAATCTCAACACCTCGTGGTCTCAAAAAACAAGTCAAGCTTCACCCTCCCAGCTTCACAGAATGCATTCTCAAGCACCCCCATCGGGAGCTCTGAGTCTGCCAAACGTAGATGGCTGGACCAGTGCCGAACTGAAACCACAGAGGAAGAATCCATGAACTTAAATTTTCCATCTTTCTTGTTTCCAGAACAAGCCCAACAGAAGTGATCCTGCCAAATTTGGCTTCTAAATTAGGATGGACCCTTTTTGCTATGCTCAGGCCACAGCTGCAGCAGCAGGTTTTATATGCAATTACTTCCTGTGACTAGCAAATGCTTCGTCTCCACCTTCCATTAATTTAAGGCTTAGCAGGACGGAGCGTTACATTTTGGGCATCTTTTTAGGCTTTGAACCTAGAGTAAGGGCCTTCCCTTTCATGGTGATAATCTTCAAAAGCCCTGCCTCTGTTTCAGGACTGCCCTCTGAAACTACCCAGTGCTGTTTCTCTCTACAAACCACAGACTTTCCAATATTTCTGCCCTATTTGTTGCTTTTTTTTTCCCCACCGAAGTCCTGAAGGTGTCACTAGTGCTGACAGTCCAAAGAGTCAATATTCCATCTAAGAAATCACACCATTAAAAAAAAAAAAAAAAAAAAAAAAAGAAAGAAATCAGACCATTATGTCCTAATTCGGCCTGACTCAATCTCTCAGAGCGCTGGCAGAATAAGCAAAATTGTGGGTCAAAATGTCACACAAAATGGACCTGTAGGTTTATTTTTCATGGAGTCTATTTTCCATTGAGATCCTATGACCCCAACTTCCGCTGTCTGCATTACTCTCAACACTCCAATCTTCTAGGCCCTACAAGAACAGCCAACTGAGCTCTGTAAACAGCTTTCTATGTATTTTGCAATCCAAAGTCCTAATATTTTCCACACTCCTCCAAAAGAGAATATTCCCAGGTTCTTCCCAGCAATAAAATTACTTTTTTTTCCATCTTGCAGATTTTATTTTATTATTATTATTTTTTAATTTGCTTAGGAAAGCATAGTTTTTTTAAATTAATTTATTCTTGTTACATCTCAATGGTTATCCCATCCCTTGTATCCTCCCATTCTTCCCTCCCTCCCATTTTCCCCTTACTCCCCTCCCCTATGACTGTTCCTGAGGGGGATTACCTCCCCCTGTATATGCTCATAAGGTATCAAGTCTCTTCTTGGTAACCTGCTGTCCTTCCTCTGAGTGCCACCAGGTCTCCCCCTCCAGGGGACATGGTCAAATGTGAGGCATCAGAGTACTTGAGAAAGTCATATCCCACTCTCCACTCAACTGTGGAGAATGTTCTGACCATTGGCTAGATCTGGGTAGGGGTAAAATTACTTTTTGCATACTATTTTTTTTGTTGTTGTTGTTCTAACTTGCTTCTCTACTGTTGTGATTAAATCCTTTAGCCAAAGCCATCTCAGGTAATGAACAGATTATTTGGACTGTCCTGTCAGATCACAGTCCATCATTTTGTGAATGTAGGATAGACACTCAAGATAGAAAATGAAGGCAAAAGCATGGACAATGTTTCCTGGCTTGCTCTCTTGCTTGGTCTCTGTCTCATGCTCAGCTAGCTCACTTATCCACCACAGGCCTACTTGTTTAGGGATAATTACCATCTTCATAGGAAGTGCCTTCCATAACAACCATCAATCAATACAATCTTCACAGAAATGGCCATAGCAACCAGCCATTCTCAAGGGGCATGCCCTCTGTTGAGGCTCCCTCAGATGACTGTAGGCTCTGAAATGCTAACAACTGAAGTTAATTAGGACACAGAGACATATGAGAAAGTTTTAAAAAATCCAAAACCAACATGTTAACCATAGCAACCAGTTAAGTAGCAAAAACCCAAACACTGAAGATTGTAACACGTGGAAAACACAGATTTGCCAAGAAATGAGAAGAGGCAAGCTTTTAGGATCCTTTTTTTTTTTTTTTTTTTTTGGTTTTTTGAGACAGGGTCTCTCTGTGTTAGCCTTGGCCGTCCTGGACTCACTTTGTAGACCAGGCTGGCCTCGAACTCACAGCGATCCGCCTGCCTCTGCCTCCTGAGTGCTGGGATTAAAGGCGTGCGCCACCACGCCCGGCTTGCTTTTAGGATCCTTAAGAGAAAACTAAATCTGTTTCTCCAGAGAAAGTCTCAAAACAACAAAAACTCAAGGAACTCATAATGTAGTAAATTTTCAGAAGACAAAAATAGGTGATGGTCTATCATTTTCAAGAGAAACAATAATATAATTATAATTAAGAAAATCACACAATATAGATGATACCATTGATAAAAGCAAACATAATGACAGACCAATAAATATAACAGTCCTCTAAACAAGAAGCATAAGATTATAGTCAAATCAAAAATCTAAGAAATCAATGGCCAGTACTCACCCTACGCACTCTGGATCTCTCCTTTGCCAGTAATAGAAAATGCATTGAAAATGGAGAGCTATTCCAATCAGAGAGATTTGCCTAAGTGTATAAACAAACAACAAACAAAAAAGTGATATATAAAGGCAGACTTATTTGAATTATACCTATCTTCTCAATGGAATCTCTAAACCCAGAACAGCTTGGACACATGTGCTGCAGACTCTATGAAACTACAGATACCAGCCCATATTATTAAACCCAGAAAATTTTCAGTCACCATAATGGAGAAAATAAGATATTCCATGGTAAAATCACAGTTAAACAATATATGTCTGGCTGGAGAGATGGTTCAGAGGTTAAGAGCACTGTCTGTTCTTCCAAAAGTCCTGAGTTCAATTCCCAGCAACCACATGGTGGCTCACAACCATCTATGATGTGATCTGGTGCCCTCTTCAGGCAGGTGTAATACAATTAGAGGACTCATGCACATAAAATAAATAAATAAAAGCTTAAAAAAAAAAAAAAAAAAGAAGAATCAAACTGGTATAGGCATTTTAATATCTAATAAAATAGACTTCAAACAAAAACTAACCAAAAGATGTGGGGAAGAACACTACATATTCATTTTTTTTTTTTTATAGTCCAGCAAGATGACATTTCAGTTCTTAACACCTATGCCCCAAACATAAGAGCAGCCATCACTGTAAAAGAAATATTTCTGCAGCTCAGATTACACATTGGACCTCACACAGTGAGAGTGGGAGACTTCAATAGCTCATTCTCACCAATGGACAGGTCCTCCTGACAAAAACTAAACAGAGAACAGTTGCAGCTAACTGATGCTAAGAGTCAAAAGCCCAACTGATATTTACAGAACATTCTACACAAACACAAAAGAAAATACCCTCTTCTCAGCAACTTCCTCCAAATGTGATGATAGACTTGAACAATGCAAGTCTCAACAGACATAAGAAAACTGAAGCGACCCCCCTCCCCGCATCCTATCAGACCACCATGGATTAAAGCAGCACATCATCAACAATAGAAACAACAGAAAGCCGTAAAACGTGTGGAGACTGACCTAGAACGTCTTTAATTCCTTTATTGCACTCCTGACCCAGTGCTCATTGAGAATTAGGTTGCTCAGTTTCCATGAGTGTGTAGGCGTTCTGTTGTCTCTGGTTGTTGAGTTACAGCTGTAATCCATAGTAGTCTAATACGATACAAGTGCTTATTTCATTCTTCTTGTATCTGTTGCTTGCTTTATGATTGAGTGTATGGTCAGTTTTGGAGAAGGTTTCATGAGGTGCTGAGAGGGTATATTCTTTGTCTTTGGGTGAAATATTTGTAGATATCTGTTAGGTCCATTTGATTCATGCCTTCGGTAAGTTTCATTATCTTTCAGTTTAGTTTCTGTCTTGCTATGTCCATTGGTGAGGTGGGGTGTTGAAGTCTTCCACTATTAATGTGTGGTGCTCAGTGTGAGATTTCTTTTATGTATATGGGTACCCTTGCATTTGGGGCATAGATATTTAGAACTGAGATGTCATCTTAGTGTATTTTTCCTTTGATGAGAATGAAGTGTCCTTCCCCATCTCTTTTGATTAATTTTGATTGAAAGTCTATTACGTTAGATACTAGAATGGCTACTCCAGCTATCCCACTCATGGGCATATACCCAAGATGCTCCATTCCACAACAAGGACACTTGTTCAGCTATGTTTATAGTGGGTTTACTCGTAGTGGACAGAAACTGGAAACAAGCTATATTTCTCTCAACCGAAGAATGGATAAAGAAAATGTGGCACATTTACACAACAGAATAGTACTCTGCTGTTTAAAAAAAAAAAAAAAATGACATCAAGCTGGGCGTGGTGGCGCATGCCTTTAATCCCAGCACTCAGGAGGCAGAAGCAGGAAGATCACTGAGTTTGAGGCCAGCCTGGTCTACAAAGCGAGTCCAGGACAGCCAAGGCTACACAGAGAAACCCTGTCTCGAAAAACCAAAAAACAAAAACAAAACAAATCAAAAAAACAAAAACAACAAAAAAAAAAAAACAAAAAAAACCCAACATCATGACATTTATAGGAATATAGGCACACCTGGGGGGGGGGGGGAAGAAAGACCCTAAGTGGTGTAACCAAGACTCAGAAACACAAATATGGTATGCATTCATTAACAAATGTATATTAACTATTAGGTAAATGATAATTGAGCTACAGTCCACAGACCTAGAAAGGAAAGAGAGAGGAGGGCCGTAGGAGGAAGCAGGAGTCTTTCCTGTGGGTAGACTGGGGATAATTGGAGACAGGAGTGGCAGAGAGTGCAGTGAAGGGAGGAACACGTGGAGTCAGGGTTGGTGTACAAACCTAGTTCTGGAGAATACGGAGTCTGAACTGGCCATCCTTTGTAGCCAGGTGGGGCTTCCATGGTGGAACTGGGTTACAGTCAGCTGAGTGGCTGCCTGAAGAGTTCCCACAGATATCCCTGAACAACCCAAGCCGATGGTAGGACAGAGGGTTGCTCCCTGAAAATGACAGCCAGGCCCCACTGCTGAGGACGACCCTCGCCTTGTTGAGTGAGTGTAGAGAGGTAGAGGAGGTGCAGGATTGGAGCCTTCACCCCTATGTTCTAGTATCTTTGGGGTGAGAAGATTCTCTACAGGCTACAGAAAGGAAAACCCGGACACCATCCCAGCTTTAAAAAAAAAAAACAACCCTCCATCTAAAATCTCCCCTGCCTGAAGGATGTGCAGGGCGGGGCATGGTGGCTCCAAGCATGTTTGAGTGGCAGGCAAACCAGTGCTTGGTTTAACTTGAGGCCCACAACGTGAGAACCCACGCCTAACACGACCTCAGTGGCTGGGAATCTCACAGAGACTTAAATGGCAGGCATGGTACAATCCCCAGGTCCTCGGCTGGTATGCTATGGCGGTTGGCTTGGTGTGTGTTTGTGTGGGATGCCTAACAGTGGAGGCAGGCGTAGCTCTGACTCTGTCACCTGCTCTTGAGATTCCTTTCCTACTAGGTAGCCACAATACGACGTCCATCGCTTTGTCTTTTTGTATCTTGTTTGGTATTGTTTGGCTGGCCTCTCTTGGAGGCCTGCTCTTTTCTGAAGAGGAAGCCGGTGTGTGGGGGTGGGGTGGGGTGGGGAGTAGATCTGAGGAAAAGGGTAGGAGATATACGGGGTAGCTAGGAAGTGTGGAGAGAAGAAACAACGGCCAGGATATATTGTATGAGATAAGAGTATATGTTAATTAGAAAACATTAATTCGATTTTTTTTTTTTTAATGAAAACGCAATGAGTGGGAACAAATGAACAAATTGAAGCGAAGCAGCGAAGACAGGGAAAGCATGATTTTGACAGATACAGCTCTCCTTCTATGTGTGTAGAGGGTGGTGGTCACCACACAGGAGTTTGTGGCAAGCTCATTCTTGGGCCCTGTCTAGATCTGTGACATCAGAAGTTTTGCTCTCAGCAATGTGAAATAGGTATCACACAGGACACACACCCAGGTCATTTTTCATGTTATCTTTCACTAGTTTGGATTGTGGACAGACATTGAAAGAGGACCCATCCATTTCATATGGAAAAATAAAAGACCCAGGATAGCTAAGACAATTCTGTATAATAAAAGAACTTGTGGAGGTATTACCAGCCCTGTTTTCAAGCTGTACTATAGAGCAATAGTAATAAAAACTGCATGGTATTGGCATAGTAACAGACAGGTTGGTCAATGAAATTAAACCGAAGACCCAGAAAAATCCCACATACCTGCGGACATTTGATTTTTGACAAAGATGCCAAAATCATGCAATGGAAAAAAAGAAACCATCTTCAACAAACGGTGTTGGTCTAACTGGTTATCTGTGTGTAGAAAAGTGCAAATAGGTCCCTACTTATTACCTGCACAAAACTCAAGTCAAAGTGGATCAAAGGCCTCAGTACAATAAAACCAGATACATTAAATCTATTAGAAGAAAAAGTGGAGGAAAAGCCTGGAACTCATTGGTACAGGAGACAACTTCCTGAACAGAATACCAAAAGTTCAGGCTCTAACATCAACAATTAGTAAATGGGACCTCATGAAACGGAAAAGCTTCTGTAAGGCAAAGGACACCATCAATAGAAGAAAAAAAATACAGCCTGCAGATTAGGGAAAGATCTTCACCAACCCTACATCAAACAGAGGGCTAACATCTAAAATATATAAAGAACTTAAGAAATTAAACAACAACAAATCAAATAATCCAATAAAAATAGGGTACAGAGCTAAAATGAGAATTCTCAACAGGAATATCTAATGGCTGAGAAGCACTTAGAGAAATGCTCCTCATCCTTAGTCATCTGGAAAATGCAAATCAAAACAACTCTGAGATTCCACTTTACACCTGTCAGAATGGCTAAGATCAAAAACTCAAGTGACAGCACATTCTGGCGAGGATATGGACAAAGAGGAACACTCCTCCATTGTTGATGGGAGTGCACACTTGTACAAACACTTTGGAAATCAATCTGGTGTCTTCTCAGAAATTTGGGAATAGCGCTACCTCAAGGCCCAGCTATACCACTCTTGGGCATATACTCAAAGGACATTTACTCACTATGTCCATAGCAGCTTTATTCATAATAGCCAGAATCTGGAAACAACCTAGATGTCCCTCAACCAAAGAATGGATAAAGAAAATTTACACAATGGAATATTACTCAGCTATTAAAAACAAAGAAATCAAGCCGGGCAGTGGTGGCGCACACCTTTAATCCCAGCACTTGGGAGGCAGATCACTGTGAGTTCGAGGCCAGCCTGGTCTACAAAGTGAGTCCAGGACAGCCAAGGCTCACAGAGAAACCCTATCTCAAAAAACCAAACCAAACCAAAACCCAAAAACAAAACAAGGAAATCATGCAATTTGCAGGCAAATGGATGGAACTAGAAAAGATCACTCTTTTTTTTGTTTTGTTTTTTGTTTTTCGAGACAGGGTTTCTCTGTGTAGCCTTGGCCATCCTGGACTCACTTTGTAGACCAGGCTAGGAAAAGATCACTCTTAACGAGGTAACCCAGACTCAGAAAGACATACATGGTATATACTCACTTATAAGTGGGTATTAGCCATGTAGTACAGGATAACCATACTAGAATCCACAGACCCAAAGAAGTTAAGTAACAAGGAAGTTCCAAAGGAGGATGCTTGGATCTTACCCAGAAGAGGAAATAGAACAGCAGAAGCAAATGAAGAGAGGGAACTGGGTAGGAGACAGTGTGGGCAGGGAAATGAGGGTGGAGATCAGGTTATGGGGTGCAGGGGTGGGAGGTGAGAGGGCTCGAAGAGAGAAGGGAAACCAAGGGGGGGGCATCTCTGAGACAAGCTGGAGACCTCCAAGAGGGTAGAAATGAGAGTAACTCTAGCTGAGACTCCTAGCAGTGGGGACATGGAGACTCAAGCGGCCATCTTCTAGCCAGGCAAGACACCTATTGGAGGGAGGGGAACACCAACCCACCCACAAAACTTTCAACCCAAAATTTACCTTGCCTAGAGGAAGTTCCGGGACAAAGAGGGAGCAGAGATTGAGGGAATGTCTAACCAATGACTGATTCAATCTGAGTCAGAGAGCCACGCCCTGTCACTATTAATGAAACTCTGCTATGCTTGCAGACAGGAGCCTAGCATAACTGTCCTCTGAGAGGCTCCACCCAGCAACAGATCAAAATAGGTGCTGAGACCCATGGCCAACAGTAGGCAGAGCTCAAGGAGTCTTGTGAAAGTGTGGGGATAGAATAAAAGGACCTGGAGGGGACAGGAACTCCACAAGACAACCAGCAGAGTCAACTAACCTGGGCCCACAGGGACTTAGAGACTAAAGCACCAACCAAAAAACATGTATGGTCTAGACCTAGGTCACCTACACATATGTAACTGATGGACAGATTAGTCTTCATGGGCGTTCCCTAGCAAGTGGGGGCAGGGGCTGTTTCAGACATGGACTCTGTTGCCTGCTTTTGGATCACTTCCTCCTAGTGGGACCGCCTTGCCTGGCCTCAGTGGAAGAGGATGTCCTCAGTCCTGATGAAGCGATGTGCTGGGGGGCAGACTGATATGGGAGTGGGGATTCACTTTTTCTGAGAAGGGGAGAAAGAAAAGGGTAAAAAGGCTGGGAGGGTGGGAGCAGGGGAAGAGGGGGGAGAGGCTGCGTCTGGGACGTAAAGCGAATAAATAAACTATAAAAAATAAAAAATAGCCGGGCGTGGTGGCGCACACCTTTAATCCCAGCACTTGGGAGGCAGAGGCAGGCGGATCACTGTGAGTTCGAGGCCAGCCTGGTCTACAAAGTGAGTCCAGGATGGCCAAGGCTACACAGAGAAACCCTGTCTAGAAAAAAAAAAAATAACAGATAGGTGAGGGAGGGCAGGAGAAGGAGGACGAGGGAGGGAGGGAGGGAGAGAGAGAGATGGGGAGAGAGGGGGAAGAGAGAGGGGGGTCCTAACAATTTATAATTGGAAAGCTAATTCCAAAGCTATATGACATGTGAAAAAAAAAATCAGAATTCTCAATAGTATTATGAAGAAATAATATATACATTGGCACAATGTGACTTCTGTACTTACCAAAAAGCTACAACAATCAAGAATATGTACAATATTTGTGAAAGAATGAGGGGACGGAGAGAAATGTCAAACACATAAGCCTCAAAACATATTCAAGTTTTCATCAAAAGACCTAAGGAAACTGGCCCCCCCCCAAAAAAAGTGAACTTGTCCAATGAAGTTGACCAATGTTCCCTTTCACTGTATGTATATAGAAATTAAATAAACACTGATTTCACAGCTTCTACAGAAATAATTCAAAGTGCCCCCTAAACCGTTGTATTTCTGATCCTCTATCTACTACTGATCTCTTTCTAACAGAGAGGCCCCACGCTCTAGAGCTCTCTCTGTAAACGGGGGTGGGGGCCAAGAGTGATCAAAAAGGTGGGCTATGGCTCTACAGGCCCTCACGCCCCTTGTGGTTTCAGGCAAACCCAGCCCCAACGAAGTCCACACACAAAACAATGCTGAGGAATAATTTAAAGTCTGCTTCCTGCCACAACAGTTGGATTGCACGAGGAAGGGCTGCTGTGAGAAGGGAGCCCAGGCCCTGGGACAGAGGATAGGGTATATCCACTGTTACCCTGTCACAGGGATGCTGGGAGAATCTGGTAGCCAGGTGTGCTTTGATTTGTTACACAGGTACCTCTGCCATTTGTCTATGGGTTTGATAAAATTATGGAGGAACAAGAAAGTTGAAATGATTTGATTATGATTTCAAAAAAAAAATATTTTAAAAAGTTGAAACAGGCTTTGTGGCCCAATATTCTTCAAAGACTAGGCATATGAATAAGAAGAGAACACCAAGCATTGCTCACACCTGTTCTCTCAGGTTGTGCATTTTCAGACACGAATAACAACATTCCTGGTAGGCACAGCCACACCCGTTTCTCCAGATCTTCTGTGTTGGTTGAGCTAGTGTAACTACAGAAATTTGGTTTCTATAAAGAAGTCTAGTTCCTCATCCAAAATCTTGATTGCCTTGGTCTATGAACTCCCCCAAAATGGCCAGTTTAGACTTTACTGATGGACTAAAATTGATCACCTGACAACTCATGGCTAATGGGAACTCCTGTCAAAGCAGGAAAGCTCTCAGCTTCCTCCCTCCCTCCACACCCCTTTCTGTGCTGTTACTACACCAGCTTCAGAGTTGGTCAGTGAACTCAATTCTCACACAGGTCCCTCTTTATTTGTAATCCACCCCGCCCCACTCCACCCCCCCCCCAAAAAAAAACAAAAACAAGCCACGGAGGTCAGAGGTCACTTTTCTTTCACACTGACCAGTCTGGGCCCAGCCTGAAAGGAGTTGCAGGAGGCCACAGCCATATCTGCTGGAAATGGCAAGAGTCTTAAATCCGGCACAGCTGCTTGACCCAGTTGGAGCAACACTGAGTAGATTGCTACAATCACCATTCTTCTATCTGTGACTTTTAGGGCTTGGTCTCTGTGTGCTGCATTATTGGGGACTTTCTGCTTCTCGTTCAACTTACGTCTTTTCCTGATGTAAGAAAAAAATGTCTGTTTCTTTGTTTTTTGTTTTTTAAGGAAAATCCTAAAATTAACTTTATCTGGCCACAATTTGGAAGTCTTCCTTATGCCTTAGAGATCATTAAGCACAGATAAGCCCTTAGGGAGAGGAAGCCATCACTGCCGGAATCTTCTCAGGGTATCTGCCCCTGAGCTAACTCAATTGGTGCAGGGTAAACAGAGGCAACTGACAGACTCTGACGCACTGGCCAGGAGAAAAGGCCACAGATTCAAGGCATCTTTTTATTATAGGCTTAGGGCTCTCTGAAAATAGAGTTTAAAGATGGAGAGGGGCTTGTACACCCCTGAAGGAATAGAACTCGGTAAATAAGATAGATTGACTAAAATAAATATTTCCTACTTTATAGCGTACATGATTAAACATACAGTAAAAGACGTTAGGTCTTAGTGTTTGCTATTCATAAAAAGGCCGGTTCAGATATTTTATTTGTCCGGAGTGCTCTCAAACTACAAGCACTGCCAGCTTACAGGCAGGCTGTCATATAATAAACGTGTTTGCTTTGCAGGTGACATTCTTTAGATCTTTAAATTAGAGTTACAGGGCTAATAATAAAATCTGTTCTGTTTGTATTTTCTAATCGTGATTGAAGGTGTAACCCTGGACATGTAACAAAAAAATCAAACACATGATCTGTACTTCTTGGATTATCACTAGTATGTCCTTGCTCTATGACACCTGTATAAGCAAAGAAGCACCAGGTTCTTAGTGAGTCAGAGCAGCTTACAGGGCCTGGTTGCTAGCAAGTCTGGGCTGTGAGCATCATGTCTGACTCCCTCCCTCCTTGCTGACTCTTTATCTCCCCTCAGGGCAGCCCTGTCAGCAAGACCCTCCAACTCTCCTCTCTGTGCTGGGGAAGGTCCCTGGCTACCCGACTGTCTTCCAGGCACTGGGCAGCAGAGATAGGATTAGGTGTTCGAGGCAAGTCTTAAATACAGAGCACGAGGAAAGGCTGAGCTGCATGAGACACTGCTTTAAACAGAAACAAATATGAAAGCCCCTGAGTTAAAGGAGTGAGGTTCTCAATGACTGGGAAACATTAGAGAATAAAAACAAATAAGAGATTAAAGCAATGGCACGTAAAGAAAATGAAATTTAAATAGGAATACTAACAATGGACTTTATTTTTTTTCTTAACAATGGACTTTTTAAAAAGATAAAGAAAATTGAAAAAAAAAAAAAAAGCTGCTCACAGAGCCAATAAATGATGTTTTCAAACATAAAAAAAAAAAAAAAAAAAAAAAAAAAAAAGCAAAGTTAGCCGGGCGTGGTGGCGTGCGCCTTTAATCCCAGCACTCAGGAGGCAGAGGCAGGAGGATCGATGTGAGTTTGAGGCTAGCCTGGTCTACAAAGTGAGTCCAGGATGGCCAAGGCTACACAGGGAAACCCCGTCTTGAAAAACCAAAAGAAAAAAAGAAAAGAAAAACAAAGTTATATTGATTCTGACAAAGAGCAGGCCCTTCCCTAGTATAGGAAATAACATTTTTACAAGATACTGTGTGACCCTGCCCTTATGTGCAAGGTTAGCAGCTGGGATCTGTAACCTGACACACACAGCTGCAGCCAATAGCTTGTGTCTCAAATTTCTGAGCTGACTTAAGGAGACCATGAGGATTGCACATTACCTATACAGAGAACAGTCCCTTAGTTAGAAATTCAATACTCACTGGCTCAAGCTAACCTACCCAAATTGCACACCCACCAATCTAGTCTGTTTTCATTCACATGCATGAATTAATACATACTTGGAAATCACAAATTCACTCGCCCTGCCTCAGTTGGGTCCTTCTTCATAATGGGGACCCCGGCAGCTGACCCCCTTAAACTGTAGTCTGTGATCCAGCTATGGCCTGGCCTGTTTCACCCTGCAGTGAACACAGTAAACTGCTCCTCCTGGTCTGCTCTGAAGGCGGAAGCCATGCTCCACATGCAAAGCCGTTTCCTGTTACTGCTATGGAGAGTTCATGACAGGACTCAAATGGTTAATTTTAAAACTCTGTGGCGGTACAGTCCTTTAACTTAAGAATTTAGTAAGTTTAATTAAAAGGAAAGCAGGCTCATTGTCCTGAGGCGGGCAGGAGGGGTGCAGGGGGGAGGGCGGTGTGCGGGGCGGGGGGAGGGCAGGAGGGGGGCAACAGACTGGGATCAAGTGACTTATTGTTTAAAAAAACAAAACAAAACTCAGTCTTCCCATTTTACCAATAAAGACTCGGGAGACAGATGCTAGGGTGAAAGCCTGCTAGCTCAGAGAGGCAGAGAGCACCCAGCTGACCTTCCTCCTTTCCCAGTGCCCTGTAGAAACCCCGCCTGCCCTAAGCTCTTTAAAAACTGACTTATCCAACTGAATGTCCCCCTTTTCTACTTCCTGTGCGCCTCTCTAGCCATCCTCCTGATTCCCTCTTATTCTCTATGGTTTTCCTATTCTTACTTCCTGTCAACTGGTTGCTTCCTCTGGTTGACCTATGGTTGCCTTAATTTAATCCGATTTGCAGTAAACTCTTGGATTATAGGTGTCTTCTAGGGCTGAGCGATACCACAACTAGAAACAGGTTTATCCAGTAAATAATGCAATCTCAGAAACATTTTTTTTTTAAAGGCTAAAGATGCAGGTGTTCCCAGAGAGAAATCACTGCACACACAATTAAAAGATTCATTAAGGAAAAAAAAAAATCCCTTTAATGACAGCATGCATTCAGCACTGGCTAATGCTCAAAGAGGAGCCAGCTGGGAACAGAATTTGGGTTCTACATATGCTGTCACCCTTAAGTCTCTTTTAGGTTATGTTTTTGAACAATTTAAATATGGACTGGAGACTGCAAGTCTAGCCACTTAGACAGATGGGATACTTTACACAGCAAAGATAGTCCCAGGAATATTTCTTAATTACACCAGTGCTCCCAAACAGCAGGTCACTCTTCAGTGACAGGGTCTTAAGCGGAAGGTCACAGAGGATGAGAAAGATAGGAGAAGTAGAAGGTAAAAGGTATAAACGCTGCAGTCGGAAGGTCTTGAACACGTCTTATCCTAAGTAAGCTTCGTAAGAAAAACAGCATCTTGTATACTGCTAATAGGGGGAAAATGGAAGGAAATCAGAGACTTCTATGAAGTCAGGAGAACTACCATGAAATGGGAGAAATTCAGGAGGAGTCTAATAAAGATGCCACGCAAAAAAAAAAAAAAAAAAAAGATGCCACGCAAGAGATACAAGCAGACCTTAAGAGTGTCGCTGGGAAAAAAAAAAGTGTCACCGACCAAGCCTACAGTGAACGTGGGACTGACAACCACAGCCTGACGTAGTGGGAAAAGCTGGGTTCCCGGGATCTGAAGCAATCTCTCTTCCCAAGGGCCCTGGCCCCAGACCATCACCAGCTCTCCCAAACTCTGCAGAAGGAGCTCTAGTTTATTGTAAATACATCAGAACCTTACGGGACGCTCCCACGGCCTAGGCCCCAGGCTGCCACTGGCTCTGCCAAGCATGTTCTTGGGTTTGAGAAGGAGCTATGTCATTCTCCATACCCGAGGGCCTCAGGGAAAGCCTTGCTTGATCAAGGGAGCCCTCATCACAACAGTCCTTTTCCTTTTCAAAGAGCTGCCACCTGGTGTGGACTTGCCCGTGTAGCAGAACTACGTTTTTCCCAGAAAGAAAACTTTATGTCACACCAGGCTTTAATGTTGGCTGTGACCCTGTGATGCCCCATAGAGCAGCTTGTTAGAGGCCTGGTCTCTGATATGAGGCCTAGTGGTTGGTTGTAAATCAGAGCTGTCTCCTTGGAGATGGTTTGGAGGCAAATGTCTGGACACTCCTGGTGAACAGAGCAAACCTGTGTATCCTAGCATCCTAATCTCTAACAGGCCGGGTTAGCACACTGCTCATCTGTGGGGTGCTGTAGAGCAGTCCTCCCTCAGCTAAATTCTACTTGGTGTCACTTACTGTTTCCTAGGCGATGGTAAATCCTTTACAGCATCAACTCTACTCTTCTACATCGCAGCTTAATATTGGGGTGCTACCCACCACAGGAGAGGCCTTTTACAGACTCCACAAAATTAATTCCAAATGGATCTTACACCTAAGTGTTAAATGCTGAGGGCAGAACTTGCAGAAAATAATAAGAGAAAAAAGAAAGGGGGGGGGGGTGGTCTCCGAGTTTGGCATCTTGCCAAGAATGTTTCTACCCACAAGCCCCTGCTGCAAACGCTTTGCGCGTACGCAGCGCCCATAGCGAAGTTATTCATATCCCACCGCCGGGTCCAGGGAGTGACTAGGACTAAAAGGGACCTCAAAGGTGGCCACATCTGGCTGCCACTTACCACCCAGCCCCAGGGACGACCCGCCACACCAGCTCCTCCACTGCTCTGCTGCCTTTTACTCCCCGTTGTAGGCAGTGACCCCTGTGCTCACCATGTCTCGGCTTCGGAGCTCGCCTGAGTTCCCCTCACAGCACCCAGCAGTAGTGCTCAGGGCACATCTCTCGGAACCAGTCAAGCCTGCTAAGCCACAGAGCTGAACCGGCCGCACTGTACCCGGAAGAACCATCCTCCTCTCCTGACTGACAGGTCCACCTGGAGGCCATCATTGGCCAGTGCGTCTAGAGTGACATGAGCACCTCCCTTAGGGTTAGAGTGTGCTGAAGGGACAGAGCACAGTCGTTCCAGGGCCAGGTCTTTTCCAGCTATGCAGAGATGTGCATTTCAAGCACTTGTGTAGTCCTCCAGTAGCCTACCCGCTGTCTTCCCACCCCGCCCAGGGAGGACCATACTCCAGCTCCCACTGCTCAGCCGCCCGCTCCTCCCCTTGGTGTTCGGCTGCACTGCGCTTACCATGCCAGGACTTCGGAGCTTGCCTGAGCTCCCCTCACAGCGCTCAGTAGGCACCTTCCCCTCCTTCCTCCTGAAGTCAAGGCGGACAGCTCGCCCATGCAGTTCCCAAAATTAACCTGTAGACCTCACCTGCGCAAAACCAGGTAACTTCCTGGAATGCTGGGGATTGTAGTTCTTGGGAAGTAACGAAGCCTCATGGGAAAGTACGGTGGCCTAATTAATTTGTCCTGTAAGTGCCTGCAACGGCTGGGAATTTCCGAGGAACTGGTCATTACCAGGGTCCATCTCTTGGTCAGTATGTAATAGTTAATAAACGCTTGCTTTAAATTTGGCTGAAAATTGTGAAGTTCGTTTTTCTGTCAGAACTCAAGATTAACACATAACCTATCACTGAACTTGCAGTGTGATTATGGATCTGTCCCTCAAGTGGAAGGGTGCGCAGAGTGTCAGCAATTAAAGAGAGATTTCAGGAGACAAGATTTTTGTTTTGTCTTCATGCTGGGTTCAGGTAAACTGCAGCGACTTTTCATCTGGTAGGTATGAGACAACCCTGGGAGAAAAGCAGTTGACAGATGACAGACACTATGGAGTACTGTTGTTAGCAGAAACATCTTCCTCAGTGGGAAGGGGGAAGGGGCGGGGGACGACGCTGAATTAGTAAAGGTTTTCTAGATGAACAGAGGTGGCAGAGTGAATCTCTCTGTGTATGTAGAAAGCGGATTTATTAGGATATCACACGGGCTGTTGTCCAGCTAGTCCAACAATGGCTGTTAACCAGTGGAAAGTTGAAGAATCCAGCAGGTTCAGTCCATGTGGCTAAATGTCTCTAATGCCAGGAAGAGGAGGAAGAGGAGGAGGAGGAGGAGGAGGAGGAGGAACTTGCTAGCCGCAGCAAATTCAAGCAGACAAAAAGAGGTACCATTTGCAATGTCCTTTATATAAAGTAGGCCGCCACCAGAAGCTGTGGCCTTGACTCAAGCTGGATCTTAGCACCTCCAAAGATCCAGATGAAAGGAGGAGTTTCCCATTTCAAAAGCTATAATTAAGAAAAATCCGCCCCCCCCCCCCCGAGTATCCAAATGTTCGCTTTTGATGCCAGACGTAGTTAGTTTGACTACCAAGAATAGCCATTGCATCAGCCAAGCAGAAGAGCTGAGAAAGAATCCCCCCGCCCCACGGCAGGCAAAAAGAGCATGGGAGTCATTTCCAAAGTAATGCGTTTCTACAACAGTGGCAGCATTGATATGTTCTAGGAGAGGCTGGATACTCACATATAGGTTTGCCTACTCCTAAGCATGCTAAGTTAAGTCCCCTTCTGAACATTGTCACAACGTCAAAGCAGAGATATTTAAGGGCATACTTAGCTCAAAGTCATGTAGAAACATATATAAATTACAAAAATGATAAACAGAAATGCATCTGGAGTGCTCATCTTGTACCACAAGCTCTTAGCTGAAAATAAGCAAGTGACACCACGAAAGGAGATTGCACTGGGGCGGGGAAGGAGTGCTGTGCTACGTGTCAGTTATGATGTGTGATCTAACAGATAGATGTACCCATGCCACAATTCTCACATACGGAAATGGCACAGAACACAAATTCAGAAAACATCCAGGAAGTCACCTATCAACACTGTGGACACAGTTCCTAGGGGAACAGCTTTGCTGAGCTATTCTAACTTCACCATAAGGCTGTTTTTGCCTCTGAGCAGGCTGGTTCAGAGAAAGGCCACAGCTGCTTACAAGCAGGGCCAGAAGGAGTTAACTTTCACTAGCCCTGGCTGTTCTCTGTCTCGGGGCTGTGACATCACTGTATAGGATTCTATTTTAAGCTTTATTTGTATTTTATATGTATATGGGTGTGTTTGCCTGCATGTGTTTCTGTGCAGTACCAACAGGAGCCAGAAGATGGCAGGAGAAGCTTAGGCCTGGAGTTACAGGAAATGGTTACCCACCAACTGCCCTCTGTAACAACACTCACTGTTCTTTTTTTTTTTTTTTTTCTGAGACAGGGTTTCTCCATGTAGCCTTGGCCGTCCTGGACTTGCTTTGTAGACCAGGCTGGTCTCGAACTCACAGCGATCTGCCTGCCTCTGCCTCCCGAGTGCTGGGATTAAAGGCGTGCGCCACCACGCCCGGCTTTTAATACTCACTGTTCTTAAGTGCTATGCTATGTCTCTAGCCACTTAAAATTTTTTTTATGTATTATTTTTATACATTTTAACTAAAACATATTATATCACTTTCCCTTTCCTGTCCTCTCTCCATCCCTTCTCAAATTATTCCTAGCCCATTTCTTTCTTCTTAAGAATGTGTGAATAAGGGGCTGGAGAGATGGCTCTGTGGTTAAGAGCACTGACAGTTCTTCCAGAGGTCCTGAGTTCAATTCCCAGCAACCACATGGTGGCTCACAACCATCTATGATGTGATCTGATGCCCTCTTCTGGCCTGCAGGTGTACGTGCAGGCAGAGCACTGTATACATAATAATAAATAAATAAACCTCAAAAAAAAAAAAAAAAAAAAGAATGTGTGACTAAGTATGCTCAAATATATGAATAAAGCTTACTAAGTCTGTTTCTGTTGACTGTGTGTATTGGTTTCAAGACTGGCCACAGTGCACTAGATAGCTGAATAGGGAGCTGATGTTCGCCTGAGGCTAGTTCTCCACTCGGAGAAGACTTTCCATCTGGAGTGAATTCTGTTCATGATCTCGTGACCTCTTGGCTATCTGTAGAAGCAGACTGACCTCACCTATGTTTTGCTATGGAGGCAGACCTTACCCAAATTCCCCAGAATTCCATACTCTGTCTTTCCTAGAGTGTTACCTAGCCTTAAAAGAGACGTCACATGTGCTTTGTGGCTGGCTGACCTCTGTGCTATTGGTCAGAGACCACATTGAATTCTAGGACTTTTAGCCATAGAACCTACATTCGTGGTCGCATGTAGTGTGTACGTAGGCACACATGAAGCATCAGTGTGCTCCTGGAATCGGACTGATTGGACTGGTGGTTGCCTGGAAATCTTTCCCCAAATTGTGCTGTGCTTTAAATATGCACCGACTATCATCAGCCTCCCCCACGTCTGACCCAGGTTGGCAAACTCAATCTGCTTTGGGTTTTCCTTCTTCTTTCTTTTATCTTTCATCTGCTTCCCTGTCTGATAACTGCAGAGACCCCTCAACAGGAATTAGACCCCCAAAGGACCTAGGATGCCTTAGACAGGGAACATTTATCAGGAATAGACAACTTGGAGTGGAAAAAAAAAAAATCCCCCAGAAGCTAAGAGCACTGAAGTTTCTCCCAGAGTGCCCAGGTTTCATTCCCAGCACATAAGGCAGCTCACTACTATCTGTAACTCACGTTCTAGGAGCTCTCACACCATCTCCTGGCCTCCCAGGCCAACAGGCATGACTTGACTACAAAGACACACATACAAGCAAAAACAATCATAGAAATAAAATAACAACTAAGATTCTTTTGGCAAGAGGCTTGGCGGGGGGTGGGGTGGGGCGGAGACTTGTACCACAAAACGTATTGTTCAAGTTCGGTACAGTAGTGCATTTCTTCAATCCCAACACTCAGAACACAGAGGCAGGAAGATGACTGTGAGCGTGCTACATAGTCAACACACACACACACACACACATTGAAAAGAAGAACAAGGCTAAATAACATAGATAAAAAAGGAACACTAGAGAATTGGGGCAATACAGTACTTCTTAAAGTCATTTCATATGTTTGCCACCAGTGCCTATACAATCATGATCAAAAATGAATATTGCCAACCATGGTAGCATATGCCATTAATCCCAACACTTTGGAGGCAAAGTCATATCCATGAATTTGAGGTCCCACTGGTCTACATAGTAACTTCCATAGTATAACCCATTTTTTAAAATTAAATTGAAAAAAATTTTTACATATTCATTTATATTATTGTACATATATACAGTAAACTACCTACAGCAAAAAGAACCATGGCACAATCAGGAATTATATAAATGTTACATTCTTAGTGTTTTGGCTATTTGTATTTGACAGCCTGGAAGAAAACATCTTTCCTATCTTGGTGCATCTAAAATTCTGAATGTAAATCAATATCTATCATATCTGGTCATTATCAATTTAAAACATTTATCTAGACCTAAAAACATATTAGCCCCTAAACAATTAAGCTTAATTGTAAGACTAAACTATCTGGTCTTCAACCCAATGAGAGACTTGAGAAGGAATAAAATTAATTACCTGAGTATACAGAGTGTATAGGTTAGCAGCTTCCCAAATGAGAAGATGACAGAGACAGATTGCTATCTGAGCAGTCAGCCAAAACTGTATCTAACATTGGAGCATCATCTTCAGCCTTTTGGCCCAATATATCTGACAGACATATTTTTGAGGCAGGAACTATTGAGGGCTTGCTTGCCCTGACTTGGCAGAATTTGGTTGTTGACTCTGCCTACATCCAAGATTACCCTTTTTTAGGCAGAATTCTGTCTGTGGTAGAAACAAGGACATTTGCCCAGTGGCTTGTTTGCCATATTTGAAGCCATCTTCATAAGGAGGTTCTTTGATGCTTATCATCCTCTTTCAGGTAGGCTGGGTGTTGTCAGGAGTTAACCTGTCTCATTGTCAATGAATCTTTAAAATAATAAAAACACTTCTAAATGCCATATTCTGCACGTCTCTGAGGTTTCTGAGGACCTTATCTAACTATTCTACCTTATCTTTCTATGGAATCATATCTATCTGCTACACCTAAGATTCTTTTTTTTTTTTTTTTTTTTTTTTTTGAGACAGGGTTTCTCTGTGTAGCCTTGGCCATCCTGGACTCACTTTGTAGACCAGGCTGGCCTCGAACTCACAGCGATCCGCCTGCCTCTGCCTCCCGAGTGCTGGGATTAAAGGCGTGTGCCACCATGCCCGGCTACACCTAAGATTCTTGTGATGAAAAATAGACTAGTAATTGATATGACCATGATTTGATCAACTAATAATTAATTTTATAACTTATTTATCCTAAACAGCCTGCAGTAGCACTTTCAAAGTATTGGAAGTCAACCTTCTATTACAATTGAGTTATAGGGGTACAATACCGCACATTAGAGTAGAAATATAATCTTAAATTTGAATTCTATACCACTGTATCTAAAATTAAACTTATTTCGCATCTATATATAAAATTCTATGCCAGTGAATTAAAAATAACCTTGTGAGTGACAATTAAGGCATTAAGTTGAGGAGTAGACTCACTAATCTACTTTTTGTTTTATCTTCCCTATATATTTCTATATTCCCCCTTCTTTCTCTTTTTTTTGTTTTTTGTTTTGTTTTTTTTTTTTGTTTTTTGTTTTTTGTTTTTCGAGACAGGGTTTCTCTGTGTAGCCTTGGCTATCCTGGACTCACTTTGTAGACCAGGCTGGCCTCGAACTCACAGCAATCCGCCTGCCTCTGCCTCCCGAGTGCTGGGATTAAAGGCGCGCGCCACCACGCCCGGCCCCCTTCTTTCTTTTTAACCCCTATCTCCAAGCCTAAGAATGGAAGATAAAGGAAAAGAGAGACATCCCTGAGTCCAACTTTGTTTTCTGTCTTAATAATTCCTATAATGACTTGTAGCCAACTCCCAGTGAAAATAAGTATAACCCATCTTAAATGGATCTAAAACTTAAAAACAAATGATGAATATTGTCATGTCAATAACCAGGGAACAATCACAAAAATGTTGTGAGGTAAAACTTTATTTTATGCCCAGGCCAAACTTGTAGTCTCTTCTGAAGTAGGAGAGAGGGATGGCCCTGATTAAAAGCTGAGGTACATAGCAAGTGATTACAAAAATAGAATTTTTTTGGCATTTACTAGTTTAGTTAATTATCAGCCGGTTCTCAGAACATACCATGAACAATGGAAACAATTTATGAAGTGCAAATTTCAAGATTATAGCAAGTTAAAAACAAAAAAACAAGACAAAACAAAACAAAAACCAGGCTTACCCTTAACTTGGAACATGATTAGAGTAAATGCCATAAGGAACAATATAACTCCACGTGTGATGCACTTATATTAATTATCTGTGGTTTTTGGTCATCTGAGGCAGGCAAATCATTAGTGATTAACTAGAGAAAAGTACCACTGAAGTAAGATATTGGCTGTGTTGGGTCAACTGATCATGGTGGGCTAGAGCTGAGAAATCAAATGGGATTAAAAAGAAGAACCTATCATTACTGCTACAAAACCCTCTTGAAAGTATTTCCTTAAGTTCAACAAACAGAAGTTGAGCTGGGCGTGGTGGCGCACGCCTTTAATCCCAGCACTCGGGAGGCAGAGGCAGGTGGATCGCTGTGAGTTCGAGGCCAGCCTGGTCTACAAAGTGAGTCCGGGACAGCCAAGGCTATACAGAGAGACACTGTCTCAAAAAACAAAAACAAAAAAAAACCAAACAGAAGTTGTATTCCATGAGATTCAAAGGCCACACCTTATGCCAACAGCAGATTCAGCAGTGAAGGAGTGTTCCCCTTTCTCCACATCCTCACAAGCACGTGGTGTCACTTGAGTTTTTTTTTGTTTTTAATCTTAGCCATTCTGATGGGTATAAGATGAAATCTCAGAGTTGTTTTGATTTGCATTTCCCCGATAACTAGGGACGCTGAAGCTTGCCATGTATTAAAAAAGTAATAAGGAGTCTATGGGAGGTCTTGGAGGCAGAAGAGAGATGGTAGAAATGATGTAATTATAATCCCAAAAAAACATTTTTAAAAAACTAAACCCAGTTTTATCGCCATGTGCTCCAAAGACTAGAGATTTGTGCTGGAGCACACCACATAGCACGCTTTTTCTCTTAGACTGAACATCTGAAACCGAGAAAATAACAAGAAATTAATTTTCTAAAAGATCAAGATTCTTGATTGTCTGCTCTATGGACCTGAGAAATGACCAGTCAGGACATGTACTGATCATCCAAAATTGATTAGCTCACTACTCCTTGATAATGTCAATGACTCTCAAAGCAGGAAAGCTTCCACCCTCCTTCTCCAGCCCTTTCTGTGCTGTGACTAGCTGGTCATAGGCCTTAATCCCTGCACAGGCCCCTCTTCATCTGAAAGGCTCGATGAAAACCAGAGAGCTTGGAGGACACTCACTCACTGGCCTCCATGTTTCCTTTGCGTTGACCAGTCAAGGCCCATCCTGGAAGAGTTGCAGGACTGTCTTCCCAGCACTGGGCAGCAGAGGGCAGGCTTGAGTATTCAAAGCAGTTCTCAATTACATAGCATGAGGCAAGCCTTGGAGAGAGGAGACATTGCTCTAACAGGAAATAAATAATCAACAACACTTGGGAAAAATGGAAAGAAATTCTTAATGACCTGGAAATATTGGAGAATAAAAACAAATAAGATATTAAAGCAGTGATAGATTTAAAGAAAATCAAATTTAAAAAGTGACATCAAGAATTGGCTTTTTAAAAAGATAAATATAATTTGAATAAAACAGCAACAGAAGCCGGGCGTGGTGGCGCACGCCTTTAATCCCAGCACTCGGGAGGCAGAGGCAGGCGGATCGCTGTGAGTTCGAGGCCAGCCTGGTCTACAAAGTGAGTCCGGGATGGCCAAGGCTACACAGAGAAACCCTGTCTCGAAAACCAAAACAAAAACAAACAAACAAACAAACAAACAAACAAAAAACCAGCAACAGTGACTTGGAAAAAGAGCAGGCTGTTACCTGGTAAAGGAAATGGTGTTAATAAGATGCTGTGTGGCCTTGCCCCTATGTGCAGTGTTAGCTCCTGAGATCTGTAACCAGACACACACAGCTACAGCCAAGGCTACACAGAGAAACTCTGTCTCGAAAAACCAAAAACCAAAAACAAACAAACAAACCAAAAACCAAAAACAAAAAAAACACTAGGTTGCCTTCCAGAAAGCCCACATGCCTAGTGATCTGCCCCCCACCCCCTTCATATAGCCATTGACACTAGGGAGCAACAGACTGGGATTAAGGCTACCTGAGTTAACCGAGTTTCTTAGATCTTGTCTCAGAAACATTTTCCTACAAGGCTGGAGGTGAAGCTCTTCTAGAACATTCCTTCCTAGGGATAAATCACTCCACACACCTAAGAGGTGAATAAGGAGAAATCTCTTTAATGACAGCAGAACTCAGCTCCAGCTAATGACCAGAGGTGCCAGCTTAGAACAGATTTTGCATTCCATATATGCTGCCGTCCCTAAGTCTATTCTAGGTTTAGGCCCCAAGTTATACTTTGAACAACTTAAATGTGGACAGAAGACTGCAAGTCCAGCCTCTAAGGCACATGGAGATTTACAGAGCAAATCTTTCTTCTAAATCATATATTATGATCTAAAAGATATTTTTAAAAGGCTTGCAGTGCCACCATTCTCAGAAATACAAAAGTAAAAATCCCGCAAATATAAAAAATATCAAGTAAAAATCACCTATCAGCACTGTGGTCACAGCTCTTAGAAAAAGGCTGCCTTGGCCTCAGAGCAGGCTAGTCCAAGGGAAGGCCACAAGTGATTCTATGCATTACCAGTAGTTAATTTTAACTAACTTTGACTGCTGTCTGTATCATGGCTATGACATTACTATAGAGAATTCCATTTTTGTTGTTGTTGTTTGTTTTTCGAGACAGGGTTTCTCTGTGTTAGCCTTGACTATCCGGAACTCGCTTTGTAGACCAGGCTGGCCTCGAACTCACAACGTTCCGCCTGCCTCTGCCTCCCAAGTGCTGGGATTAAAGGCGTGCGCCACCATCGCCCGGCTGAGAATTCCATTTTTTAAGCTTTATTTTTATTTCAATAGATGGATGTTTTGCCTGCATGTGTCTGTGCGCAGTACCTGCAGAGGCCAGAAGGGGGCATCAGATCCCTTGTGACTGGAATCACAAGAGCTAGTCGGCTAGCAGGTGGCTTTCCCTGTGTCTTCTCCAACAATATCCAATGGGTTTTCGTTTTGTTTTGTTTTGTTTTTTGGTTTTTGAGACAGGGTTTCTCTGGGTAGCCCTGGCTGTCCTGGACTCACTTTGTAGACCAGGCTGGCCTCGAACTCACAGCGATCCGCCTGCCTCTGCCTCCCAAGTGCTGAGATTAAAGGTGTGCGCCACCACGGCCGGCTCCAATATCCAGTGTTCTTAACTGCTGCGCTCTCTAGATGCTTAAAAAATATTTTATACATGTTAATTAAAACATATTACATCATTTCACCCTGTCCTTGTATTTTCTCCATTCCTTTTCAAATTCTTCCCTTCCATTTTTTTCCTTTTATGTATGTGTAATATATGAATAAAACTTGCTGGTCAATTTCTGTATAGTTTCATGGATGAACACTTTGCATTGGATATGCAGTTAGGGAGCTCATTTCTGTCTGAGGCTAATTCTCCCAGTCGCAGGAGAGGTCCACCTGCCTCTGCCTCCCAAGTGCTGGGATTGCAGGCGTGCACCCGCCCAGGGAGTTCCCTTCTTTACAGATGAACAAGAGTCTGACCCTGAACTGACCTAGGCTGCCTTGGACAGGAAGTATTAGAAAACATGTGTGGTAAATACCTCAGCTAACACTTACCGGCGCCATGGCCCTGGAGTCCTGGAGCTGCAGGGAAGACGATGGCCACTGGCCTGAACCAATCACAGTCCCCCTTGTTCTGTGGGACTCCTACCCCACCACTGGCCACTCTCACCCTGGATGACTTTGAAATCCTGAAATTGCTGCCTCTACTCTCTAAGCACCGTGACTACAGGCCTGCGCTCCCACGCCTGGCTTAGGGGGCCTCAGCTTCATTTAGTGAATGATTACAACGCTGGGATGAGTAAGATGCGGGTTTAAACTTAACTATATTGCAGACCCACTTATCTCTGTGAGCCTGGGTTTCACCATCTGTAGAATATGGACAGAACTCGGCCCGTGAGCTTTGATGAGTTAGAACAGACTCAATGATTGAAAAACCAATATTGCTCATCATTGGAAGACATGGAGTTTAAGGCAAGAGGGCTCCATTTGATGGGAGCCTTCTTCTGTTACTGGAATTAGGACCACAGCCTGTGTCCTGGCTGCTCTAAGAAGCCAGGTTCGGCCACTCATCCTTACTAAGGCAACTAAAAGAACTGAGTTATGCAGCTGTGACGTGCCTGCCTAGAGTGCAGGACACTCTGCAGGTAAGGTGGGCAAGTGCCACTGATGCCCTAGGTCAGCATAGTCCATAAACTGAGTTCCAGGCCAGGCAGAGATTCATAGTGAGACTATTCTTAAAAAAAAAAAAAAAAAAAAAAAAAAAAAAATTAAAAAAATATAATATAAAAGGGAAAACAAATTATTAATGGAAACTGAAAAATTATTAACATATTTATCCAGTGCGGCTAATTTAGAACTGTGATGGAGGTGTAAGGTAACTCATCCATCCTTGGGGGGTCCTAACAGGTTTAGACAGAAGCCAAGAGAAATGCACAACTAAGTGATCTAACCAAGCCATGCAATGACTTTCTTCCCATCTGTAAATCCCGTCACAGTTCTCAGCTCCTTTCTCCACTCTAAGGTATTCGGATGAGTTCATGTTTATTCAGCAGAGATGGTCTCACCTGGAGGAATCCGTCTTTCCCCAAAGTGAGATTCTAGGTGAATTTAAATTTCATGGAATCCACTGTTTCACTAGATGTTGGCCTAGTCACAAGATATAAATGTCTCTTTGTTCCTACAAGGTAGGCAGGTTACAGGGATGACACAGTGAGGAGTGAGGAAGTTAAAAGTCCAATTGAGGGGGCTGGAGAGATGGCTCAGTAGATAAGAGCACTCACTGCCTTGCTCTTCCAACGGACCCAGGTTCAATTCCCAGCACCCACATGGCAGCTCACAACTGTCTGTAACTCCAAGATCTGACACTTTCATACCAATGCACATAGATTAAAATTAAATATTTTTTAAAAAGTCCAATTGAGGACCACAAAAGGGGGACCTGCAGGGTGCTGCAACTGACAGCTACATATAGTTGCCCAGAAGATGAAAGAGTGGAAGACTTGGAGGGAACTTAGCCACCACAGCTGAGTGGACACAGAGAATACGGTAGAGCCAGCTTGTTCTCAGGTACAAAGTATTGCTCTCTGGACTTTGTAATGCTCTTTGTAAATGCCTGACTTCCTCAGCCTTCGAGTGACTTCCATTTGAGTTTCAGGTTCTCCTAACATCAACCTCAGTGACATCTGGAGTCACCACCATGCAGGGCTCCTAACTGATGTTTTGTAGACATCGGGGAAACAGAATAAAATCCCATACAGACAACAGACGGCATAAACTCCAGCAGGGGGTACACCTGACACCTGTCCTTGTGGGTACATGTGGACTTGGTCAAGTGGTCAACCACTGTTTAAAGACTTGTACTTTCAGTTTCTCTCCTGATCATTTTTGTACTCTTCCCTAATTTTGTGGTGATTTGGGCTGGGAAACTTCTTTCATCACCAAGTCTAAGGTTCTGATGCCATCGGTCAGGTAAAAATGAACTTAGGAGCAATGATTCACACCTTACGGCTATTAATGACATGCTCATGAAGCTGACTAGATGGCTCAGGCCCTAAGAGCACTGGCTGCACATTTACAGGGCCTACCTTTGATGCCCAGCACCCAAGGAAGTGTGGGAAAGCTTAAGCTTTGTCACAGGTGGAAGCAGTCTTGGCGGGCTTTACCCTTGGGGCACCCCATGAATACCTTGTGACAGACTGAGTGGAGCCATCCTGGGTCTGGAATTCAGGAAGCAGACCTGGGAACCCCCTCACCGGGAGAAGGAGATGGCACTTCCCACGTGACTCAGGCACTTGGGGAGGAGAGAACAAGTTGAGCCTCGGGGAAAGTGGGGGTGGGGGGGGTGGGGGAGTGGGGTCGGGGGTGGAGCAGCGGACCGGCTGGACCAGCACGCGGGCCAGAGAGACACCTAAGGACCTGTCCCGTGGAATGGATACCGGAAGGTTCACTCTTTTGTCCCTTTAACCATTTTTCCTTCTTGTGTAAGCTAGTTGGGTTGTATAATAAAGTTTAATTATTAAGAAACAGAGCCAACAGATCAGAAGAGTCTGTAAGTCCAAAAATGGGTGGATCAGACACTGTCTTCTGGCATCCACTGAGACCTGTCAAGCACCTAGTAGACAGTGGCAAAGCCTATGCACGTAAATTAAATAAACTTTAAATTAAAAGCCAATATATACATGAAGAACCCCCTTTTTACAATAGGGGATCACGTATGTATGTGTCTTTTCACCATTTGCATATCTGGTGCCCTAGGAGATCAGAAGACTGCATCAGATGTCCTAGACCTAGAAATATAGGTTAGTTCTAAGCCCTCTGATGTGGGTGCTAGAAACCACACTTGGGTACACAGGAGGAGCAATAGTACTAACTGTCCAATTTCCAAATATGTCCTTGTAATGTAGAGGATGAAGATGCTCCATTACTCCTCTGTCTCCTATCACTTGAAGGTGATGAAGTCCCTGCTAGGTGGTTTCTGAAGAATTCAATGAATTTTTATCCCTGTGTGAGTGAACTCTCCACAGTGCTTATTATTTTTATTGTTTACACGGCTCTCTTAATGTGACTAAAGATAATAAAAGGTTTTCTTAAAAAATAAATAAATAAAAGGTTTTGTTGAAATGAACCAGAGTCCAGTCAGATTATATTTGTAATTACTCCATAATTTGACATATGGTCTCTTTTTGAAATCTTTGAGACAAGTATCTCTACAAAGCCATGGCTGTCTCAGAACTCACTATGAGGACCAAGTTGGCCTCAAATTCAGAGACTGGCCTGCTCCTGTCTCCCAGGAGCTGGGATTGCAGGGACGCCCCTCTAAGCCCAGCTGAGACACATTTCTAAAAGGACCAATCTTGAATAAGAGAATGAAAGCATAAAATAAGATTTTTATCATTGTTTTGATGAATAGTAATACATCTCAAAGCCGGGCGTGGTGGCGCACGCCTTTAACCCCAGCACTTGGGAGGCAGAGGCAGGCGGGTCGCTATGAGTTCGAGGCCAGCCTGGTCTACAAAGTGAGTCCAGGACAGCCAGAGCTACACAGAGAAACCCTGTCTTGAAAAACCAAAACAAACAAACAAAAAAAAAAAAAAAAAAAAAAAAAAAAAAACCAAAACAACAACAAACAACAAAACCTCAAAATTCTACAATAATAATTTAAATTGGCAAATCATTCTATATCTTTTCGATAATTGGGTTACATTCTTTGCTTTGTTGATTTCATACATTTCAAAATGTTTGAACTATGTTTGTGTGTGTGTTTGTACACTTATTCCATGTGTGTATGTGGCAGTGAGAAGACAACTTACTCCTGTCTGTTATCTACTTCCCCTATGTGAGTTCTAGAGGTGAAAGCCAGGAAGCCATTTGGTTCAAGTGACCTCATGGGCCCTTATTTGTGTTTAAATATTATTTATGCATGTGCTGGTATGTGAGTGTGCACATGCCACAGTCCAAGTAGAGAAATAAGATGAACATTTGCAGGAGTAATATGGGTCTCCCAGACATTGAAATCAGGTCAACAGGCTTAGCAGCGACCAATTTACTCACTGAGACAATTCTCTGGCATCCATCTGTGTTTCTGAGAAAGTGTTATGAAAAATGTGTTTGGTCTTAAGTATAAACTAACACAATCAAAAAACGATAGCAGTATATAATTTTCATTTGGAAATTAAGTTTATTATTAAAAATGTCCTGTTTTCCTCCATCTGGGGATGACAATATATTTACAATCTGAAAAGAAGACAATATTTTTACTGATGTAATGTTTCAACTAATATTATTTGAGCACCAATGAGATGGCTTTGTGGGAAACGTCTGTGGTGGACAAGCTGGCAAACTGACCTTGATCATCATATAAAAATGGCCAAATAATGCTGGGCGTGGTAGTGCACACCTTCAATCCCAGCACTCGGGAGGCGGAGACAGGCAGATCACTGTGAGTTCGAGGCCAGCCTGGTCTATAAAGTGAGTCCAGGACAGCCAAGGCTACACAGAGAAACCCTGTCTCAGCCCCCCCCTCAAAAGGCCAAATAGACCCCACAAAATTGTCCTTCTATTGCCACATATCTGTCATGGCCTGACACCCCATAATAACATTACTCATACACACACTCTTTGCTGGTACAGTATTGTATATAGTCAAGTTAATCTCATTGCCATCATAGTATCTAGCATCTATAGATAAGTACCTTAGAAAGCAATACTTCAAAACAAAGTACCAAGTGGGAACACGAAGAGGCATGGAACATCAAATGACATATGCATATCCACAACAATCACCCTACGTTGTGAGATATGCAGTTGATTGCTTATTATCTTATTTCATTACATCTCTATCAGGAAGATGAAAATGTTGCTTTGGATACACACATGAGGTAGTTAATGTTTTTTATATTCCCTTCTATCAAGCATTTCAACATCAGCATTATTAAAACATGTTGACAAAACAGGACACATGGGGGCTACATCTTCTACCATTGGACGTAACTCAGGAGGCTGACACTTGAGAATCAAGAGTTAAAATGCAGCCTTGACCAATGACTGACATCCAAGTATTGCTGGATAACAAACATCCTCATCTCAAGGAAATCTGTGAAAATCTGAAAAATAAAACCAGGAACAACGAACCACCCACTGCTCTTTCAGAGACACCCTGACTTGAAAATGATGACCATGCACTGCCCGATACATGTAAACACTGGACTACTCAGATAATGGGGAGTCCACTCTAGACACTGCAGCAGGAAAATCTATCACCACGTGAACGCAGGAATAGAAAACAAACAGAAGCCACACAAGGAATATAAGAATGGCCTAAAAACCTCTGTAAGCAGACTTGTCACACATACAGCAAACTGCAATACTTCATATGTTTCAAAATACAAACCACAGCCACACTAGGTGGTCTCCACCATTACACTTTAATGAGCATGGTGAACAATTCACTTCCTTCAGGTCTATGATGAAAAAGAGATGAAAGAAGTTTTTTTTTTGAAACTGAAGAGAACTATGATGTCTAAAGTCGTTATTGAATTGGTTACATGAATAAAGTTTTTGTCTTGTATGAGTCCTTTCCTACTTCCTGACATCAAAATGATTTTAATGCAAATAAATGAAAACACTCCAAGAGATGGCTAAGCAGTTAAGACAAGTTCATTCCCAGCACCACTGTTGGACTCTAGACAATTTCTTGTAATCCCTGATACAAGAAGATCCAAGGTTCTAATCTTCTTGGGAACCAGCAGGCATGTGTCCATACACACACTGATACCGCATAATTTAAATCAAAACGTATCATTACAAACATAAATTTCACTCATGACTATTCTTGTTTAAGCGTTCATTCCTGAACTCAGGTGTTGAGGCGCCTAAAGGCTTACCTACAGCATTTTTCTACATCACGAATTGGTTCATGTCACAGAAAGCAAGCGTGTAGGCTTGAAGTCAGAAAAACCAACCATTCCCAGTTGATTGGGTATCATTTGGGAAGATTTAGAAAATGTTGCCCTGCTGTAGGAAATAGGTCACCAGGGATGAGGCTTGAGAGTTTCCATCCACACACCATTTGTAGTTCCCACTATGTTTCACGGTGCAGGTTGAGGATGTGAGCTCAGAGCTTCCTGGTTTAGCTGCCATGTGCGACACTTGTTGCATTGGCATTTTCATGGTGATTTCATATCCCTGGGTGAGTTATTTCATGTATTTGAACAGAATAGTGAAATCTAAAAGGGTTCCCTTCCTATTTAAATTCCTAGGGTTTTTGTACATGGAAAAAATGAATGACACCCTAGTGCTTGGACAGATTGTTGACACATGTCAGATTTTCCCCAAGAATAAATAATCTTGTGTAACTGAATATAAGTGTGCTTCCTAAAGATCTTACCAATTCTTTTATCATTATAGATTCCCCTCGGTATGAATTCTTTCAGGTCCTCAAAGACTACTGTAATATGCAAGGGCTTTAACAGACTGATTACACAATAAAGGTTTTACTCTTGTATAAAGAGATACCATGAAGTATAAAACTTTACCACACTGACTACATTTATGGGGTTTCCTTGCAGTATGACTTTTCCTAGTTCCTAAGCCTACTGCTACATGCAGTTATGTGTTCTTTTATGTATTCGTAGGTAACTGTGTTGTGAAAAAGCTTTACCACACTGATTACATGTGTAGGGTTTCTCTCCAGTATGTGTGCTTTTATGTATTTTGAGACTACCTTTTTGTGCAAAGGCTTTATTACATTGATTACACTTGTAAGGTTTCTCTCCAGTATGAATTCTTACATGATTTTTAAGGTGATTTTCACATGCAAAGGCTTTACCACATTGATTACATTTGTAGGGTTTCTCTCCGGTGTGTATTCTTTCATGAACTCGGAGATGACCTTGTTGTGAAAAGGCTTTATCGCACTGATTACATTCATAAGGTTTCTCTCCAGTGTGTGTTCTTTTATGTATTCGGAGACTATTGTAACGTGTAAAAGCTTTACCGCATTGAGTACATTCAAAAGGTTTCTCTCCAGTATGTGTCTTTTTATGTGTTCGGAGATAATTGTGACATGCAAAGGCTTTACCACATTGATTACATTCATAGGGTTTCTCGCCGGTATGTGTTCTTCTATGTATTCGGAGATAATTGTGACATGCAAAGGCTTTACCACATTGATGACATTCATAGGGTTTCTCTCCAGTGTGCGTTCTTTTATGTCTTCGTAAAGAAACGTCTTGTGAAAAGGCTTTATCACAATGATTACATTTGTAGGATTTCTCTCCAGTATGTGTCCTTTTATGTGTTAGCAGAGTACTGTTACATGCAAAATCTTTACCACATTGGTTACATTCATAGGGTTTCTCTCCAGTGTGTGTTCTTTTATGAATTCGGAGATTACTGTCACATGTAAAGGCTTTACCACATTGATGACATTCATAGGGTTTCTCTCCAGTATGTGTTCTTTTATGAATTCGGAGATTACTATGACATGCAAAGGCTTTATCACATTGACTACATTTATAAGGTTTCTCTCCAGTGTGTGTTCTTTTATGTATTCTGAGATGACCATGATCTGGAAAGGCTTTACCACATTGCTCACATTCATAGGGTTTCTCTCCAGTATGTGTTCTTTCATGTATTAGAAGATGACTGGGACATCCGAAGTCTTTCCCACACTGCTTACATTCATAGAGTTTCTTTTCAGTATGTGCTCTCTTATGTGTTTGGAGACTACTGTGATGTGCAAAGGCTTCACCATATTGAATAACTTCATAGGGTTTCTCTCCAGTATGAAGTTTTTCATGTTTTTGAAGACAACTATAATAGGCAAAGCCTTTCCCACACTGGATGCATTCATAGGGTTTCTTTCCAGTCTGACTTCTTTGATGCCTGCAAAGATAATTGGCACATGTGAAGGCTTTACAACATTGATTACACTGATGAATATTTTTATCTATATGAATTAATTTTACAATTTGGTCTAATTGTAAAGAGGTTTTATCACTTTGTTTCCATCCATGGTGCTCCCCTTTGTTATGCATTGTTCTGCATCCTTGAAGACACCTGTAATGGTAAGAGCATTGATGACATAGCTCCCAGTTATAGCGTCATTTTTCTATAGGTTTTCCACATATTTGAAGAGAACTAGAAGAACTAAGAGCTTTACCATACTGATTGCATTCATAAATTTTCCTATAATATACTTGCAAAGAGAACCAGGACAAACAAAAGGATTTCCACATTCCTAGTATTCATAGGGACTTTCTGCAGTGTGAGTTTGTGGATGTAGCCCCAGTGAAGTTGGAAACCCAATTAATTGTAACCTTACACCACATTCTGAAAGTCTACTCAGAGTAGGAGCGTATCTTCTAATTGTTCTGGAAGATAGAGAGGTACGTAGCTTGCTTCAATATCCCTATGCTCGCATGGCTTGTATCCATTGTGACATATGCTTTAACCATTAAAAGAAGAATAGAGCCAGGCGTGGTGGCGCACGTCTTTAATCCCAGCACTCAGGAGGCAGAGGCAGGCGGATCGATGTGAGTTCGAGGCCAGCCTGGTCTACAAAGTGAGTCCAGGATGGCCAAGGCTACACAGAGAAACCCTGTCTCGAACCACCCCCCCAAAAAAAAGAAGAATAGCAGATGAAAGGTTTCCACACTACATTCACCCAGTTTGACTTTTTGTTCCTCATAGACATGTGGGATGGGGATTAAGGTTCCTCCACAACAACATTCTTGACTCTCATACACTGCCCCTCTCACTAAACTCAGCAATGTAACTACAACTCTATGAGAAACACCAGCTTTACTATGGGCCGGTTGCTTATTAGAAGGCTTTGGACATAGACTTATCACCTATATTCAATGTGTACACTTTGCAATTCTGAGTGGTATGAGACTAAACAGACTGGCAATTCTACACCAGCGCTCTAATGGGCTATGATATAAATAGTGATAAATGATAAGGCTTGTTTCCTTGTCTTCCTTCTTAGAGGAACACTTTGCAAAATCAAATCTGATACCTGCCATTGAGATACATGGTTTTATGAGAATTTAATAATCATCAATACAGTTAAAGCAGTGCTTTTTAAAAATATTGTTGCTTTTCTTTAAAACTTCCAGGACACATACAAATTTCCAGAGGAACATTCCTGTTAGCTTGCACATGAAAATTACCTTCCATGTCTTCTAGAACTTTGACAATTATCTTCAATATTATGATCTTCCCAACTGTAGCCTAAAATATAGTACCAGAAAATTTATATTATTGGAAGTTAGGCAAAATTTAAGTTTCTATCTTCAGTGAACCTTAGAACCATGCCTGATTTATCCAATTCATTATTCCTCATTCTCAATTAAAATTACAGAAGAGCATCAGTAACCAAGAAAGTTTTCCCATTATTTTAAAAAGTGAAAGAAAATTCACTATCTTACCTATATCAGTGAGGTTCCTGTAGGTCTCCAGCATCACATCCTTGTAGAGTCTCTTCTGGGCAGGATCCAGCAAAGCCCACTCTTCTCGGGTGAATTTCACACGCACATCATCGTAGGTCACTGCATCCTGTAACACCACATACGTGTATATAAGACAAAGCATGACGGTGACAACACTGTAAATGTATATGGCGTTGACAATAGAATCATGTGATTCTGATGCTTCTTCCACTTATTTCCTGACACAGATGCTCTAATGTAATCACCGAGGCATTTTTAGATAGAAACTGAAAAATCATGTTCACTTCTATCACTCCTGCACCCCTTGAACAGGATATAGCCTTGCAAGAGAAATGCCAATTAATAGACAAGAAGAGAGAGAGAGAGAGAGAGAGAAGAGAGAGAGAGAGGAGCAGATCAAAAGTACTGAGTGCACATCAGAGAGATTGTATGAATAATTATTAACTACGAGTTGGATGTACTGGCTCACGCCTTTAATCCCAGCACTTAGGAGGCAGAGGCAGGTGTATTTCATTGAGTTGATGACAGCCTGGTCAATGCAATGAGTTCCAGGACAGCCAAAGGCACATATTATGACCCTGACTCCCCTGAAAAAAAAAAAAAAAAAAAAAAAATCAACCAACGCCTTCCTCCCCAAAACAAAGAAAGAACTCAGAGGTTTTCACTGAAGTTTTACAAAGAATTATACACTCACTCTAGTTCTGTATTAATATTAAAGAAACCTGACGTGCCCCAGTTTAAACTGCAACATTAATGACATCTCACTAAAAGAGAATATGCATGTTTTCAACAGTCACAAATGGACAGATGAAAATATCAGCAATGGCCGGGCGTGGAGGCGCATGCTTTTAATCCCAGCACTCGGAAGGCAGAGGCAGGCCGATTGCTGTGAGTTCGAGGCCAGCCTGGTCTACAAAGCGAGTCCAGGACAGCCAAGGCTACACAGAGAAACCCTGTCTTGCAAAACTAAAACAAAAACAAGAAAATATCAGCAATGTAAATGTTGATAAAAAAAAATAAGCAAGAGAGGTAGCTCAGCAGGGAAGAGTTCCTGCCAATCAAGCAAATAACTGGGCTCAATTGCCAGTGCTTACACGGGGGCTTGCAACTGCCCATTATTCCGGGGTCAGGAGTTTTGAGTCTGACTACTGTGAGGGCTCGGCACACATGAGATGCATATTCATGCACACAGGCAAAATACTGATATTCATTTAAAAATATCAAAAAGAAACATAAGAGGTAGAAAGAATGTCAAGCGCCTGCAGTTCAGTGGCAAAGAAGGCTTTGGCAGTGTTGATGCTGTAAACAGATGCCATCCTGAGAAACTGTAGTGGATATAAACACGGTTCTGTTTTGATCCCAAGTGTGGGATGTGAAACAGACTTTTATAAGGGTGTGCAGTGTTTGTCTGCTGGAAAGACTTTTGAAAAAACACATGGTGTTTGTCCACTAGAGGAGGAACTGCCTCTTGTGGGGGCATGGTCTTTGCCAACTGCTAAAAATCCTGGTACGGACTCTGAAAGTCCGTGTGTGTGTGTATATATATATATATATATATATATATATATATATATATATATATATACATGGTCTTTGCCAACTGCTAAAAATCCTGGTACGGACTCTGAAAGTCCGTGTGTGTATATATATATATATATATATATATATATATATATATATACACAAATGAGTCCAAATAAGAGGCGTGGCTTTTTGGTTTTGACATTGCTTCCTATCGTTTGGCTGTTCACCACTCAACTTTGAGATGTTCATAGAGAGAACGCCCCAAAGGATGCGTCAAAGTTCTGGGGGTTCCAGCTGCTGCTCCAGATTCCAGTGGCTGCAATTGCACCTTTGCTGAATTACTGGTTTGCTGTTTAACAGGTCTACTGAAATCCTAACTACAATTGCTCCAAGGAACTGAGTCTAAAAACCAATGTGTTATCCACATCAATCACTTAAGTCACCCAAACTTTGATGACTGCAACAACTAGAAAACACGGAACATTTGCTAAGAGATGAAGAGAGGCAAGCCTTTAGGATCAAGAAGAGAAAACTTGAACTGTTTCTCCATAGAAAGCCCCCAAACCAACCAAAAGTCGTGGAACTCATAACATTATACAGCAACTTTACAGAAGGCAAAAATAGGTGGTTTATATAATTAGAGTATATTTAATAAAACCCTAAAATAGGGGCTGCAGAGATGGCTCAGAGGTTAAGAGCACTGGCTGCTCTTCAAAGGTCCCGAGTTCGAGTCCCATCAACCACATGATGGCTGGAAACCATCAATATGGGGATAGGATGCCATTTTCTGGCCTGTGGATGTACCTGTAGGAAGAGCGCGCGTGCGCGCACACACGCACACACACACACACACACACACTCTTCTAAATCTCTCTTTTGCCAGGCATGGTGGCTCACGCCTTTAGTCCTAGAACTCGGGAGGCAGAGGAGGGCAGATCACTGTGAGTTGGAGGCCAGCTTGGTCTACAAAACGAGTCCTCGACAGCCAAGGCTACATACACAGAGAAACCATATCTCAAACAAACAAACATACATTATAAAACATTGTATATGGAAACACAAAGACAGACCTATAAATATAACACAGTACTGTAAGAGATCTACAGGATTACAGTCAAAATTAAAATAAAAGAAATCACTGGCCAGCCCTCATTCTCCCCGCTGCCAATAATAGAAAATGTATTGGAAGTGGAGGGCTATTTCAACTGGAGAGATTCGCTTAAAGCATACAGATGTTTCAGCATTGGAGTAAATACTTTTGACTACTAAAAGTATCTCATTCTCTCATGATAAAGAAAAGAGACTCTGTTAGAATCATATAGAAACCACATTGTTTCCTATGATTGATGACTGGACATAAGTCGGCTCCAGTGTGAGGAAATGCAAACATTTAAAAACAAAATGCAAAAAAGTAATTTTTAAGGAAGCAATGTATTTGTATTATACATCTAAACACCTTGTTTTGCCCTAAATGCTTTGTAAGTCATAAGGACTTTTGAAAATAAATCTATTCCCATTAAAAAAAAAAGATTTATTCTCATTTCTATGTCTATGCTTATGTGTGTGACAATGTCTTCCATGAGGACAGGTCACACACCAAAGAAAAGGGTGTCAGGACCGCTTCATCTGGAGTTAACAGATAGCAATGAGCCTCTCAACTTGGGCTGGGTGTTGGTATATGAACTCAGGTCAACCTAGAATAGTATTTGCTGAGTAACCTGCCCAGCTCGCATGATACTTTTTATCCAATAAACAAAAAGTCATTTACAGATTAATAACAACAAAACCCCTAAATAAATATAGAATGAAATAAATGATCACGGGAAACCTGATGCCTCAGTATTAAGACATTGGGTGTGGGACTTGGTGGGATGGCTCCAGACTTCCCCACTCTCTGTTACCTGAGACCCAGTACTCAGAGTTATTCCCAGTGCTACAGCTTCCTCTCAACCTGCCCACGCCTCTGTAGATGCCACAGGCCATCCCCATTTGCCTTTCTCTTCCTGTCTTATCACTGTGTCCTCATCTGACCTACTCTTTCTGCGTCATCTCTGTGTCCAAGCTCCCAACTATGGGCAGACACACCCTGCTTAACCAAGGTCATTTCAGTCAGAAGACTAGGTTGCTGGTTCAAAGACCCACCCCGCTATCTGTTACCCCAGCCCCAATTCTCATAGTTGCCCGTAACACTGGAACAGAGTATCAGAGCATCCTTCTTCTCTTCCTTTCTGTGCCGCCTGCAGATACCACAGCCTCATCTATACGGGCCAGCCTGAAGGCAGGTAGACTCCCCTTGCTCCAACATGCCATGCCTGCCAGAAGACCAACTAGGCTGTCCACAGACCTACCACACTATCCAGGACCCCAGACCCAATCTTCCCAGTTGCCCCTGGCACTGCACCTCTCCCCGCTACACCACCAGAGGATTGCTAAGGTCACCTCTCCCTGAACTTCCCTTTCCCCGACCTCCAATGACAGCAAGCATTCCCCCTTGAAGACACCAGCCAAGCAGGTCAATAATAGGAGAAACACTCAGTCACAACACTCTCTGAAAATCCAGAGAGCAAACAGAAACCCAGGAACAAAAGTCCCACCCAAACACGACAAACCCAGAGTTCAGCATGTAGAGCTGTAATCACCTCAAACCCAGATGATTAACACCAGCATAGGAACATAATCAGCCACAGTCAGCAAACTACGTCACGGTTAGAGCCAAGTTATCCTATCACCGCAGATCCTGAAAATTCCTACATAGCTAAAGCACAAGAAAAAGACCTAAAATCAACTATATGAAGGTGATAGAGGTCCTTAAAGAGAAAATGAATAAATACCTGAAAGAACTCCAGCGAAACCCAATCAAACAATCAGAGGAAACCAATAAATCCCTTATATAAAGCCAAGATAGAAGCAACAAACACTTGAATGAACACATAAAACTTTTCAAGACCTAAAAAGGGAAATAGAAGCAATAAAGAAAGCAGAAACTGAGGGAATTGTAGAACTGAAACTTTTAGAACTGCAACGAGAAACTACAGAGGCAACATTTACCCACAGAATAGAGATGAATGACGGAATCTCAGGCACTGAAGATACGACAGAAGGAATGGATACACCAGCCAAAAAATAAATAGAATCTAAAAATTTCCTGGCACAAAACATCCAGGACCTCTGGGACATTATGAGAAGACAAAAGCTATGAATAATAGGAATAGAAGAAAAGAGAAGAGGGGCTGGAGAGATGGCTTAGCAGTTAAGAGCACTGTCTGCTCTTCCAGAGATCCTGAGTTCAATTCCCAGCAACCACATGATGGCTCACAACCATCTTTAAGGAGATCTGGTACCCTCTTCCGGTGTGCAGGCAGAATACTGCATATGTAATAAATAAATCTTTAAAAAAAAAAAAAAAAAAAAAAAAGGAAAAGAAAAAGAAAAGAAAAGAAAAGAGAAGAATACCATCTCAATGGTCCAGAAGATTTTTTCAACAAAATAATAAAAGTTTCCTAATCTAAAGAAGATGCCTATCAAGGTACAAGAAGCAAACAATATACCAAATAAATTGGACCATAAAAAGTCAAAACACTAAATGTATGGAACAAAAAAGAGCTGCATTGCGGAAGACAACTTGTACACCACACACTGAATGTAGAGAGGCCAAGCAGGTGCAGGCTTGGAGACTTCACACCTGTGTTCTGGTCTCTCTGGAGAGAGAAGGTACTTTACAGGTTACAGAAAAAGAAGCCTGGACACCAACCCAGCTAAAACACTCTCCACCTAAAATCTGTCCTGCCAGCAAGATGTGCAGGGGCACGATGACAACAAACTTGTTTCATGGCCAGGGTACCCATGCCCAACAAACACTACCTCGACAGGAATCTCACAGAGATTTAAAGGACAAGAATGTGATGTGAGTGGTTCAGCGCCAGGTTCTCTGGTGATACGTTGTGACTGTTGGCTTGGTATTTGTGTGGGATCCTAACAGTGGGGGCAGGTATAACTCCCCCTCACCTGCTGTTGAGACTCTTTTCCTCCCATTGGTTTGCCTTATCCAGCCTCAATATGAGGTGTATTGCTTTGTTTTTCTGTATCTTGTTTGGGCTTGCTGACTGTCCTCTCTTGGAGGCCTGCTCTCTTCTGAAGAAGAAACAGAGGATGGGGAGCAGATCTGGGGAAGAGGAGGATAAGAGAGGTGGGAGGTAGCTGGGAGGAGTGGACAGAAGAGAAACAGAGGTCAGAACATATTGCACGACAGAAGAATCTATTTTAAGTAAGAAGCATTACTTCAATTTGTCCTAAATGAAAATGCAAAGAAGGGAAGCAATAAGTAGCCAAGAGAAATGAAACAGTGAAGACAGGGAAGGCATGATTTGAGCAGACACAGCTCTCCTTCTGTGTGTGTAGACAGTGAGCAGCATTACACAGGAGTCTGTGACAAGCTCATTCCTGGGCCCTGTCTAGATCTGTGGCATCGGAAATTTTGCTCTCAGCAATACGAATCGTGTATCATGCAGAAAACAAATCCAGGTCATTTTCTTGTGTTAGCTCTCACTAGTTTGGATTGTGGGATAACAGAGGTTCCTGTACATTTAATTTCAAAAGAGTACTCCTGCTTCTCTTTAAGAAAGACTAATATTTGAGTAACTATTTCAATAATAGAAATACATGCATAATATTATACAGCATTGCTACATTAGTTGTATAACACACTAAACATATACAACCTAGTATTTAGGAATGTTAAATACTTTGTTTGTTTGTTTTGTTTTTCGAGACAGGGTCTCTCTGTGTAGCCTTGGCTGTCCTGGACTCACTTTGTAGACCAGGCTGGCCTCGAACTCACAGCGATCCGCCTGCCTCTGCCTCCCGAGTGCTGGGATTAAAGGCCTGCGCCACCACTCCCGGCTAGGAATGTTAAATACTTAAAAGCACATTCTTCACAGCAAAAATAAAGTAGCCATCTAAGGCCAGTTACTTAATCAGAAGAAAACAAAGAGATGAGTCACTTGTGTAACACTGTTATATATTAGTTCAACTATAATTTATTGTCATTATTTAACTTCAAACCAAACAAGTTACTTTTTCATGCAGTAGGATGCGCTGGCAGAAAGCGTTCATGCCATCCAAATAAAGTAACTTCTGCATTTTTACAGTATTCGGTAACAGCACCTTTATTTATCATCTCTACAGCACCACCTGGCCACAAAAGCTTAATATTTCATTTTTCTTCTCTGCATACCAACTAAAAGGGAACAGGGTACTTGGAGCGCATCGTGATCCTTGAGATTGCGAGCTATAAAAACATGTCTTCTGGGCTGGAGAGATGGCTCAAGGGGTTAAGAGCACTGACTGCTCTTCCAGAGGTCCTGAGTTCAATTCCCAGCACCCACATGGTGGCTCCCAACCATCTATAATGGGATCTGACGCCCTCTTCTGGCCTGCAGGAGTACATGAAGGCAGAGCACTATGTACATAATAAATAAATAATCTTTAAAAAAAAAACAAAAAACAAAAAAAACATGTCTTCTGTTTAGCATGGTTGGGCCCCAACACACACATTAGTCAAAGAGCTCTCTGTTTATTGTAAATAGCCCTAGCATACGCCTTTAATCCAAGAGCATCTGTATACAGGAGATAATAACGTTAACCCTAGGTCGAGAGGCGGAGCAAGAAACCAGCTGCCAGGGATCAAAGAGTAGGAGGGAGTTTGAGTTGCCAACATGTAGAAGTGGAAGGCGCTCTTGGGCTTTTAGCTTTTAGCTTTGGCTCTTTAGCGTCTGGGCTCTTCAGCTTCTTGGCCTTTTCTTTTTGAGCTTTGAGCTAACTAAACTTTTGGCCTTGGGATTTTTGGCCTTTTCCTCCTGGGCTGTCAGCTGAGCTAGTGAGCCTTTTGGGTCTTTTCCATCAGGATGTGAGCTTGAGCAGGAAGGTCAGCTGGGTGTTTCCTCTGCCTTTCTGAGCTACCAGGTTTCACCCCAGCATCTGGCTCCTGAGTCTTTATTGGTAAAGTAGACCGTTTTTGGATTTTCATTTAAAAACGACACCCTGCTGTTAAAGCAGAAGTCTGGCATTACCGGGAAGCCCCTGACCTCTTCCCTCCGTGCTAAATGACAACTCCTTTCCTCAGCCAGGTTCCCTCCTCTCTAGTAGTTTCTCTGGAGAAACCCCAGATCCTCTAAGGAGTGTCACATAGCCCTCAGGGAGATTACAGGCCCAATCCTTTCCTGATGAGAAAGCCACTCAGTGTGCCCCTGGGGATTCCTGGAAATACCCTTCCCATTCTAATAAGATGTCTTGGGACCTTAGCTTTCAGCGGTCCTTTTCCCACACCTCTAACCGTACGTGGAGTTCTTCCCTGCAAGCCCCACTGACCACAGGATAATTAAGTCCTGTGTTCTCCTTCTTACAATAGGACTGAGCTGCTGCATGTAAACGAAGTATCCATGACAAAAACATTTCCTCCCTTCTGCCAGCCAAGTCTGAGAATCAGGGCCCTAAAGCCCACCCTACCTCACATCTCATTGAAATAATATAAGAAACCAAAACCATATACCCACTTTTACCTCGCCGTGACTACTCAGAGAGAGTGGAGGAAACATGAGGCAAGCTATCGGCTCCACCCACCCTCTTCTCTCCATTTTACAACCCTGCTGCCCATAGGACTCCATATTAAAAGTAGATAAGCCATCACCCTTCCCTCCTCCTCCACCTCCCACTGCCAAAGCACAGGGAGTGGTCCCTCATTCTCTCTCCGATAGCCAACAAAGCCACACCCTTCATTAGCTTGCAAGAGGGAGAGGGAGAGGGAGAGAGGGAGAGAGAGACAGAGAGACAGAGAGACAGAGAGGGACGGAGGGACGGACGGACGGAGGGAGGGAGGGAGGGAGGGAGGGAGGGAGAGAGCGCAAGCGCCGCCTTCTAACTCCATCCATCGCCTCTCACGCCCACCTGCCCCCCACCACGCAACAGCTTTGCAAACACCGTGATTCTGTTGCCAAACAACAACAAACTCAAAACCCTGGCAAATCCCACTTCTTCTACTCATGGCTCCGATTTGGAGGGAGCCAGAGTTTCAGGAATCCCAAGCAGTTCCAGTTAAAATAGATTACCGCTGCTCTGGTGTTGTGCCATAAAGCTCATTAGATAAATGTAGTAGTCCAGTCTCAATTATTTGGGTGCTCGCTGGGTTAAGAGAAGAAGTGCAGAGCCGGGCGTGGTGGCGCACGCCTTTAATCCCAGCACTCGGGAGGCAGAGGCAGGCGGATCGCTGTGAGTTCGAGGCCAGCCTGGTCTACAAAGTGAGTCCAGGACAGCCAAGGCTACACAGAGAAACCCTGTCTCAAAAAACCAAAAACATAAAAAATAAATAAGCACCACGGCTTTCCACTGCCAGGACTGCAGAGCCTCCCCTTACCCAGGGAATTCACACTCCGGGAGAGTCAGAGGCCAAGAGCCTCTGGTCAGGTCGCCACATGGACCAACAGAGCCACAGTCTTACCCAAGGCCCTTCTCGGTACAAGCATTACAGAGACTCTGATAGCTCGGTAGACCTGCTCCTTTTGGCCTAGGGGTAGTGAACCATGCTCACCACGCACAGTTTGTGGTCTCATAGTCCTCTACAGCTGCATCAGGGAACCCTGGGAAGAGCCTGCAAGCTAACTCCTCGCACTAGTGCGCCTCATTGCTAGGCCTGCCCAGAGTCCCTCAGCAGTTTGGACAACCCAGATAATCCTCAGGACACTAGCAGTTCCTCCAATGGGGGACTGAAGTATTTTATCAGATCACCATGGATTAAAACAGAACTTCAAGGGCTGGAGAGATGGCTCAGAGGTTAAGAGTACTGGCTGCTGCTCTTCCAGACTTCCTGAGTTCAAGTCTCAGCAACCATATGGTGGCTCACAACCATCTATAATAAGATCTAATGCCCTCTTCCGGCATGCAGGTGGACATTAGGCAGAGCACTGTATACACAATAAATAAATAAATCTTTAAAAAGGGGGGGGGGGACTTCAACAATGACAGAGACGAGAAAAAGCCTACAAACTCACGGAAATTGAACAACTCTCTACTCAATGACCCCCCTCCCCCGAGTCAGGGAGGAAATAAAGAAAGAAATAAGGAGCTGGAGAGATGGCTCAGTGGTTTAGAGCACCGCCTGCTCTTCCAGAGGTCCTGAGTTCAATTCCCAGCAACCACATGGTGGCTCACAACCATCTATAATGTGATCTGATGCCCTCTTCTGCCGACAAAGCGCTCATATACAATAAATAATAAATCTTTAAAAATAAAAAGAAGCCGGGCATGGTGGCGCACGCCTTTAATCCCAGCACTCGGGAGGCAGAGGCAGGCGGATCACTGTGAGTTCGAGGCCAGCCTGGTCTACAAAGTGAGTCCAGGATGGCCAAGGCTACACAGAGAAACCCTGTCTCGAAAAACCAAAATAAAAAAATAAATAAATAAAATAAAATAAATAAAGAAAAAAAGAAATTAAACACTTCCTAAAATTCAATGAAAATGAAGACAAAACATACCCAAAGTTACGGAAAACAATGAAAGCAGTGCTAAGAGGAAAGGTCATAAAGAAATGCCTTCATAAAGACAACGGAGAGATCTCAAACTAGCAATTTAACAGCACCCTGAACGCTCTAGAACATAAAAAAGCAGACACAACCATGAGGAGTAGAGAGCTGATATAATCAAACTCAGCACCAAAGTAAATAAGTTAGAAACAATGACAATAATACAAAGAATCAACAAAACCAAGAGCTGGTTCTCTGAGTAAAGCAGCAAGATGGACAAACCCTTAGTCAAACTAACTAACTAACTAACTAACTAAAAGACAGTATCTATCCAAATTAACAAAAGCAGAACTCAATTGATACATGTGGTAAATTAGTTGAATAAGGTCTTCAAAAGCCTCAGAGCCACAAAGAATATGGCATTTCAAGTTGTTCTTACACTCCTAAATTTCTTTGACAATAAGACAAATTAACTCCTGACAACACCCAGCCGACCTCAAAGAAGATGATGAGCATCAAAGAACCTCCTTATAGACAATGGCTTCAAAGGTGGCAAACCAGCCACTGGGCAAAATGTCCTCGTTCCTGCCACAAACAGAATCTGCCTAAAAATGGGCAATTTAGATTCAGGCAGAGTTGACGGCCCCACTCTGCCAAGTCAGGGTAAGCAAGTTCTCAATAGTAGCCCTGCTATATACAAATGATAAATGGGCTGAAAAAGAAATTAGGGAAACAACATTCTTCACAAAAAGCCACAAATAATATAAAATACCTTGCTACAACTCTAATCAAGAACTTCAAGTCTCTGAAGAAAGAAACTGAAAAAGGTAACAGAAAGTGGAAGAATCTCCCACGCTCATGGATCGGTAGGATTAACATTTAAAAAACAGCCAGCTTCCTAAAAGCAACCTACTGTTCAATGCAATTCCCAAGAAAATAACAACACCATTCTTTACAGACCTACAAAGAGCAATTCTCAACTTCATGTGAAACACAAAAACCAAAACCCAGGAGAGCTAAGACAATCCTGCACTACAAAAGAACTTCTGCAGGTTTCACGATCCCTGATTTCAAGTTGCACTCCAGAGCAATAGTAATAAGAACTGCACGGTATTCACATAGAAACAGACAAGTTGATCGATAGAATCATCCTGGGTAAGGTAACCTAAACCCAAAGAGACGTGCATGTTATGTACTTGTTTATAAGTGCATATTAGCCACAAAGTACAGGATAACCATGCTACAGTCCACAGACCCAAAGAATCCAAGCAAGGAGGAGGGGAAATAAAATAGGCATTGGAGGTGGAGGGAGGGAGGAAGCTGGGTGGGGATTAGCAGTGGAGAAAACAGGGTAGAAAGGGCTGGATGAGAGAACCAGAATCAGAAAGGGGGTGGGTGGGGCATCTCTGGGACTTGCCAGGGGCCAGGGATAGGGGAGGTCCCAAGAAGTCTATGGAAGTTACCCTAGCTGAGACAGCAGGAGATGTGGAGTCCGGAGTGGCTACCTCCTGTAGTCATACAGGACTTCCAGTGTAGGGAGAAGACTAACAACCCACCCACAAAACCTTCAACCCAAAACCTGTCCTGCCTACAAGAAGTGCAGGGATAAAGACAAAACAAAGATTGAGGGAATGGTTGAAGAGCCCTGGCTAATGGGATTCCAATTTTTCAGCAGGCATCATCATCTTGAGCCTGTCCCTAAGTACACCTCTGTTGTTGGAAAAACCACAACTGGTCCAGGAAAGGAACCACCCTAGGCCTGAGCCAATAAGGGGACAGCGGGAAAGTACCTAACATCCCTAGACGTTATGGATAGATTGCTTAAGCATTTCTTGGTCAGGCTTGACCAATCCCCTAGTACCAACCAACCCTTGCTAAATGTCAACCAATCCTGTAACTCCAAACTAGAAACTCCTGCTCCCTGCTGTAACCCCACTGAAGACCCTGCCTAATGACAGTTGGCGGCTCTCTCACTACTGATGAGTGGCTTTAGTGAGGTTCGGGGGCCCTCAGGCTCATGTTTGAATAAAGGCTCCTTGCTTTTGCATATTGCTTCGGACTCTTGGTGATCTTTGGGAATCTAGCAATCTGGGCCTAACATGGCTGACCAAAGACTGGCCCTACTTGAGACTCATCTCATGGGAGTAAACCAATCTCTGACACTATTAATGTTACTCTGCTATGCTTACAAGAGCCTAGCATAAATTTTCTGAGAGGTTTTACCCAGTAATGGATGCAGCAGAGCTCCACATCCAAACATTAGACAGAGCTCGGGAGTCCTGTGGAAGAGTTGGGGAAATGATAAAGGGAGCCAGAGGCATCAAAGCTCCCCCAAGAACTACAGTCAGCTAACCTGGGCCCATGGGGGCTCATAGAGATTGAAGCACCAACCAAAGCATATGCATGGACTGGTGCTAGGCCCCCTGCATACATGTAGCAGATGTGCAGCTTGGTCTTCATATGGGTCCCCCAGCAACTCGAACGAGGACCCTCTCTGACTCTGATGCCTTCCTTCTGATCTCATTCCTCTAACTTGGCTGCCTTGTCTGGCATCAGTGGGACAGGATGTGCCTCGTCCTGCAGTGACTTAATGTGCCAGGGGTGGTGGTGGTTGGTACCCATGGAGGATCTCCCCCTTCTCTGAGGAGGAGGAAAGGGGAGGATGGGGAAGAGGAGTGTGTGGATGTGGTGGGGGGAGATTTGGAGGAGGGGGGAGCCTGTGATCAAGGTTTAAGTGAATAAAAAAAAAACTTGATGGAGGAAAATATGAAATTTAAAAAGTAATATCAATAACTCTTTGAGAAGACAAATATAACTGAAAAAGCAAATAGGTATACTGACTTTGAAAAAGAACAGGCCCTTCCCTGGTAGAGGGAATGGCATTAATAAGATACTGTTTGACCTCATCCGTGTGCACAATATTAGATGCTGAGACCTGTAACCTGACACACCCAGCTACAGCCTGTGTCTCACATTTCTGACCTGACTCAACAGTATCAATGAATTCAATATTCACTGGCTCAATTTACCTAAACTAATTTGCCTAAACTGTACACCCACCAATCTAGTCTGTTTTCATTCACAGGTGTGGATTAATACACACTGGGAAAGTACAAAATCACTCACCTTGCTCTGTCAGGCCCTTCCTCATAATGGTGACCCCTGCAGCTGACTCCCTTAAACTTTACCCTGCTTCACCCTGCAGTGAGCACAGTACATCCTGTTCTGGTCTGAAGGCAGAAGCCATGATGCACGTGCACATCCTTTGCTGTTACTGCAATGGACAGTTCATTACACAACGCAAATAAGTAGCTTTAAAACTCTGTTGTACTATAAGCATATACAGGGAGAAGAAGTCCCCCTCAGTCACAGTCATAGGGGAGGGGAGTAAGGGGAAAATGGGAGGGAGGGTAGAATGGGAGGATACAAGGGATGGGATAACCATTGAGATGTAATATGAATAAATTAATAAAAGAAAAAAAAAGAAAACGCTGTTGTAGTACAGCCCTTTAACTTAAGAGTTTAGGGGGGCTGGAGAGATGGCTCAGGGGTTAAGAGCACTGACTGCTCCTCCGGAGGTCCTGAGTTCAAGTCCCAGCAACCACATGGTGGTTCACAACCATCTGTACTGGGATCTGATTCTGGTCTGCCGGTGTGCACGCAGATAGAGCACTCATACTAAATAAATAAATAATTCCTTAAAAAAAAAAACAAAAAACAAAAAACAAAAACTTAAGAGTTTAGGAAGTTAAATCAACAGGAAAGCAAGGTCATTGCCCTGGGGAGCAAGAGACTGGGATCAAGGTGACCTGAGTTAACATAGCTTGTCTCAGAAACAGTTTTCTAAAAGGTTGCAGATGCAGCTGTTCTAGAAACAATGGGGAGAAATGACTGCGCATAAAATTAAAAAGTTAATTAAGAACAGTTCCTTAAATGACAGCATGCATTCAGCTCTGGCTAATGCTCAAAGAGGAGCCGGCTGAGAACAGATTTTTGCATTCCACATACGCTGTCACCCTTAAGCCACTTTTAGGTTCAGGTCCCAGCTTGTGTTTTGAACAGTGTAAATTTAGACTGGAGACTGCATGTCTAGCCGCTTACACAGATGAGAGCCTTACACAGCAAAGATATTCCCAGAATTATGTCTTAAGCACAAACAGCAGGTCACTCTTCAGTGACAGAATCCTAAGTGTAAGGTCCCAGAGGATGAGAAAGATACGAAAATAGGAAGTAGAAAAGATAAAAGTCGCACTGGGGAGGTCTGTTGTTTTCAATAAGATCTGAATCATCCCATTTTACCAATGAAAACTCTTCTTTTTTTTTAAAATTTATTATTCATACAGTATTCTGCTTGCATATGAGCCAACAGGCCAGAAGAGGGCACCAGATCTCATTTTAGATGGTTATGAGCCACCATGTGGTTGCTGGGAATTGAACTCAGGACCTTTGGAAGAACAGCCAGTGCTCTTAACCTCTGAGCCATCTCTCCAGCCCCCTAATGAAGACTCTTAAGCCAGATATGGTATGAAAGCCTGCTTGCACAAAGAGGCAGAGAGAAGACCCAGCTGACCTTTCTCCTCAGTGATGTCCCAGAAGGAATCCCTTCCTCCCATGACATCTCAAACAACCTCCTTCAACCTGAATGGCCCTCCCTTCCGCTTCCAGTGTGTCACTCTATCCTTCCTCCCTCTTACTCCATGGTTTTGTCTTATTAATCTTATGTTCACTTCCTGTCAACTAGTCGCTTGCTCCACCTCTTGACCTGTGATTGACTTTATTTAATCCTGTTTACAATATTGAAACACAAAGCTCTTGGGTTAAAGGTGTGTGCTAAGGCTGTGCCAAACCACAACTAAAAACAAGTTTTTCCAGTAAATATCACAATCTCAGGGTTCACAGTGTGATCAAATATCCTGCAACAGAGGTCTTGCAGAAGCTACGTCTTATGCCAAGTAAACTTCTTTTTTTGTTTTTTTTTTTTGTTTTTGTTTTTGTTTTTTTTTTTCGAGACAGTGTCTCTCTGTATAGCCTTGGCTGTCCTGGACTCACTTTGTAGACCAGACTGGCCTCGAACTCACAGCAATCTACCTACCTCTGCCTCTCAAGTGCTGGGATTAAAGGCGTGTGCCACCACGCCCAGCCTGCCAAGTAAACTTCTTAAGAGGACTAGCATTTTATATGCTGCTTCCAGGGGAAAATGGAAGGAAATGGGAGACATCTATCATACAACGGGACAAACTCAGGAGTCTAATGAGCAGTTCTGTACAAGGGCAACACAGGGAATCTCAAGAACATTATGACCAAGCCTACATTGGCTTTGGGACTGTAACCACAACCCCACGTAGTGGGAAGAGTTGGGTTCTCAGGATCTGAAGCAAGTCCTCCTGAAAGCCTCTGGCCTCAGACCATCACCAGTTTTCCCAAACACGTTCCTTACTTTAAAGAAGCTTTATCTCATTCTCAATATGCCAGCGCCTCAGGGAAAGCACCCAAGGCCTAGGCCCCAAGCTGTTACTGGCTCTGTCAATCATGTTACCGGGTTTGAGAAAGAGCTCTCATTCTCCATACACGAGGGCTTCTGGAAAGCCCTGCTTGATCAAGTCAGCGCTCAACTCAAGTGGTTTTCCTTTTCAAATAATTGTCACTCAGTGGAGTCTTGCCCCTGCGGCATGCTTTTCTCAAGAAGAAAACTGGACCTTTATGACACATCGTGCCTTAATGCTGGTTGTGAGCCCGTTGTTAGCAATCGGGCACCTTCATGTCCAGCTCTAGGGACTTAAGAGACAGCAGGACATGTCATCACCTGCCACCCAGATTCAACACATTCCCACTGTCACCAAGAGCCACATGTCCCCTCCCTGTGCATGTGCTACATGACCTCATGAGAGGACCTGGTTCTTTACCCCCACCCTCACCCAGATGCAGCCTGTGTCCCATGGTGTGACTCTATGGATTCCGCCGTATAGTTCCACTACCTACATCCCAGCATGTGGTGTTATGACTCACGAAGCTCTCCCGGTGCTTGTGCTCCCCTCTGGGAGTTGAAGCCATGCCGGGACCCTATTTCCAGTCCACCTGCAACAGGTTCACTTTTCACCCCCCCAATCACTACATTCCTGCATCCAACACCAACCGATTGGTGAGTTTCCCCTTCCTGGTCAGCGAAAACATTTCCCTGGGTCCAAGGGACTGACCGTTGAGCACCCAGCACCCCTCTGGTACCCTTGGAGGCAGAGGAACTCGGCCACAGTGTTTACAGCTACATTTGGCCCTTTTCCTAGACTGTCATCGGGACCTTTTTCCCCTGGGTGAGGCTTTCAGGCTTTCTCTTCTACCAGTATGGTTTCTCTCTCCTCTCTCTCTCTCTCTCATTCTAGTTCTAGGTGAACCATGTCTGCCTGACCCATTGTAGTCCTACCTGTGTCCTTGGGACACCTTGGGCTCAGGTTTGTGACTCCTCTCCTCAGCATGGGAACAATGTCTATGTCCATACCTCCAAGCTCCCCACTGGGACACCTTCTGGAGAACTCCAGATTCCTACACTTAGCACCCAACTTAGGCTTCTAAGCTTACACACCTTTGCAACCAAACTTGGCCCCAATATGCCTTAGACAACAGACCCAAATGGCTACCTACTGGTACACTCTAGATCCCAGTATTATATGGGATCTTTATAATCACTGCCAGTGATCAAGGAAATGGAAGGAGGCCCCGTATGTCCAAGCTTTCTCTGATCTTCGCTCCAAACCTTCCCTCTGGCTCTTCCAGTTCCCCTAGTCAACTCCTTCTAGCTATGAAATCTCAGCCAGAAGAAACCTCTACAACCCTTGCTCCTGCTAACAAGCCCCCTCCTTCCCAGCCCCGACCCCCAGCTCCTTCCTCTCTCTGGCTTCTTCAGCCTCCTCCCTCTCTAACTATCCTACTCTGGCACCTACTTTCACCCCACCAGCAGCTTTGAGTCCCCCGCTACTTGCTCCTACTCAGCAGCCAAACTCCCTCCGTGTCTACCCACTCAGTCTAAACCAGCCTGAGTTCTTCCTTTGTGGGAGGTTACCAGTATGGAAAGCCTGGACAGGGTGCGTGTGTGTGTGTGTGCGCGTGCGTGCGTGCGTGCGTGTATAAGTTTGGGAACAGGCTAGAGCACATGCTGGTGAAGTACAGCAAACTAAGGTAACACCCCCCCCAGGCAGACCCGAGGTAGGGCCTGACCAGGACCCCCAACAGAATTACATCACTCCAGGTGGCATTTTAGCTAGAGATAGGTTTACAACTTGCCTCTTGGCCGGTCTCTGGAAGGCTGCCCTCAAACCAGTAAATTATGAAAAGATCCAAGAGGTCATTCAGGACAAATATGAAACCCCGTCTCAATTCCTAGACTGCTTTACAAAGGGCTTCTGACAGTATAGTACTCTAGACCCCAAAAATTTAGGGGGCAAACACTTCTAATGACCCGTTTCTTTTCCCAGAGTTACCATGGCATTAGGGCCAAGCTTAAGCACTTGGAGAGAGAAACCCTACCTGCATAGGCAGAAAGTCTTTGTGCTGGCCTTTAAGGGGTACCAATGGAGAGATGAAAAGGCTCACAAGCCCTAAAACCCCTATATTGCAGTTAAGAAGCCCAGTGGTACCTACCACCTGGGTTCAAGATCTCCAGCTCAGTTCCACAGTGTGTCATGGCTAACCCTTATCCATTCACCTCCCCTCTCCCCTTGGAGACCTCCCATTTTTCAGTCCCGGATCTCAGGGATGAATCCTTCTCTATTCCCCTTGACACCCAGTGACAAAACATTTTTGCTTTCACCTAGACTGACCCTGGCCCACTTATCTACCCAACTCACCCAGGGGTCCCCCAGATAGCCCACACCTGTTTGGCGAGGCCCTAGGCTCTAATCTACTCTCTATATCTCTCCCTAACTCTGAACTTATTTTTTCTTGGTTTTTCGAGACAAGGTTTCTCTGTGTAGCCTTGGCTGTCCTGGACTCACTTTGCAGACCAGGCTGGCCTCGAACTCACAGCGATCCACCAGCCTCTGCCTCCCAAGGGCTAGGATTAAAGGCGTGTGCTACCACGCTGGGCCCTAACTCTGAACTTATACAGCAGGTAGATGACCGTCTCCTCTGCAGTCCATCCCTACAAATTAGCCAAACTAACACCGCTCTTCTAAATGTCTTGTCCTGCCGGGGCTACAGAGTCACACCTTCTAAGGTCCAACTGTCCACCCCTCGGGTCCCCTGCTTGGGACTATCAATTACCCCAACCCACAAAGCCATTACCTTGTTTAGAAAACACCCAATCTAGTCTCTAAGAGTCCCCTCTACTAAAGAGGACATTTTTTATCATTCCTAGGAATAGCTGGCATCTTGTGCTTCTGGATCCCTCCTTCCTTTTCCCTCCTCGCCCAACCCCTATATGATGGAGACCTAGGCCCCTCTCATAAACCCTTCCTCAAAACTATTACCAAGCCCTTTCAGAAGCTCCAACAGGCCCTCCTTCAGGCTCAAGCCTTATCCCTCCCAGACCTAACCCACCTCTTCTCCCTCGACATCACAGAAAGAGGGATGTGTCCTTGAGATCCTGGGTCACCAGCTGGGACCCTCCTCTGCACCTGTAGCATACCTGTCAAAGACACTAGACCTGACTACGCAGGGATAGCAACCCTGCATACATGCTTTAGCTGCTGCTGAGCTCCTTATTCGCAAATCCAAAAAAACTAACATTTGGGTCACTTCCTACTATCTTCTCCTCCCACAACCTGCCCCACCTCTTAATGTGTAAAAGTAATTTTATTCTCCTGGCTCGACTGTTGTCTGGGAGGCTTACTGCCTCCTTCTGCTGGCTTAGGCCTAGTCCTGGAAGCTTCTAGCCTCCATACAATCTAACCTGGGCCTAGAAAGTTTTCAGCCTCTAGTGCTTATTGCTTAATAAGCTCATTCTTACTTGTTCTTTCTGAGCTCTGGGCTGCCTGGTTCACCTTAGCTGTTCTAGCTCAAATGCTTCTCCCAGGTGATTTATTTAATCTGGCTTCTCTCTTGGCCAGGAAGCGCTCTGCTCGGCCTAACTCAGCAATCTGTTCTAATCTTCTGGCGTCTTTTCATTTTCTGGCCTGTTCTGTCTTCACGTGAGTTCTCTCTCTGCACCCATCTCTCTATTACTGTTGTGGTAAAAACTGCCTCCTCTCTCTGTAAAACTGTCTCTTAAGTAGCTTCCCTTTCCTCTCTCTTCTCGTGAGAGTTGGGAATATCCTATTCTGTCAAATCTTCTCTGATTCATCACCTTTCCTGCCACGCAATTAGACATCACTTTCAAACATGGGTGCTTCCTTCTACAAACTAACTTTACCTTTGTTTGGGATTAAAGGCATGTACCACCACACCAGGACCTAAACTGTTCTTTACCTGATACTTGCTCTATACCAGGCTGACCTTGAACTCAGATCTGTTTGCCTATGTCTCCTGGATTAAAGGTGTGTTTGTATTCCAGCTGGATTTTTGGATAGGATCTCTTGCCAGAACAACCATGTTCTGAATTAACACTTTTCTACTTATGTATGTATAAAAGCTTACAAACTCTACCTCCTTCCAGAGCTCTTTCTCTTCAGGTGGCACTAGTAGAAGGCTCTACACTTACTTTCCAACCATGCCCACCTCTTTTTTTTTGGTTTTTCGAGACAGGGTTTCTCTGTGTAGCCTTGGCCATCCTGGACTCACTGTGTAGACCAGGCTGGCCTCGAACTCATAGCGATCCGCCTGCCTCTGCCTCCCGAGTGCTGGGATTAAAGGCGTGCGCCACCACGCCCAGCTACCATGCCCACCTCTTAATAGCTCAAATTTTCCCCCACCTGACGCTGCCTGCTCTCCATCTTATTCCTGCATTGAAACCTTCAAGAAACTATTGCCCCACACCTCGCACATACAGGAGGACACATTGCCCTGGGTCATCTATACCTCGTACACAGATGGCAGCTCCTTTGTACACAAGGGAGTCTGAAAAGCTGGCTATGCCATAGTGTCAGATACTGAGGTTGTTGAGGCACAGACCCTCCCTGACCACACCACGAATCAGCAGGCTGAACTAACAGCTCTTGCCCATGCTTTCCAATTGGAACAGGGACAATCCCTAAACACCTATATAGACCCTAAATGCGCCTTTCATGTCCTCCTGTCCCACGGTGCCATCTGAAGAGAGTGTGGGTTACTTACAACAAAGGAAGGATCAATAACGCTAAAAGCCTCCATCTCCCCACAGCTACTGGAATTGTCCCCTGCCAGTCCCACCAGACCAACAATTCCACCATCTCTAAGGGAGATAACTGAGCTGACAAGGCAGCTAGAACTCTGTCCCTCGGAGGCCTAGACTCATTTCACCCACCACAGCCTACATTCCCCTTGTTACTCTTCAAATTCTGTCCTATGTGCGCCAGCTCTTTCATCCTAACATCCACACCTTGACTCACTTTGTTAAGACCCAGCTGCAGCCCACCCCTAAGGACTTACGATTCTTAAGGACTATTACTGCCTCTTGTAAAATCTGCCAGATGTCAGACTCCAGCTCCAGACACTGCAGCCCCGCCCCCTTTCCTAACCACAAGGCCAGAGGCTCTTTTCCTGGGACGAACTAGGAACTTGATATTAACCACAAGCCCACAGTCAAATGTGTCCAGTGCCTTCTGGTCTTGGTGGACACTTTCTCAGGGTGGGTGAATGAATTCCCCATCAGCAACACAAGAGCTCAGAGAGTCTCTGATCTCCTCCTCTGTGAGATCATCCTTGGGTTTGGCATCCCCAGCTCCCTTCAGTCAGACAATGGTCCTGAATTCACCTCCCATGTTTCCCAAACTCTATCTAAAACCCTCAACATCCCTTGGTATTTTCATATCCCATACCACCTCCAGTCCTCAGGGAAAATAGAATAAACTAACTGTTCCTTTTTTTGGCCGGGCGTGGTGGCGCATGTCTTTAATCCCAGCACTTGGGAGGCAGAGGCAGGTGGATCGCTGTGAGTTCGAGGCCAGCCTGGTCTACAAAGTGAGTCTAGGACAGCCAAAGCTATCACAGAGAAACCTTGTCTCGAAAAACCAAAAAAAAAAAAAAAACATTTTTTTTTTTTTCTGGGCTAGAGAGAGATGGCTCAGGGGTTAAGAGCACTGTCTGCTCTTCCAAAGGTCCTGAGTTCAATTCCCAGTGACCACATGGTGGTTCACAGCCCTCTGTAATGAAATCTGGCACCTTCTTGTGGCAGGCACGCATATATACAGGCAGAATACTATATAAATAAGAATAAATCTTTAAAAAAAAAAAAAAACAACATTTTTCTCAAACTGTCACAGGAACTTGATTGGGTAAACACTTGCCTCTGGCCCTTTTCAGGCTAAGGCTCTCCTCAAAGCTTCCCCTCTCGCCCTTTGAGCTCATGTACAGACAACCATTCTGACTCCTGGTCTTTCATCCAAACCCTTGCCTCTCCCTGATCTCCTGCTCACTCCCCTCCTCTGCCATCTCCGCTTCCCACTATGGAACATCCCTGGCCACTGTCTACTACGGCCATACAGTAATGTCTGTCCATCTCCTATCAACCCTGGAGTTCAGGTCCTCCTCTCCCCTCTGGACCAGCGCCCTCACCCCTACAGCCCTAAGTGGCAGGGTTCCTTCAGGGTAACTCTTCTGATCCCCACAGCTGCTAAGCCTGAGGGCTCCTTCATTAGATTCACCTATCTCACCTCAACCCTTTACTCCCCCCACCTCACGTAATTTCCCTTCCTACATAGCAACTCCAACAGGACCCTGCTCCCTTAAGTTTCAGAGGACGCCAACACCAACCACCTTGTCTCCAGTTCTAGAAGAACGAGGCTTCACTCTGGCAGCTGTGCTTGACCCTACTGGAATGGAGATGGATTTTTTTTCCCTCCTGTCCTTCTTGTTTGTTTCTGTCCATGGTAACTCTTACATATGGGGATTTTGAGGTTCAACAAACCATCATTCATAACAGTCTCTCCAAATAGGGTTGGAAAAATTGCTCTTTGGCAGGTTGTCAGGAGACAATTAGAATCAGCATCGCCCCATGTCCACCTCTCCTTCATTTCACAACCTTTTTGCTTCCTCTTTGACCAGACAGAAAGTTATTATAAAGTGGCCAGACAGATATACTAGTTTTGCCAATACTACTTGGCAATAGTGAAAAACAAACAAACAAACAAACAAAACCACCTAGCCAGGCCTGAGAGGCAGAGGCAAGTAGATCTCTGTAAGTTCGAGGCCAGCCTGGATTACAAAACAAGTCCAGGACAGCCAAGGCTACACAGAGAAACCCTGTCTGGATAAAACCAAAACCAACCAACCAACCAAACAAACAAACCCTCCTTTATCTATATGAAAAGACCCCCCAGCTTCTTCAGTGATCCTGTCAGATAACCTTACCTCGCCATTCCCCAGCTGCCCTGACCCGGGTGTTGCCATGACTCCCTGCCTTTCTCATATCACCCTCTTTGGCATGGAAAACTGTTTTAAAGCACCTGGGACACATTCTGTAGAGGCGTTAAGTTCCATAGGCTGCAAGAAAGCCACAATCCTCCATACTTCATTTCAGGCCCAGGGTCCTGTAGTCCACAACACCTTGATGCTTTGTGGTATTCAAGTCTACCATCAGCTACCTGCTAGCTGGTCGAGAGTTTGTATGATAGTATTTCTCTTCCCCAAGCTGGGGGTGCTACACGGAGAAGAGCCCCTACTGATTCCAGCTGTGGATTCAACACCTGCCAGGCATAACAAAAGGGACGTTCAAATCTTGGGCCTCACGCCAGGCTTGGTGGCGCATGCCTTTAATCCCAGCACTCTGGAGGCAGAAGCAAGTGGATCACTGTGAGTTCGAGGCCAGCCTGGTCTACAGAGTGAGTCCAGGACTGGCAGACCCTGTCTCGAAAAACCAAAATAAATAAATAAATAAATAAATCTTGGGCCTCCTGGCAGCTGCAGGAATTACTGTGGGTGTTGGCACTGGCACAGCAGACTGACTGCTTTCTGTAACATTGTATCATCAGTTTTCTTCAGTTTATCCAGGATCTCCAGCAGGTGACCCAAACCGGACTTACTCTTCAAGGCCAAATCAACTCCCGGGCGGCAGCAGTAGTACTTCAGATCTGTCCCGGACTGGATCTCCTTACAGCTAAAAAAGGGAGTCTTTCCCCCCTTCTCTAAGAGGAAAACTGCTTCTGTACCAACCAGTCGGATATAGTAAAAAACAAAACAAACCAAAAACAAACAAACAAACAAACTCCAACAACTCCAGACAGACTTCCAAAAGCGAAAGGGGCAACTCAACGCTTCCAACCTCTGAGCTTTTTAAAACCCGACATGGAAGTGGGTTCCGCCCTCCCTGAGCCTCTCTTCTTCTCATTTTTCTGCTTTTACTATTCAAACCCTGCGATTTCAATGTCTTCTCTACATTCATCCAATGACAAATTCAAAAAAACTTCTAACCAAACAATTAATCAGTTACTTTGACAGGATTACCAACCTCTGGCCACAGAGCCTAACATACTGAACACCAAGCGAGCCGTGATGGAGGGGATCGACTGTGCCCCAGAAATGACCAAGCAGCCCTCAGACAGCAGGAAGCAGCTGAGAGCATGATCGCCTCACTATCTCCTGCCTCTGAGTGTTAGCAATCAGGCTCTTCCGCAGCCAGCTCCAAGGACCTAGCGACAGCCGGACTCATCGTTACCCGCTTCAAGATGGAGCACATTCCCACGGTCACCGTGAGCCGCACGCACATGCTCTACCTTACAGAAGGATGTACTCAATGCCCCAACCCTTTCTTCCCTCTCCAACCTCATCCAGAGGCAGCCTCTGTGTCCCCTCCCAGAATGAACCTCCCACGGGAGATCTGTCACGTGGTGTGATTTTACGCTTTCTGTTGAACAGTTCTACCGCCTAAATCCCTACACCTGTAACGCCCCATGGAGCAGCTTGTTACAGGCCTGTTCTCTGATATGAGGCCCGGTGGCTGCCTATAAATCAGAGCTGTCTCCTTTGTGATGGTTTGGAGGCAAATGTCTGGACACTCATGGTGAACAGAGCAAACCTGTGTATCCTAGCATCCTAATCTCTAACAGGCCTGGTTAGCACACTGCTCATCTGTGGGGTGCTGTAGAGCAGTCCTCCCTCAGCTAAATTCTACTTGGTGTCACTTACTGTTTCCTAGGCGATGGTAAATCCTTTACAGCATCAACTCTACTCTTCTACATCGCAGCTTAATATTGGGGTGCTACCCACCACAGGAGACGCCTTTTACAGCCTCCACAAAATTAACTCCAAACGGATCTTACACCTAAGAGTTAAACAGTAGGGGCAGAACTTGTGGAACACACTAGAGAAACCCGGGCTCTTGCAGTTTAGCATCTTGCCATGAATGTTTCTACACACAGCCCCCTGCTTCAAATGCTTTATGAAGACTCAGCTCCCCTAGTGAAGTTATTCAGAGACCATCGCCAAGTCTTAGGAGTGACTAGCACTAAAAGGGACCATACAGGGGGCTGGCTCCATCTCGCGGCTGTTTACCCCGGAGCCCCGGGAAAAGACCCACAACACCGGCTCCCGCGGCTCAGCCGCCTGCTCCCCGTTGTGGGCAATGGCCCTGTGCTCACCATGTTGCTGTTGCTGCTTCGGGGCATGCCTGAGCTCCACGTAGAGCGCCCAGCAACCACGCTCACAGAACATCAAACAGAAGCGTGCAAGCTCAGCTACTGAACTGAACTGAACTTGCAGCGTGACCCGGGAAGAACACGCCTCCCACAACCGCAGGTCCGCCTTCAGGTTCTGATTGGCTAGTGAATCTTGAGTGCCATGAACGTGCCTTAGCCTTCCAGTCCAGGGCCAGATCTTTTCCAGATATGCAGACACTTGCATTTCAAAAGCTAACCTGGGGAGGACCCAACATTCCAGCTCCACTGCTTTCACTACGTCATAGCTTTGGAGCTTGCCTGAACCACTCCCACTTCTTCCTCCAGAAATGAAGGTGGGTAGCATGCACGTGTAATTCCTACAATTAACCTCTAAGCCTCACCACCCCAGAAGCCCTGTAACTTCTTGGAATGCTGGGAATTGTTGTTCTTTGGAAACGACAACCCTCCCCCCCCCCCCCGGCCCCATGTGAAAGTACAGATACTGGGAATTGTAGTTCTTTGAAAATAACAACGCCTCATGGGAAAGTACAGTTGTGTAAAGAATTTGTCCTTATAAACAACTCCTGCAAAAGGTCACTGGGGCTATTCCAGCTGGAAAATAAAGGCAGAATTGTCCTGACCAAGTTCCATCTCTTGGTGAGGGATGGCTGACCCAGCTGACCCAAGGTCCCCGGGAAATGCATTCCACTCTGCAGCCTCCCAAGATGAATGGAACACTTGGAGGAAAACAGCAAGGTTTTTTTTTTTTTTTTTTTTCGAGACAGGGTTTCTCTGTGTAGCCTTGGCCATCCTGGACTCACTTTGTAGACCAGGCTGGCCTCGATCTCACAGCGATCCGCCTGCCTCTGCCTCTGCCTCCCGAGTGCTGGGATTAAAGGCGTGCACCACCACGCCCGGCTCAAGTTTTTTTTTTTTTTTTAAATAGCTAGCTTCCTGTTGGTTCCTGGATGCTGGTTAAGTTGTACATTATCTGAAGAAAGGGGAGCACCCGCCGTGTTTGTACACCCCCATTCGGGCAACTGGGAGACGTTCCGAGGCCCTGTCGGATATTTCTGGGTAATTTGGAGGCCAGCGAGAGGCCATGCAAGGACCAAATTAATGCATGTTCTGTAACTAATGCTGTGGTGTGTATGTTCTGTGATAATTTGTCTTCTAGGTGACCCTTACTTCTCCCTGCATTCCGGGAGTCACCGTGTACAGCTGTTAACTGCACTTGCTGGCAGTCTCCAGAAACCCCACCTGAGCGATTAGATACAATCAGCATCCAATGTTCCTCCGAGATTTAAAAAAAAAAAAAAAAACCTTCCCCTTGAGATCCCGCCTCCAGCCAACCTGCCTAAAGGTCGACATTCCTGTGACTCACAACTTCCTCTTGAGGTCCAAACTCCACCCAAACTACCTAAAGGTTGACATTCCTGTGACCCACAATCTCCCCCCCCCACGGGTTTTTCCTTTTTTTTTTTTTTTCGAGACAGGGTTTCTCTGTGTTATTTTGCCCGTCCTAGACTCACTTTGTAGTTTAGCCTCAAACTCACAGCAATCTACTTACCTCTGCCTCCTGAGAGCGTTTTTTTTTGTTTTGTTTTTTTGTTTTTTCTTTTATAAGCCCATTGCCAAGAGGAGGCAAAATAACCCTGCCCTGTGTACACCCCAGCCTAGGCCCTCCTGCCTGGTCTGTATTGTGAATGGGGAGACATGGAAAAAAAAAAAGCCAGGCATGGTGGTGCGCGCCTTTAATCGCAGCACTTGGGAGGCAGAGGCAGGTGGATCGCTGTGAGTTCAAGGCCAGGCTGGTCTGCATAAGTGAGTCCAGGACACTCAAGGCTACATAGAGAAACCCTGTCTGAAAAAAAAAAAAAAAAAAAAAAAGCGCCCATTGCCCTTGAAGCTCTGTGCCACTCTCCTATCCTGTTGCATCAGGAAGGACTGTGGTCCAAGCTGGAGCCCATAATACAGGACCCTGTGTGTGTTGCATCGGTATTGAGTCCTGGTGGTCTTTCCAGGGGTCTTGAGATCTGGGCGATCTGGGTACAACACCATCAGTCATTTTCTGACTTGCCTTGGAGCCGGGGAGATGCCCTCTGGTGATGCTGAGAGTCTGACACTTCAGAGTAGCCCAGCACCTTGGCACTGACAAAGACAAGGATTCCCCAGGGCTCCAGGCAGTCCCGGGGTTATGCAAGGAGGCCCCTGAAACAGCCTCCTAGCTTTCAATTCCCCTAGTCGGACTGCTGAAACCTCTGTGTGACACTAATTTGTTACTATTGTCTCTGTCATCGTGTCTGTTTTTTGTCTTCTCCACAACTGATCCTTCCTTGTGTTATAACTTGGAGCAACTAAATTAGAAGAATGAACAATAGAAAGACTGATGGACCTCGGAAGCAGAGAAATCCAGCTGTTAAATGCCGCTGTCTTGACTTAGGTATCTCATCTCTCTTTGTATGTTCTGACGAGGGTCTGTAAGGCACAGCCGCACGAGGGGCTCCAGGTGCAGCTGAGGCCCGACACCCACCTGCTTCTAATTGGAAGCAGAGCTGAGCTCAGGATATGTGATGTTCCGACCTGCAAACACTGATAAGCTACCTTATAATGAGGTACATGATTTTGTAAAGCATAAACATCATCAGTATACTTAAGCAGACACTGATTAACGGTGTTGTTTGTCCTGAAATTTCTGGACCACATTATACTCCTTTAGAGGGACATTTGTATTAGCTTGCACATGAAAATTACTTTTCATTTTTTTCTTGAACTTTGACATGATTCTTCAATATTGTTGCCTTCAAGGTGTGTCCTAATATACCGTATTAGAAAATGTATAAAATATATTTTAAAATAATAGACAATGTAAATTTCCATCTTCAATGAACCTTATTATAACTACACCTGATTTATTTGCCACTTTCTTCCTTTTCTAGAATCTAAATCACAAAAGAGCATAGGTAACCAAGAAACACTCCTCTGTTTAGAACATGAAGGAAAACTCACATTCGTACCACAGCAGGGAGGTGCCTGCAGTTTTTCAGCATCACGTCTTTGTTGAGACTTTTCTGAGAAGGATCCAGAAAAGCCCATTCCTCCCAAGTGAAGTTCACATGAACATCTCCATAGGTCACTAAATCCCAAAATATCCCACACGCATGTGTATTAGAATGGGTAAGAACAGCTACACTTCATGGAGACTATGTTCACAGTATTCTGTGTGCTTTGCACATTTATTCCATAACACAGAAGTTCTAACATAATCAACAAGCCATCTTGGGAGGAAACAGAAGAGGAAGACACACTTCCCATTTCTGGGGCCATGGAATAAAATTCCAACTGAAGTGCTTACCAGCAGATGTTCAGAGAAAATGCAGAGAGATGAATTGTATTGAGTATTCATCAGAGAAACCACAACAGTTCCTAACTTGAGAAAAGGATGTACAAGCTGGATTTGGAGGCTGACATCTTCACTCCTAGCAATCAGAGGCAGGTGAATCTCTATGAGTTTCAGGACAGCTTGGTCTTTTTTTTTTTTTGGTTTTTCGAGACAGGATTTCTCTGTGTAGCCTTGGCCATCCTGGACTCACTTTGTAGACCAGGCTGGCCTCGAACTCACAGCAATCCGCCTGCCTCTGCCTCCTGAGTGCTGGGATTAAAGGCGTGTGCCACCACGCCTGGCTCGACAGCTTGGTCTTTTTTGTTGTTGTTTTTCTTTTGTTTTTGTTTTTTGCTGTTGTTATTTTTGTCTTGTTTTGTTTCGTTTTTTGGTTTATGTAGTAAGTTCCAGGATATCCAGGATGCATAGCAAAATTCTACAGAAAAAAAACAACTGAACAACAACAACAACAAAAAAACAAACCAAAACAAAACAAAACAAAAAGACAAAACTCAGGTCTCACTAGAATTTCTTCCAAAGAATTGCACAGTCACACTAGTTCTGTATTTGTCTTCCAGAAAACTGGAGTGCTCTAGTTTAAATTGTACAGCTAATAAAAATCTTCTTACAAAGGAATCGATTTTTGAGACGTTACTAAGGTGCTGACTGATGAATAAATGCTAATCCAAACAAACAAGAAGAAAGAAAGAAAAAAAAATAGGATAAAGCAGATGGTCAAGGAGTTAATTGCTATTCTGGATGTTGTAGAAGACCCTGCTTCATTTCCCAGCCGTCACACAGTGCTTCACCACCATTGGTACCTACAGTTCCAGGGCATGCAACGCCTTCTTCTGACATCTGCCACACCACACACACACACGGTGTCCAGTCATACAATCAAGCAAAAGACCCATGCAAAATTATTAATTATTTTTTACAAAATTAAAAGGATACACAATGATGGTGCGAAGGCTAAACACCTGTAGTCCAATATAACAGGAGAGTCAGGCAGGATTAATGTCGTGAACACAGGCCATGCTGTTAGAAGAAATGATGCCCTCTGCCAAAGATGTAGTGAAGGTCAGGACAAAAGCAAATGCTTGAAATGTACAAACCTAATTTCAATGTCCATTGCAAGCTTTGAACTTTTTCAAACCTACTTTATTTGGGGTTCTTTAATGCTTATACCTCCCTTCCAACCCACCTACCCTAGATAGGAGAGAAAAGAGGTTAATGGGAACAGGAGGAGTAGACCTTCTTAGACTCAGTTCCTTGGAGCAATTCTACTCTTCGTAGTCAGGATTCCAGCAGACCCATTAAACAGCAAACCAGGAAGTCAGCAAAGGTGACTGCAACCGCAGCAGCCCGAACCCAGAGCAGCAGCTGGAACCTGGAGCAGCAGAGGCCTGAACCTCAAAGCTTTCTCTGGAGTGGTTCTCTCTAGGAGCATCTCGAAGACTAGGGACTAACAGCCAGACAATAAGAAGCAAAGCCCAAACCAAAAAGCCAATTCTTATCCCACTCTTCGGATCATAACAAAAACATGTTTACATCCACTACAGCCCATCAGCTAAAAACATTAAAAAAAAAAAAAAAAAAGTCTGGCCAGCAAGCTGATTTAGAAAAGCAAGCAAGCAAACAAACCAAAACCCCTTTTTTTACTGTAAAGGGTGGCAGCAAGAGACGGAAACCCGCCAACCATAAGAAAGTGGACACATAAAATAATAAGTGGGGAGGCTCTAGGTACAGAAAGTGTGTTAGTAATCAGGCAACAATACAGTCACCCCTGAAGGTCCTGATGACGTCTGCAAAACAGGCTACACATCACCCCCCACCCCTACGACACCAGCCCCTTAAGCCATCTGTGCACCTTCTGCGCATGCACTAGATAGTTTATAAAGGGAACACCTCTCATCTCCCTCTCCCTCCTTCTACCCCCCCTCCCCTTGTGTCTCCTTATTAAACCAATTAAGTGGATCTGTTGCGTGGTGGGACTCTATCCCTAGGTAGCTCCGCCGCCCACTTTTAACAGAAAGGCTCTAGGTACACAAAGTCCTCTCCAGTAAAGCACTACCTCCAGAAAGACTCCAGCAGCAAATGGTTCCATAAGCAACCCCAAAGAAAGGTACAAACCAGAAGAAACAAGTGTTCAAATACGGCATCATTTACTTTACTAATACAGCCAATTTTTTTTTTTTTTTTTCTTTGTTTTTTCACTTCCCAACTGAGGAAGATATTAACTGTTTTCTCCAAGCGTTGTCTCCTACCTACCAGGTGAAAATAGCTACGGTTTACCTGAATCCAGCAGGAAGCCACAAAACAAACAAACAAAAAACCCACAAAAACAAAACAAAACAACAACAAAAAACCCAAACCCTTTTGTTTCCTAAAATCTTTTTTTTTTTTTTTTTTTTGGATTTTCGAGACAGGGTCTCTCTGTGTAGCCTTGGCCATCCTGGACTCACTTTGTAGACCAGGCTGGCCTCGAACTCACAGCGATCCACCTGCCTCTGCTTCCCGAGTGCTGGGATTAAAGGCGTGCGCCACCACGCCCGGCTTGTTTCCTAAAATTTTTAATCGTTACTATTCCGGGCACCCTTCCAACTTGTTGGACAGATTGATAACTCCACTGCAAGTTAGTAATGGGGTTTGCAAGCCAGCTAGGCAGGAGGTAGCGGGGGAAATTCCTAGTGAGTGTTGTGAGGGGAGCTCAGAGACGCTCTGAAATCCTGACACTGTGAGCACAGGGTCACTGCCCACAAGGGGGAGGAGCACGCGGCTGAGCTGCCGGACCGGGAGTGGCCTGTCCTCCCTCAGGCTGTGCGGGGAAAGAGACTAGTAAACTCTTGGAGGGCAGTCACAAGTGCTACTGAAAGGCAAATCTCTCTACCTAACTGAAAAGATAGGACCTGGAACAAAAAGCCTTGGCCAGGAACGTGTTGCGCTCTAAGCTTAAGGGAGGAGTTCATGTCACTCAAGACTCACTGGCCAATCAGGGCCTCTAGGCGGGCTTGCGGGTCGGAGGAGGCGTGTTCTTCCGGATGCCAAGCGGCAGGTTCGGCTCCGTAGCTAAGAAGGCTTGAATGCTTCGGTGTGATGTGGTCTGAGCACTTCTGCTGGGTTCTGTGATCTGGGAAGCCCAGAAGCTGCGACATGGTGAGTGCAGCATCACTGCCCACAGCGGGGAGGAGAAAGAGGCCGAGCGGCGGGAGCTGGTGTGGTGGTTCTTTCCCGGGGCTGAGTGGGAACCGGTGTCCGGATGGAAGGTCTCTTTTCAGTCCTAGTGGTTCCGTGGACCGTGCAACGGGCTCCGCGTAACTTCACGTTGGGCGCTGCGTCTGCACAAAGCATTTGCAGCAGGGGCTTGTGTGTAGAAACATCCTTTGCGGGACGCCAAAGTCCGAGAGCGAGACCAAGTTTCTCTAGTCTCTTCCCCAAGTTCTGCCCTTAACATTTAACACTTAGGTGTGAGATCCATTTGGAGTTAATTTTGTGGAGTCTGTAAAAGGCGTCTCCTGTGGTGGGTAGCACCCCAATATTAAGCAGTGATGTAGAAGAGTAGAGTTGATGCTGTAAAGGATTTACCATCGCCTAGGAAACAGTAAGTGACACCAAGTAGAATTTAGCTGAGGGAGGACTGCTCTACAGCACCCCACAGATGAGCAGTGTGCTAACCAGGCCTGTTAGAGATTAGGATGCTAGGATACACAGGTTTGCTCTGTTCACCAGGAATGTCCAGACATTTGCCTCCAAACCATCATAAAGGAGACAGCTCTGATTTACAGCCAGCCACTGGGCCTCATATCAGAGAACAGGCCTGTAACAAGCTGCTCAAAGGGGCATCACAGGGTCACAACCAACATTAAGGCCTGGAGTGCCATGAAGGCGTTAAAGTAATTGTTATTCTCCTGATGTCATTGTCCTTTGGGAGGCTTTCTGCCTCCTACTGCTAACCTAGGCCTCCATACAATCTAATCTAGGCCAGGAATGTTTTCAGCCTCTGAGACTTATTGCTGAAAAACTCACCCTTTCTAGTTGGTTCTGAATTCTTGCTGTCTAGTTCAACACGCCTGCTCTGCCTCAAACTCCTCTCCAAGCTGACTGATTCAATCTGACTTTTCTCAGTTTCTGACTGAATTGTTCTGCCTGGCCTCATACTAACTGTGGCGATGTGTTGGAATCTTCTGGCTCCTTCTCATTCTCTGGCTCATTCTGTGTTCACCTGTGTCTAGTTCAATCTGCCTCTGTAAAACTCTCCCAGTAAAACTGCCTCTTTCACAAACTCACCTCCATGCACACTGTCTCTCAACTCACTGGCTCGACAGAACCTCCTGACCGGAAATGACTAGAACTCAAAGATCTTCATGGCCCTGTTTCCTAAGTGCTAGGAATAAAGGCATGGACCACCATACCTGCACCTAAACTTCTCTTTCCCTAAAACTTGTGCTATACCAGGCTGGCCTTGAACTCAGAGATCTCCTCGCCTCTGTCTCCTGAGACCACATTAAAGGTGTGTCTGTATTACAGTCAGAGCACACAGACCTAGAAGATCTTTGGATGTGATCTCTTGTCAGAACAGCCAGGTCATGAATTAAAGTTTCTCTACTAGACATGCTGTTTTCTTTTTGAGAAGAACATAGTTTTGTTACATGGGCAATTCTACCCTGGCTGAACTTTTTGAAAAGAATAAAATGATTGTATTGAGGCTTGGCCTGATCAAGCAAGACTTTCTAGGAGGCCCTCATATATGGAGAATAACAGAGCTCTTTCTCAAACCCAGTAACATAGCCTGGAGCTTATGTCTTGAGGCCTTTCCCTAAAGCCCTGATGTATTGAGAATGAAATAGAGGGCTGGGCGTGGTGGCGCACACCTTTAATCCCAGCACTTGGGAGGCAGAGGCAGGTGGATTATTGTGTGTTCGAGGCCAGCCTGGTCTACAGAGTGAGTCCAGGACAGCCAAGGCTACACAGAGAAACCTTTCTTGAAAAAATAAAACAAAAAGAAGAAAAAGTAATAAGAGAGTAAAATAGAGCTCCTTTAAAAGCTGGACTACGTTTGGGAGAGCTGGTAATAGTCTGGGACCAGGGCCTTTGGGGAGGGCTTGCTTCAGATCTTGAGAACTCAGCTCTACCCGCCACATCAGGCTCTTGTGAGTCCCAAGTCCACTGGAAGCTTGGTCAGTAATGGTCTTGAGGTGTTCTATGTTTACCTGTATAGCATTGTTTATTATTAGACTCCTCATGAGTTTATCCCTTTGTATGATGGTTTCTGATGACCTCATAGACTCTTCCATCTCCTTCCATTCTCCCCTGGAAGTTGTATACACGATGCTATTCTTCAGGAGCTCACTTGGCACAAAACATATCTTGTGCAGACCTCTCTGCCCCAGCTTTTATCTTTCTTACTGTCTTGAATTAAGGGAAGGAAGCACTTCAAGGAGATGAGCACTGAGATTTACAGATGTTTTATTAGTCACGCTCATCACAGTTCACTCACACACACCTCTTCTAGTCTTCTGCTTACAGCTGTGGCCTGGCCAGTGGCTTCATGGCTCTCGATTTATCCTAGTGCGCTGAGTGGTCTATGAGGGGCTTCCTTCTCTAGGTGTAGGCCCCCGTCTGGTCCGGTTTCCAAAGGGTCATCAGACTTGGGGACGCATGTCCAACTTGATCAGCACAGTGGCATGGTCTTAGTTGACAACTAAGACCATGCCACTGTGCTGATGAAGGGCAGTGATTTCTCCCTGGAAAGGAATATTAACTCTAGGACAGTACACCTTGAGCCATTTAGAAAAATGTTTCTGAGACTAGCTGTGTTGACTCAGTCGTCTTGATCCTGGTCTGTTGCTTCCCAGAGCTGTGACCTTACTTTCCTCTTGATTAAACTTATCAAATTCTTAAGTAAAGGGCTGTACCACCACAGAGGCTTAATGTGCTCTATAATTAGTGTAGCAATACTGTATAACATTACATATGTAATCCTATTATTTGAATAGTTGTCCAATCATTTAATTTTCCTTAAAGAAAAGCAAGCGTATTAGTTTGTAATTAAATGAGCAGGGACCTCTGTAATGCCACAATCCAAGCTAGTGAAAGCTACCAGAAGAAAATGACCCTTGCTTGTTTTCTGCATCATATATATTTCACACTGGTGAGAGCGGAACTTCCCACTCACAGATCTAGACAGGGCCCAAGAATAAGGTTGTCATAAACTCCTGTGTGAGGGCTGGAGAGACGCCTCAGACGTTAAGGGCACTGTATGTTCTTCCAACCGTCCCGAGTTCAATTCCAGCATACACACGGTGACTCACAACCATCGAGAATGAGATTTGGCAACCTCTTCTTCATGCATGTGTGTGTGCAAGCAGAACACTGTATACATAAGGAATAAATAAATAAACAAAACAAAACAAAAACCTTCCTGTGTGATGCTCACTCTCTACCTACACAGAACGAGAACCGTATCTGTCAAAATCATGCTTTCCCCGTCCTTGCTCTCTCACTTCTTTTGTTTTTCATTATTGCTTCTCTTCTTTGCATTTTCATTTAGCCATTTTTAACTAATGTTTTGTAATTGAAATAGAGTCGTCTTCTCTTATACAATATACTCTGAGCACTGTTACTCCCTCTACTCCCAGCTACCTCCCACCTCTCTTATCCTCCTCTTCCCCAGATCTGCTTCCCGTCCTCTGATTCCTCTTCAGAAAAGTGCTGTCCTCCAAGAGACGACAGTCAACAAGACCAAACAAGATACAAAAAGACCAGGCAGTAGAACCTGGACAAGGCAAACAAATAGGAGGAAATGGCAAGTCTCAAGAGCAGGTGAGAGCATCAGAGCTACACCTGGTCCCACTGTTAGGATCCCGTACAAGCTAACAGTCATAACGTGTGAGCAGAGAACCTAACGCAGACCCATTCATATCACATGCTTGCCATTTAAGTCTCTGTGAGATGCCTAACCGTGGAATAGTGTAAGGCATGGATCGGTTCCCCACTCATGGGGCCATTCTCGTGTTCAGACAAGCATTGGTTTGCCATCGAACAAATTTGTTGCCCCCATGCCCCTGCACATCTTGCAGGCAGGACAGATTTTAGGTGGAGGGTTTTTTTTTTTTTTTTTAGCGAGGTTGGTATGTAAGTTTCTCTTTCTGTAGCCTGTAAAGTACCTTCCCACCCCAAAGAGACTAGAACATAGGAGTGAACTCTTGAAGCCTGCACCTACCCCATCTCTCTACACTCATTGTGCTGTGTGGAACTTGTCCTCCGCAATGCAGCCCTGCTGTCGGTTTTCAGAGAGCAACCTTCTGCCCTCTCATCAGCCTAGGTTGTTTGGAGATATCCATGGGAACTCTTCAGCCAACAACTCAACCGAATGTAAGTCAGGCCGACCACTGAAGCCCTGCTGGACCACAAGGATGCTCAGTTCAGACTCCATCTTCTCCTGTACTCGGAGTCTGCACTAAGCTCATCCTCCTAGATTGCAGGAAGTTAACAATCCATTAGTTTCTACACTAACTCCCAAATGCACTGCAGTCTCTCCACCTCCCCAACTGATTCTTCCCACTCCTGTCCCCAGTCACCCCCAGTCCACCCCTAGACTCTATTCTAGTTCCCCTTTTCAGAGAGATTCATGCTTCCCCCTACATGCTTCCTCCTTACCTGTCCTCTCTAGGTCTGTGGACTGTCATTTACGTAATAGTTAATATCCATTAATAAGTGAATGCATGCCATATTTGTGGTTTTGGGTCTTGGTTACCTCACTTAGGGTGATTTTTTTTTTTTTTTTTTTTTTTTGTAGTTGCATCTATTTTTCTGTACATTTCAGAATGTCATCTTTTTAAAAACCTCTTTTTGGGAGCTGGAGAGATGGCTCGGAGGTTAAGGGCACTGACTGCTCTTCCGGAGGTCCTGAGTTCAATTCCCAGCAACAACATACTGCCTCACAACCATCTATGATATGATCTGATGCCCTCTTCTGCAGGTGTACATGCAGGCAGAGTATGATAATAAATAAATAAATCTTAAAAAAAAAAACACCTTAAAAAAAAAACAAACCTTTTTTTGTGTCACTTTTATAGGACCCAAGTAATACTCCATTATGTAAATGTACAACATTTTTCTCCACTCTTTTAAAAATTTATTCACTTTCTATCCCAATCATAGCTCCTCCCCTCTCCTCCCAGCCACACCCTTCCTCCCTCTTCCCCCTATCTCCTCTCCCCTAACCCTCAGAAAAGGGAACCCCCCTCCACCAGCCCACCCCAGCACATCAAGTCACATGAGGACTGAGCACATCCTCTTCCTCGGTGAGCTGGCAAGGCAGACTCATCATGGGGCCGTGATGGAAAGCATGCAACAGAGTCCTTGTCAGAGACAGGGCCCGTTCCCCTTACTATGGGACACACATGAAGACCAAGCTGCCCATCGTGTATATATGTGCAGGAGGCCTAGGTACAGTATGAGCCTGGTCCTTGGTTGGTGATTCAGTCTCTGCAAGGTCCCCTGGGCCCAGGTTAGTTGGCTCTATTGATCTGGTAAAATTCCTGTCCCCGCCAAGTCCTTCCAACCTTCCCCCGACTCTTCCACAAGGCTTTCTTTGTTCTGCCCAATGTTTGGATGTCTCAGCATTTTTTTTTTTACCCGTTAGTTGGGCGGCGGGGGAGCCTCTCAGAGGCTATGCTAGGCTCCCATCTGCAAGCATAGCAGAGTCTCATTAATAGTGTCAAGTGATGCCTCTCTCCCTTGGTGTGGGTCTCAGGTTGGGCCAGGCATTGGTTTGTTGTTCCTTCGATCTCTGCTCTAGTTTTATCCCTGCATATCTTGTAGGCAGGGTAAATTTGGGGTCAAAGTTTCTGTGGGTGGGTTTGTGTTCCCCTCTCTTTACCAGGAGTCCTGTCTGGCTGGAGGTGGCCTCTTCAGTCATCATGACCCCCCCACCAGGGGTCTCAGCTAAGTCACCCCCATAACCTCCCAGAGTCCTACCCTGTCATAGGTCCCCGTCTTGTCTCAGAGATGCCCCCATCTGTCATTTCTGTTCTCTGCAAGCTCCCCCACTGCCCCAGGCCCTCCCCACATCTGATTCCCACCCTCATTTCCCTCAGCGCTCCTCTCCAATCCTGTTCCCTCTCTTCAACCACTTCCACTGTCTATTTTATTTCCCCTTGGGAGTGATCCTTGCTCATCCTCCCTGGGGCCTCCTCCTTGTTCCTTAGCTTCTCTAGGTCTGGGAATTGTAGTCTGGTTATCTGTCCTGTACTATAATGGCTAATATCCGCTTGTAAAGAATGTTCCTCTCGCAGCCGGGCGTGGTGGCGCACACCTTTAATCCCAGCACTCGGGAGGCAGAGGCAGGCGAATCGCTGTGAGTTCGAGGCCAGCCTGGTCTACAAAGTGAGTCCAGGATGGCCAAGGCTACACAGAGAGACCCTGTCTCGAAAAACCAAAAAAAAAAAAAAAAAAAGAATGATCCTCTCTCCTATCCATTTGCCTGCAAATTTCATCATTTCCTTGTTTTGAATAGCTGAGTAGTGTTCCATTGTGTAAAATGCACCACAGTTTCTTTTTCCATTCTTTGGTTGAGGGACATGTAGGTTGTTTCCATTTTCTGGCTATTTACAGATAAAGCTGCTATGAACATAGTTGAGCAAGTGTCCTTGTGTGGTGGAGCATCTTTTGGGCTTATGTCTAGAAGTGGCATGGCTGGGTCTTGTGGTAGCACTATTCCCACATTTCTGACAAAGCAACAGATTGATCTTTACAGTGGTTGTACAAGTTTGCTAACCTACCAGAAATGGAGGAATGCTCCTTTTTTTCCACATCCTGGCCAGAATGTCCTGTCATTTGAGTTTTTGATCTTAGTCATTCTGATGGGTATTAGACGGAATCTCAGAGTCATTTTGATTTGTATTTCTCTGATGACTAATAACATTGAATATTTCTTTAAGTGCTTATCAGCCATTGGAGATTCATGTGTTGAGTGTTCTGCTGTTTAGCTCTGTTCCCCATTTTTAGTTAGATTATTTGATTTCTTGGTGTTTAATTTCTTGGGTTCTGTATATATTTTGTAAACTAGTTCTTTGTCAGCTGCAGATCTGTAGGCTTCCGTTTTGTTCAGTTGGTAGTGTCCTTTGCCTTACAGAAACTTTTCATTTTCTTAGGGTCCCATTTATGAATTGTTGACCTTAGAGCCTGAGCTATTGGTTTTCTGTTGGGGAAGTTATCTCCTGTGCCTATGAGTTTAAGGCTGATTCCCAATTTGTTTTCTAAAAGGTTTAGTGTATTGGCCTGCCTCTGCCTCCTGAGCGCTGGGGTGAAAGGTGTGTGCCACCACAACGGGCTGGAATTTTCTCTTATTCCTTTATCATCATATCGTCCTTTAGGGACTCTATCATCTTTATAAAACTGGATTTAAGGTCACCTTCTTTTGATTGACGTGTGCCAGGGTGTCCAGGGCTTGTTGTAGTAGGGATATCCGGCTTCTGCCGCATGCCACATGGCCCTGGCTCTTGTTGGTTTGGCTTGCATTTCATTTTAAAGTTTGCATTTCCTCACACTGGTGAGGATTTATATCCAATCAACAATCATGTGAAACAAAATGGTTTCTAAGTGATCTTAACAGTTATCCTTTTTTTTTTCTTTTTTTTTTTTTTTTTTTTCTTTTTCGAGAGAGGGTTTCTCTGTGTAGCCTTGGCTGTCCTGGACTCACTTTGTAGACCGGGCTGGCCTCGAACTCACAGCGATCCGCCTGCCTCTGCCTCCCGAGTGCTGGGATTAAAGGCGTGCGCCACCACCGCCCGGCACCGGTTATCCTTTTCTTTATCATAAGAGAATGAGATAATTTTAGGAGTCAAAATTATTTTCTCCAACATCAAAACATTTGTTTGCTTTAAATGAATCTCTCTAAATGGAATACCCTCCACCCTAAATCCTTTTTCTATTATTGGCAAATGAGAGAACCAGAGTGCCCAGGGTGAGTGCTAGCAAGTAATTTGATTTTGATTTTGTCTATAATTCTATAGTTCTTGTTTAAAGGACTCTGTTATACCTATAGGTCCACCTTTGTATTTCCTTTTATCAGTGGTGCCATCATGTTGTGTGATTTTATTTTTTTTAAATTGGGCATGGGCCCGGGCGGTGGTGGCACACACCTTTAATCCCAGCACTCGGGAGGCAGAGGCAGGTGGATCACTGTGAGTTCGAGGCCAGCCTGGTCTACAAAGCGAGTCCAGGACAGCCAAGGCTAACACAGAGAGACCTTGTCTCGAAAAACCAAAATAAATAAATAACTAAATAAATAAATAAATTGGGCATGGGATTTGAGTATCTATATACTGATTCCTCTTTCTCTCTCTTTTTTTTTTTTTTGTGTGTGTGTCTGCTGTGCTGTGGTTGACATTAAACAATGAGCTTCCTTCCCATGCTGTCATGCCTTCACCATTACTGACCCTAATCCTAAATCACAAAAGATACAATAGAAGTACTTGCTAGTCATTGTTAAGCTGTTTTTCTTTTTTTTTTTTTTTTCCTTTTTCTTTCTTTCTTTCCTTTTTTTTTTTTTTTTTTTTTTTTTGGTTTTTCAAGACATGGTTTCTCTGTGTAGCCTTGGCTGTCCTGGACTCACTTTGTAGACCAGGCTGGCCTCGAACTCACAGCAATCCGTCTGCCTCTGCCTCCCGAGTGCTGGGATTAAAGGCGTGCGCCACCACGCCTGGCCCTCTTTCTTTCTTTCTTTCTTTCTTTCTTTCTTTCTTTATTTTTTTTTAATAAATAGCCGTTTCCTTTTGGTAAAATTCAACCATAAGTTCATCACATCCCTTGTTTCCTCCCATTCCTCCCTCCCTCCTGCTTTCACCCTACTCCCCTCCCCTATGTGTGTGACTGAGGGGCACCTCCTCCCCTTCTATATAATCATAGGGTATCAAGTCTCTTCTTGGTAGCCTGTTATCCTTCCTCTGAGTGCCACCAGGCCTCCCCATCAAGGGGATGTGGTCAAATATTGGGTACCAGAGTTCATGTGAAAGTCAGTCCCCACTCTCCACTCAACTGTAAAGAACATCCTGTCCATTGGCTAGATCTGGGTAGGGGTTTGATGTTTACTTAAGCTATTTTTCTAGCCTGAAGTTTTTATATTTTTAATTTTGTTGAATTTGTTTTTATTTTTGAAGAGAAAGTTCCTCTGTGTAGCCCTGGTTGTCCTCAAAGTAGGTGTGTAAACCAAGAAGTGCCTGGAACTTAGAGATACACCTGACTCTGGTTCCAGAGTGCTGGGATTAGATGTGGGCCAACCTGACTGCCTTTTTGTTTTTATATTATGGGCTGATGCGCCTGGAATGTGGGTTTTTGTACATGTCAAGCCTTTGCTGCTGTCCTGAGCTTCACTCACATCTTGAATTTTGGTAGAGAGTATGTTCTATTTCTCAGGATGACATTCATGACACTAACCCTGCCTGAGCCCACTGAGTGAGCAAATTGCCAGTGTGTGACCTGTTATATTTATTTTGAATTTTTTGAATGAATATGAGTTTCTTTCTTTTTTTTCTGAGACTGGGTTTCTCTGTGTAGCCTTGGCTATCCTAGACTCACTTCGTAGACCAGGCTGGCCTCTACCTCACAGTGATCCACCTGCTGGGATTAAAGGCGTGCGCACCACACCCAGCTTAAATATGAGTGTTGTGTCTGTAACGCATGAATATGCCCCTCATGAGCACCTGGTCCTCACAGTAGTCAGAAGATGGCCTCAGAACTCTTTTTTTTTTTTTTTTTAATAAATAAATAACCTTTATTTATTTATTATGTACACAGCATTCTGCCTGCAGGTCAGAAGAGATGGTTGTGAGCCACCATGTGGTTGCTGGGAATTGAACTCATGACCTTTGGAAGAGCAGTCAGTGCTCTTAACCTCTGAGCCATCTCTCCAGCCCCTCAGAACTCTTTTTTGTTTGTTTGTTTGTTTTGTTTTGTCGTTTTTTTGAGACAGCGTTTCTCTGTGTAGCCTTGGCCATCTTGGACTCACTTTGTAGACCAGGCTGGCCTCGAACTCACAGTGATCCGCCTGCCTCTGCCTCCCGAGTGCCGGGATTAAAGGTGTGCGCCACCACGCCCGGCTTAGAGCTCTTGATCTTGGAATAATGGATAGTTGTGAGTCCCTATATAAGACCTGGCAATTGAGTCCAATTGCTTTCAAGAGCAGCAGGAGCTCTTCTTTGCTGAACCATCTCTCCTGCTCTATGTTGTCATCTGTCCATTTGTGTCTGTTTAAATATGCATTCCCTTTCAGTAGATCTTATTAATGTCACAGTTTACACTGAAGCACTTCAGGTTCCTGTAATATAAAAATACAGAAGTAGAGTAAATCTATCATCCTTTGTAAGGACTTCAGTAAAACCACTGAGTTGTTTCTGTCTTTTTTTCTTTTTCTTTTTGTTTTTTAATTAAACATTTTTTTATTTTTTACATATACACTTATATTAGTACACATATATACAATAAACTACCCATAGCAAGAAGAACCGTGACATAATCAGGAATTATAGAAATGTGACATCGTAGTGTTTTGCCTATATGTATTTGACAACTTCGAAGAAAACATCTTTTCTTATCTTGGTGCATCTAAAATAATGAATGTAAATCAATCTCCATCACATCTTGTCATTCTCAACTTAAAATATCTGTCTAGACATCTTAACCCCTAAACAACTAAACTTCATTGTAAAACTAAGCTACCTGGTCTTCAACCCCATCAGAGACTTGAGAAGGAGTAAACTTGATTACCTGAGTATGCCCGGAGTGTAGGTCAGTAGCTTTCCAAATGAGAAGATGACAGAGACAGTTTGCTTCCTAAACAGTCAACCAAAACTCTATAACATTGGAGCATCTTCTTCAGCCTTCCAGTCCAATATATCTGACAGACATTTGTGAGACAGGAACTATTGAGGACTTGCTTACTCTGTCTTAACAGAGTTTGGCTGTTGACTCTGCCTGCATCCAACCTTACCTTTTTTAAAGCAGAATTCTGTCTGTGTTAGAAATGAGGACATTTCCCCCAGTGGCTTGTTTGCCACATTTGAAGCCATCTCCATAAGGAGGTTTGCTGATGGTCATCATTTTCTTTGAGGCAGGCTGGATGTTGTTAGGAGTTAACCTGTCTCATTCTCATTGTCAAAGAATCTTTAAAGTAATAAAAACATTTTCTTTTCTTTTTTGGTTTTTTGAGACAAGGTTTCTCTGTGTAGCCTTGGCTGTCCTGAACTCACTTTGTAGACCAGGCTGGCCTCGAACTAGAGTGATCCTCCTGCCTCTGCCTCCCAAATGCTGGGATTAAAGGCGTGTGCCATCACACCCAGCAATAAAAACATTTTAAAATGCCATATTCTGTATCTCTGAGGTTTTTGAAGATCTTATCTAAATATTTTACCTTATCTTTCTATAGAATCATATCTATCTGTTGCACCTAAGATGTATATTCTTGTGATAAAAGTAGACTAGTAATCGATATAACCATAATTTGATCAACTATCAATTAACTTGTATAGCTCTTCCCTCACTCATCCCTTCTCCCTCCCTCAGTCCTCAGAAAGGAGAGCCCTCCTCTCCTAACATCTGAACTCAGCCTATCAAGTCTCATCTGTACTGCCTGTAACCTCTTCCTCTGTAGCCTGGTGTCTTTTTTTCTTTGATCAATTTTCTCTGGAGTGTCAGGGTCTTACTATGTACCTCTGGCTGTCCTGGAGCTGGCTACATAGCCCATGATTGCATCAGACTCAATGACATACACCGGCCTCTGCCTCCTAGGGCTAGGGGCTGGGATTAAAGGCATGAGCCAATACACGCAGCTTGTCCCTGACTTTTTATAGTTAGTAATTGTTCATACAATTTCTCTGCTGTTTGCTTAGTACTGTCTATCTGCTTGTCTTTCTTTCTTATGGCTGTTAACTGGCATTTCTCTTGCAAGGCTATATCCTATTCAAAGACTGAAGAAATGACGTAGGTGACCCTCATTGTTCAGTTTCCTTCTGAAATGATTGGTGATTACTTTATAACTTCTGTTTCAGGGAATAAGTGTGGGAAGCACGAGAATTATATGAATATATTGTCGATGAAGTATATATGTACAGTATTGTTAGTTATGTGCTGTCTGTTGAACACATGTGTGGGACATTTTAGAGTGCCGTGAACTATGAAGATGTACATGTGAATTTCACTCGGGAAGAGTGGGCTTTGTTGGATCCTTCCCAGAAGAGTCTCTACATAGAGGTGATGCTGGAGACCTGCAGGAACCTCACTGCTGTAGGTAAGACTGACTTTCCTTTTGTGTTTTAAAATAAGGGAGAAAACTGTTTCTTGGTTATTGATGCTCTTCCGTAATTTCAATTGAGAACAAGGAAGAATGAGGAGAATAAATGAGGCATGGTTCTGAGGTTCACTGAAGATAGTAGCTTAAATTTTGCCTAATTTCCAATAATACATCATGTATTTTCTGGTATTATATTTTAGGCTACAATTGGGAAGACCATAATATTGAAGAACATTGTCAAAGTTCTAGAAGACATGGAAGGTAATTTTCATGTGCGAGCTAATACAAATATGCCTCTGAAGAAATTTTAATGTGTCCTGGGATTTTTCAAGAAAAGCATCAGTAAAAAAAACCACTACTTAAAAAAAAAAAAAAAGAAAAGAAAAAAACCACTACTTTAAGCATATTGATGATTACTAAATTCTCACAAAACCGTGTACCTTGATGTCAAGTATCTGATTTGTATTTGAAAGGCGATCCTCTAAGAAAGAAGATAAGGAAACAGTGCCTTAATAGATACCACTCTTTCAATCATAGCTCTATTAGAGCTATGCTGTAGAACTGCCAGTCTGTTTAGCCTCATACCACTCCAAAGCCTTCTAATAAGCAAACAGTCAATAGTAAAACTTGTGTTACTCATATCCTTGTGGTAAGGTTGCTGAGTTTAGTGAGAGGGCCAGTTTATGAGAGTCAAGAAAGTTGTTGTGGAGCCAGGTGTGGTGGCGCACGCCTTTAATCCCAGCACTCGGGAGGCAGAGGCAGGCGGATCGCTGTGAGTTCGAGGCCAGCCTGGTCTACAGAGTAAGTCCAGGATAGCCAAGGCTACACAGAGAGACCCTGTCTCGAAAAACCATAAAAAAACAAAAAACAAAGAAAGTTGTTGTGGAGGAACCTTAATCACTATCTCACATTTTTATAAGTAACAAAGAGCCCAAATGTCAATACAATGTGCAAACCTTTCATTTATTATTCTTCTTTTAATAGGTATAGCATACGTCACAATTGATACACCTCATGTGAGTCTAGGGATATTGGAAGAAGCAACACATCTCTCTGTTCCCAGAATAATTAGAATATATGTGGCAGCCCTCACTTTGTGTAGACTTTCTGAATGGGATACAAGTTTACAATTAATTAGCTTTCCAACTTCATTGGGACTACATCCACCAACTCACACTGCAGAAAATCCCTATGAGTACTAGGAATGCGGAAATTCTTCTGTTTTTCCTGGTTTACTTTGCAAATGTAATCTCCTTCACGCTACAGGATATTTATGAATGCAATCAGTGTGGTAAAGCTCTGCGTTCCTTCAGTTCTCTTTAAATAGCTGTAAAAACTCATATAGAAAAATGATGCTATAACTGGGAGCTATGTCATCAATGCTCTTACCATCACAAGTGTCTTCAAGGATGCAGAACAATCCATAACAAAGGGGAGCACCATGGATGGAAACAAAGTGATAAAACCTTAAGATCTGATTCCTCTTTACATCTAGACTAATTTGTAAAATTTGTAAAATTAATTCATACAGATAAAAATGTTCCTCGGTGTAATGACTGTGGTAAACCTTTCACATGTGCCAATTATCTTTGCAGGTATGAAAGAAGTCATAATGGAGAGAAACCTTATGAAGTTATTCAATATGGTGAAGCCTTTGCATATCACAGTCGTCTCCAAATATATAAAAGAACACATAATGGAATGAAACCCTATAAATGTCATCAATGTGATAAACCCTTTTCACAACAGAGTCATCTCCAAAGACATAAAAGAACACATACTAGAGAGAAACCCTACAAATGTAATCACTGTGGTAAGGCCTTTGCACATCCCAGTAGTCTCCAAAGGCATGACAAAGTTCATACTGGAGAGAAACCTTACAAATGTACTCAATGCGATAAAGCATTTTTACAACACCATAGTCTCCAAATACATGAAAGAACACACACTGGAGAGAAACCCTATGAATGTAACCAATGTGGAAAAGCCTTTGCATGTCACAGTAGTCTCCAAATACATAAAAGAACACATACTGGAGAGAAACCATATGAATGTAACCAATGTGAGAAAGCCTTTTCACAATACAGTCATCTCCAAAGACATAAAAGAACACATACTGGAGAGAAACCCTATGAATGTAAGCAATGTGGGAAAGCCTTTGCACGTGACAGTCATCTTCAAAGGCATGAAAGAATTCACACTGGAGAGAAACCTTATGACAGTATTCAACATGGTGAAGCCTTTGCATGTCACAGTCATCTCCAAATACATAAAAGAACACTTACTGAAGAGAAACCCCATGAATGTAAACACTGTGGTAAAGCCTTTGCGTATAATGCTCTTCTTCAAATACATAAAAGAACACATACTGGAGAGAAACCCTATGGATGTAATCAGTGTGGTAAAGCCTTTTCACAACTCGGTACTCTACAAATACATAAAAGAACACATACTGGAGAGAAACCCTATGAGTGTAACCAATGTAGTAAAGCCTTTGCACAACACAGTCATCTTAAAAGGCATGAAAGAAATCATACTGGAGAGAAACCCTATAAATGTATTTAATACGGTGAAGCCTTTGCACATTTCTGTAGTCTTCATCATCATGAAAGTATTCATATTGGAGAGAAGCTTTCTGAACATAAGCAATGTGGTAAATCCCTTGCTCATCGCAGTTCTCTCTGGCTGCAGAAAGGAGCTCATACCAGAAAGAAATCTTATGAATGTACTCAGTGTGGCAAATCCCTTGTGTTATGGAGTTTACCTAGAGCCAACCCAACTCAACCACTAGGTCAATGCACATGACAAGGATTACTGTAAGTTGCTACTCATCTATCAGGGCTGCAGAACAGACTGGGGAACTGAACTGCAACCCTCACCCCGTATCCCACTCCCTGACCTTCACCCCCAAGACAGAATAGTATAGAGCTTTAGGTTGAAAACCACAAACACCTGTGCCCCATCATCTAAGAGGTCTATTGTTTGTTTATATATCAGCCAGTATGTGATCATACTTTTCTTTTTTTTGGTTTTTCGAGACAGGGTTTCTCTGTGTAGCCTTGGCCATCCTGGACTCACTTTGTAGACCAGGCTGGTCTCGGGACTCACATCGATCCGCCTGCCTCTGCCTCACGAGCGCTGGGATTAAAGGCGTGTGCCACCACGCCCAGCTTGTGATCATACTTTTCAAGTAGGGATGTCTGTGAAAGGGTGGTGGGTGGTTGGTTGGTCCTGATTTTGTTTTTCTTATTTTCACAATTCCCTTGAGATGTTCTTGTTGGTTATCAAGTGTGGGGAGCCAAGACCATAGCTGGTAGGCATCTTGGACCTTGGCATAATACATTGAGTGGACCTGGGGCAGGCTGCCTTGTGACCTCTTTCCCTCCTTGCCTCAGGGTGCATTCCAGAAGGGTGCCTTGTGACCTCTTCCCCTCCCTCGGGGTACTCTCCAGCTTTTCTCAGTAAGTTTCCACCAGTTCCTGGAATCACAGAGACCTTCAGAGGTTGAGCGGAACAATGTCTATAGATAACATCTTGTGGTTCCAGATGCCTAACAGTTCCACCCAGCCCCAGAACCACAGGGGCCCTTGCCCTGCCAAACTTCCTGAATTCCTGACATCTTGCACATACCACCCACCCCGCCTCCTGGTTCAAGGGTATATAATTGCCTGTGAGAAAATAAAATTTTGTCACCTTGATCAGACTCCTTGACTTGCTGTCCAGTCTTCACGTTTCTTGTCCCCCATTTTCTCCCCAGGGTTCCGAGGGTCCCAGTTGATTGTCTGGTGGGCTTGGACCATCAAGCCTGGCTTGGGTGTCAGTCATTAGTCAAGGCTACGTTTGAACTCTTGGTTCTCATGGGTCAGCCTCCTGAGTACAAGTCCATGGATAGAAGATGTACTCCCAATGTATACTGGTTTGTCAATACATTTTAACAATATTGTAGGCTCCAATTTTTCCATTCCTACTTTATTTGGGGTTCTTTAAATGCTTATACCTCCCTTCCAGCCCACCTACCCTAGATAGGAGAGAAAGGAGATTTAGGGGAACAGGAGAAGCAGACATTTTTGAATTCAGTTCCTGGGAGCAATTTCCCTGGAGTAGTGAGCAGGATTTCAGCAGACCCGCAATTCCACCAAAGTTGCTGCTGGAACCTGCAACAGCAGCCAGAGCCTGGAGCCTCGAAGCATTCTCTGGAGTGGTCCTCTCTGGGAGCATCTCGAAGTGGAACAATAAACAGCCAAACAGTACCAAGACCCAAAAAACCCCTGCATCCTGTTTTGAGCTCATTTTATATATATATATATATATACTATGATGTTTTTCAGCTGGCAAAAACCAAGGCCCTCCTCCCCCACTAAGTGGTTCGACTTCTAAGTGGATAAACATCACCCGTTCTTTCACAAGTCTGTCCCCCATCCCACACTTGGGATCAAAACAAAAACATGTTTATATCCACTACAGTTAATGTTAAAATTCTTTTTTTTTTTTTCCCCCCGAGACAGGGTTTCTCTGTGTAGCCTTGGCTGTCCTGGACTCTCTTTGTAGACCAGGCTGGCCTCGAACTCACAGCGATCGCCTGCCTCTGCCTCCCGAGTGCTGGGATTAAAGGCGTGCGCCACCACGCCCGGCTCTAAAATTCTTAATAAAAGAGAATAAACGAAACATTAATCCCTCATATGTGTGTCCACAGCAGCATTTTCATCATTCTGGTAGAGATGTAATGAAGTAGAATAATCAGCAATTAACTACATAGCTTGATTCCTAAAGATATCTATATATATAGATATAGATATCTATCTATATATAGATATATATATAATTTGATGTTGTATGTTTCTTCTGGTTCTCATTGGTTACTATTTGGCACTTCATCTTGAAGTACCACCTTCTATGGGAATTATCTGGGGATGCTAGATACTGTAACAGCAATGAATTTTATTTTAAAAGAAACTGTGTGTGTGTGTGGGTGTGTGTGTGTAAGTAAGTTAAGATATTATGGGGTTTTAAGTCATGACAGAGATCAGAAGACAATTTTGTGGCATTTGCTTTGATTATTTTTATATGATGGTCAAGGTCACGTGGCTAGCTTTGCACACAGACATCTACTGAGCCAAATAAGATTACATCAGTAAAATAATTTTTTTTAATTGTAAACATACAGCCATCCAGGAGAAATAGGACAGTTTGAATTGTAAATCCTTTTTACAAATGAAAATTATACACTGCCATATTTTGTTGGAATATGTTAGTTTATACTGAGGACAAAACACTTGTTCATAGCACTTTCTCAGAACCACAAATCAATGCCAGAGAGTTGTCTCAGTGGGTAAAGTTGGTCGCTGCTAAGCCTGATAACCTGATTTCAATGTCTGGGAGACCCATAGTACTCCTAGAAATTTTTCTCTTATTTCTACACTTGGACTGTGGCATATGTACACTCACACACTCACGTGTGTAAATAATCTGAGCCCAAATAAGGGCCAATGAAGTCACTTGAACCAAAGAACTCCCTGGATTTTATCTCTAGAGCTCACATAGGGGAAATAGATAATAAGTTGTCCTCTCACTGCCACACATGCAACATGGCACAGGTGTACACACACCAACATAATTCACACATTTTGAAGTATATGAAATTAACAAAGCAAAGAAAACCCAATTATTAACACACAAAATGATTAGCCAGTTTAAATAATTATTGTAGAGTTTCAACAATTATCACTGTTCATAAGAATAATGATGGTCCCTTTGTAAATCTTATGCTTTTCATCTAAGATTCAAAGATAAGTCATTTAAAAAATGTATCTTAGCTGGGCTACGAGGTGCATCCCTGGAATCATAGATACATGCATAGATAACCAAGAAACACTCCTCTGTTTAGAACATGAAGGAAAACTCACATTCGTACCACAGTAGGGAGGTGCCTGCAGTTTTTCAGCATCACGTCTTTATTGAGACTTTTCTGAGAAGGATCCAGAAAAGCCCATTCCTCCCAAGTGAAGTTCACATGAACATCTCCATAGGTCACTAAATCCCAAAACACACACATGTGTATTAGAATGGGTAAGAACAGCTACACTTCATGGAGACTACGTTCACATTATTCTGTGTGCTTTGCACATTTATTCCATAACACAGAAGTTCTAACATAATCAACAAGCCATCTTGGGAGGAAACAGAAGAGGAAGACACACTTCCCATTTCTGGGGCCATGGAATAAAATTCCAACTGAAGTGCTTACCAGCAGATGTTCAGAGAAAATGCAGAGAGATGAATTGTATTGAGTATTCATCAGCGAAACCACATCAACAGTTCCTAACTTGCGAAAAGGATGTACAAGCTGGGTTGGTGGCTCGCATCTTTACTCCTAACAATCAGAGCTTAGTCTATGTAGTAACTTCCAGGGTATCCAGGATACACAGCAAAATACTATGAAAAAAGAAACCACCAAACAAAAAACAAAAAGACAAAACTCAAGTCTCACTAGAATTTCTTTCAAAGAATTGCACAGTCACACTAGTTCTGTATTTGTCTTCCAGAAAACTGGAGTACTCTAGTTTAAAATGTACAGCTAATAAAATCTTCTTACAAAGGAATCCATTTTTGAGACGTTACCAAGGTGCTGACTGATGAATAAATGCTAATCTAAACAAACAAGAAGAAAGAAAAAAATAGGATAAAACAAAATAGTTAATTGCTCTTCTTGATGTTGTAGAAGACCCTGCTTCATTTCCCAGCCGTCACACAGTCCTTCACCACCATTGGTACCTACAGTTCCAGGGCATGCAACGCCTTCTTCTGACATCTGCCACACCACACACACACGGTGTCCAGTCATACAATCAAGCAAAAGACCCATGCAAAATTATTAATTTTTTTTTTTTTTTTACAAAATTAAAAGGATACACAATGATGGTGTGAAGGCTAAACACCTGTAGTCCAATATAGCATGAGAATCAGACAGGCTGAATGTGGTGAGCACAGGCCATCCTGGCAGAAGAAATGATGCCCTCTGCCAAAGGTCAAAAGCCAAGATGTAGTGAAGGTCAGAACAAAAGTAAATACTTGATATGTACAAGCACCTAATTTCTTTCTTTCTTTCTTTCTTTTTTATTAATATTTTGTTTTGTTTTGTTTTTCGAGACAGGGTTTCTCTGTGTAGCCTTGGCCATCCTAGACTCACTTCGTAGACCAGGCTGGCCTCGAACTCACAGTGATCCGCCTGCCTCTGCCTCCGGAGTGCTGGGATTAAGGCGTGCGCCACCACGCCCGGCTCAAGCACCTAATTTCAATGTCCATTGCAAGCTTTGAACTTTTCAAACCTACTTTATTGGGGTTTTTAAATGCTTATACCTCCCTTCCAACCCACCTACCCTAGATGGGAAAGAAAAGAGGTTAATGGGAACAGAAGGAGTAGACCTTCTTAGACTCAGTTCCTTGGAGCAATTCTACTCTTCGTAGTCAGGATTCCAGCAGACCCATTAAACAGCAAACCAGGAAGTCAGCAAAGGTGACTGCAACCGCAGCAGCCCGAACCCAGAGCAACAGCTGGAACCTGGAGCAGCAGCGGCCTGAGCCTCAAAGCTTTCTCTGGAGCGGTTCTCTCTAGGAGCATCTCGAAGACTAGGGACTAACAGCCAGACAATAAGAAGCAAAGCCCAAACGGAAAAGCCAATTCACATCCCACACTTGGAATCAAAACAAAAACATGTTTACATCCACTACAGCCCATCAGCTAAAATCATAAAAAATAAGAAGTCTGGCCAGCAAGATGATTTAGAAGGGCAAACAACAAACCAAAAATCCTCTTTTCTCTACTGTAAAGGGGAGGCAGCAAGAGAAGGAAACCCGCCAACCATAAAAAATTGGACACATAAAATACGAAGTGGAGAGGCTTTAGGTACACATATGTTCGGAGCCAGCCCGGGGTCATTCAAGGCTGCCAGCCCGGGGTCATTCAAGGCTAACCGTCTACTGGCTATGAAAGAATACTGATGCCCCGTTCCAAAGCATAACTTTCTTCTTTCAGCCTCTGCATAACTTCCTTCCGCCTCTGCATAATTTCCTTCTTTCAGCCTCTGCATAACTTCCTTTCAGCTTATGCAGATGTTGTTTAGCAGGTTAGCTCGGGACTGTTACTCCTCCCTGGTTCTCTGGAACCCGGAAGCCAGGGAAGGCACGACCCTGGCCCAAGTCTCAGGCATGGGGCTCTGCATCAGGGGACCCAGGATGCATTTACCCTCCATTATTTCCCCTTTTTGTAATCAGACCCTTGAGGTCAGTGGCGGCTCCACCTACCTGGTAGCCCCAAATGATACTTTTTTTAAAAATATTTTAATTTTTAATGTGCATTGGTGTGAGGCTGTCAGAACTTAGAGTTACAGACAGTTGTGAGCTGCCATGTGGGTGCTGGGAATTGAACCCGGGTCCTTTGGAAGAGCAGGCAGTGCTCTTAACCACTGAGCCATCTCTCCAGCCCCCCCCAAATGATACTTATTTGGCATGTTCCACTGGCCTAACCTCGTTTATTGTGGTACAGTCCTTCCTACAACAATATGATTACTATGTGCTTGTCCAACTACTTCCTCGATTAACAGTTTATTCTACAGATGAATTTCTCAACTTCTGGTCTCCTCCGGGTACACCGCCCAGGGTCAAACGCGAGCCTATTACAGCCGCAACCATCGCGATCCTACTGGGGCTCAGGGCTGTCGGAGCCGGGACGGGCATTTCCTCTTTAGTGATCTCCAATCAAAACTATCACCACCTTAGTGCAGCCATAGATAAGGATATTGCTGAAATACAGGTTGCTATGGAAGCTTTAAGGGATTCGCTTTCCTCCTTTGCAGAAGTGGTACTGCAAAATAGGAGAGGGCTAGATTTGCTGTTTTTACAACAAGGGGGATTATATGCAGCACTCAAAGAAGAATGCTGTTTCTATACCGATAAAACCGGGATCGTAGAAGATAGCATGAAAAAGGTGAGAGAAAGTTTAGAATATCATAAGCGGGAGCGAGATAGAGCGGAATCCTGGTATAAAAATTGGTTTTCTGCTTCCCCTCTTCTGACTACCCTCCTCCCTTTGCTGCTGGGACCTCTTATAGGGTTCTTGCTACTAATATTTTTTGGACTGTGGGCTTTCAGAAAGATCACTGACTTTGTCAAATGCCAGATAGACTCTGCCATAAAGGGACCCACCCATGTGGAAGTTCATTACCACAGGCTCGAACGACTGGACCCCGAGACGGATGACCATGCCACTCCTGATAATGTGGCTAAAAGTGGCCTTGACTTCAACAAGCTGAGAACTAAGGCCTTGAGTCATTTATCCATTTGAGAGGGTGCAAGGCTAAGCACTGCAGGGAACCATGCCAGACACCTCGGTAGATTCCTGAGGAACATGCCTGACTGCATACAGGCTGACTCGCATAAAGGATGTTACTATCCTTTTCCTGTCCCCTGCAAATGCGTCTGGGAGGTTGGGGACATGTGAGACTTGAAAAAATGGCCACGCATTGACCTCTTAATGCAACGCCCATTTTGAGGGGTGTCAGGCCTCTACTCCCCCCTCTCTCTCTCACTCTGCTTCTACTTAATAAGGAAGGGCGAGATGTTTGGAGCCAGCCTGGGGTCATTCAAGACTAAACGTCTACTGGCTATGAAAGAAAAGAATACTGATGCCCCGTTCCAAAGCATAACTTTCTTCTTTCAGCCTCTGCATAACTTCCTTCCGCCTCTGCATAACTTCCTTCTTTCAGCCTCTGCATAACTTCCTTTCAATTTATGCAGATGTTGTTTAGCAGGTTAGCTCGGGACTTCCCGAGAGATAGTTAGCTAAGATAAGATAGAAACTGTTCCATTGACCTGATGGTATTATCTGGAGACTTTCTCGGGCCCCTCCTACTGCTTAGTTCCTGGCTCCACCCCATATAAGCTTTTGCTTTTGATTCAATAGGAACACTACTTGGTCTCGCCTCTTTCTTTCCCGTCCCATCATTTCAGGTATGGCTCCCCTCGCGACCCTGTAATTACTGGTCCTGCTGGACGGGACACACAAAGTCCTCTCCAGTATAGCACTACCTCCAGAAAGACTCCAGCTGCAAATGGTTCCATAAGCAATCTCAAAGAAAGGTACAAAACAAGTGTTCAAATTTGAACAAATTGTTCAAAGCATCATTTGCTTTACTAATACAGCTTTTTTTTTTTTTTTTTTTTTTTTTTGCTTTGTTTTTTCACGCTCCGACTGAGGAAGATATTAACTGTTTTCTCCAAGGGTTGTCTCATACCAACCATGTGAAAATAGCTGTGGTTTACCTGAATCCAGGAGGAAGCCACAAAAACAAAACACTACACAACAAAACAAAATCCTTTTGTTTCCTAAAACCTTTCTTTAATTGTTAATATTCTGGGCACCCTTCCACTTTTGGGGGTAGATTAATAACTCCACTGCAAGTTAAGTAATGGGCTTTGCAAGAGCTAGCCAGGAGGTAGAGGGGGAAATTCCTAGTGAGTGTTGTGAGGAGAGCTTCGAGAAGCTCCATAATCCTGACACTGTGAGCACAGGGTCACTGCCCACAAAGGAGAGGAGCAAGCGACTGAGCTGCCGGAGCGGGAGTGGCCTGTCCTCCCTCAGGCTGTGCGGGGAAAGAGACTAGTAAACTCTTGGAGGGCAGTCATGAGTGCTACTGAAATGCAAATCTGTGCATAACTGGAAAAGGTCGGACCAGGAACCTGTTGCGCTCTAATCCTAAGGGAGGAGTTCATGTCGCTCAAAACTCACTGGCCAATCAGGGCCTGTAGGCGGGCTTGCGGGTCGGAGGAGGCGTGTTCTTCCGGATGCCAAGCGGCAGGTTCGGCTCCGTAGCTAAGAAGGCTTGAATGCTTCGGTGTGATGTGGTCTGAGCACTTCTGCTGGGTTCTGTGATCTGGGAAGCCCAGAAGCTGCGACATGGTGAGTGCAGCATCACTGCCCACAGCGGGGAGGAGAAAGAGGCCGAGCGGCGGGAGCTGGTGTGGTGGTTCTTTCCCGGGGCTGAGTGGGAACCGGTGTCCGGATGGAAGGTCTCTTTTCAGTCCTAGTGGTTCCGTGGACCGTGCAACGGGCTCCGCGTAACTTCACGTTGGGCGCTGCGTCTGCACAAAGCATTTGCAGCAGGGGCTTGTGTGTAGAAGCATCCTTTGCGGGATGCCAAAGTTCGAGAGGGAGACCAAGTTTCTCTAGTCTCTTCCCCAAGTTCTGCCCTTAACATTTAACACTTAGGTGTGAGATCCATTTGGAGTTAATTTTGTGGAGGCTGTAACAGGCGTCTCCTGTGGTGGGTAGCACCCCAATATTAAGCTGCGATGTAGAAGAGTAGAGTTGATGCTGTAAAGGATTTACCATCGCCTCGGAAACAGTAAGTGACACCAAGTAGAATTTAGCTGAGGGAGGACTGCTCTACAACACCCCACAGATGAGCAGTGTGCTAACCCGGCCTGTTAGAGATTAGGATGCTAGGATACACAGGTTTGCTCTGTTCACCAGGAGTGTCCAGACATTTGCCTCCAAACCATCATAAAGGAGACAGCTCTGATTTACAGCCAGCCACCGGGCCTCATATCAGAGAACAGGCCTCTAACAAGCTGCTCCATGGGGCATCACAGGGTCACAGCCAACATTAAGGCCTGGTGTACCATGAAGGCGTTAAAGTAACTTTTATTCTTCAGATGAAATTGTTCTTTCTGATGCTTTCTGCCTCCTACTGCTAACCTAGGCCTAGTCCTGGAAGCTTCTAGCCTTCATACAATCTAATCTAGGCCAGGAATATTTTCAACCTCTGAGACTTATTGCTGAAAAACTCACCCTTTCTAGTTGGTTCTGAGTTCTTTCTTTCTTTCTTTTTTTTTTTTTCTGAGATAGGGTTTCTCTGTGTAGCCTTGGCCATCCTGGACTCACTTTGTAGATCAGGGTGGCCTCGAACTCACAGCGATCCGCATGCCTCTGTCTCCCGAGTGCTGGGATTAAAGGCGTGCGCCACCATGCCCGGCTGGTTTTGAGTTCTTGCTGTCTAGTTCAACACGCCTGTTCTGCCTCAAACTCCTCTCCAAGCTGACTGATTCAATCTGGCTTTTCTCAGTTTCTGACTGAATTGTTCTGCCTGGTCTCATACTAGCTGTGGCGATGTGGTGGAATCTTCTGGCTCCTTCTCATTCTCTGGCTCATTCTGTGTTCACCCTGTGTCTAGTTCAGTCTGCCTCTGTAAAACTCTCCCAGTAAAACTGCCTCTTTCACAAACTCACCTCCATGCACTGCCTCTCAACTCACTGGCTCGACAGAACCTCCTGACCGGAAATGACTAGAACTCAAAGATCTTCATGGCCCCTGTTTCCTAAGTGCTAGGAATAAAGGCATGGACCACCATACCTGCACCTAAACTTTTTTCCTAAACCTTGCACTATACCAGGCTGGCCTTGAACTCAGAGATCTCCTCGCCTCTGTCCCCTGAGACCACATTAAAGGTGTGTCTGTATTACAGTCAGAGCACACAGACCTAGAAGATTTCTGCATGTGATCTCTTGTCAGAGCAGCCAGGTCATGAATTAAAATTCCTCTACATAAAGGTGCTGTTTTCTTTTTGAGAAAAGCATAGTTTTGTTACATGGGCAATTCTACCCTGGCTGAACTTTTTGAAAAGGATAAAATGATTGTGTTGAGGCTTGGCCTGATCAAGCAAGGCTTTCTACGAGGCCCTCATATATGGAGAATAACATAGCTCTTTCTCAAACCCAGTAACATGCTTGGCAGAGCCAGTAGAAGCCTGGTGCTTAGGCCCTGAGGCCTTTCCCTAAAGCCCTGATGTATTGAGAATAGAGTAGGGGGCTGGGTGTGGTGGCACATACCTTTAATCCCAGCACTCCGGAGGCAGAGGCAGGTGGATCACTGTGAGTTCAAGGCCAACCTGGTCCAGAATGTGCGTCCAGGACAGCCAAGGCTACACAAAGAAACCTTGTCTCGAAAAAACAACAAACAACAATAACAACAACAACAACAAAAAGAAAACAAAAGAAAAGAAAGAAAAAACAAAACAAACAAACAAAAAAGAGAATAAAATAGAGCTCCTTCTTTAATAGCTGTTTTATGTTTGGGAGAGCTGGTAATAGTCTGGGTCCCGGGCCTTTGGGGAGAGCTTGCTTCAGGTCTTGAGAACTCAGCTCTACCCGCCACATCAGGCTCTTGTGAGTCCCAAGTCCACTGGAAGCTTGGTCAGTAATGGTCTTGAGGTGTTCTATGTTTACCTGTATAGCGTTGTTTATTATTAGACTCCTCATGAGTTTATCCCTTTGTATGATGGTTTCTGATGACCTCATAGACTCTTCCATCTCCTTCCATTCTCCCCTGGAAGTTGTATACACGATGCTATTCTTCAGGAGCTCACTTGGCACAAAACATATCTTGTGCAGACCTCTCTGCCCCAGCTTTTATCTTTCTTACTGTCTTGAATTGAGGGAAGGAAGTACGTCAAGGAGATGAGCACTGAGATTTACAGATGTTTTATTAGTCACGCTCATCACAGTTCACTCACACACACCTCTTCTAGTCCACTGCCTACAGCTGTGGCCCGGCCGGTGGCTTCATGGCTCTCGATTTATCCTGGTGTGCTGAGTGGTCTATGAGGGGCTTCCTTCTCTAGGTCTGGGCCCCCGTCTGGTCTGGTTTCCAAAGGGTCATCAGACTTGGGGACGCATGTCCAGCTTGATCAGCACAGTGGCATGGTCTTAGTTGACAAACAGCACGGCCAGCCTGAGGTGGTCTTGGACGCAGCTTGTATACCCTGTCTATGTTGGGAGGAGGAGTGGGTGACATTAAGCCTTTTGGTATTGTGTCATGTCATCCATTTTTACATTACGTTTATTACTGTGTTCAGGTGGACAACGTAGGTCATTTCTTAACATAGCAAGCACATTGTTTTTACTGTACTTTCTCCTTTTTCCTGTCACTGAAGAGTGACCTGCTGTTTGAGGGCACTGGTGTGCTGAGACATTAGTGCTGGGCCTATCTTAGCTGTGTACATGTCCCGTCTGTCTAAGTGGCTAGCCGTGCAGTCTTCCAGTCCACATGTACACTGTTCAAAACCTCACCTGGTCCCTGAACCTTAAAGTGACTCAGGGTGACAGCATATGTGGAATACAGCGTCTGTTCCCCACTGCCTCCTCTTAGAGCGTTAGCCAGAGCTGAGTGCATGCTGCCATTAAAGAGATTTTTCATAATTAATCTTTAATTATGGGTATATAAGCCGAGTACAAGACCGCTTCAGGCTGGCTGTGATATTTATTAACTAAGACCGTGCCACTGTGCTGATGAAGGGCAGTGATTTCTCCCTGGAAAGGAATATTAACTCTAGGACAGTACACCTTGAGCCTTTTTGAAAAATATTTTTTTTCAAGATCTATTTATTATGTAAACAGTATGCATCAGATCACATTATAGATGGTTGTGAGCCACCATGTTGGTTCCCGGGAATTGAGCTCAGGACTTCTGGAAGAGCAGTCTGTGCTCTTAACCGCTGAGCCATCTCTCCAGCTCCCTGAAAAATATTTCTGAGACTAGCTGTGTTGACTCAGTCATCTTGATCCCAGTCTGTTGTTCCCTAGGGCAGTGACCTTATTTTCGTCTTCATTAAACTTCGTTCATTCATAAAAGGCTGTACCACCACAGGGGCTTAGTGTGCTCTATAATTAATGTAACAATACTGTATAACATTACATTTGTAATCCTTTTATTTGAATAGTTGTTTAATCATTAATTTTCCTTAAAGAAAAGCAAGTGTATTAGTCTGTAATTAAATGGGCAGGAACCTCTGTAATGCCATATTCCAAGCTAGTGAAAGCTACCACAAGAAAATGACCTATTTTTGTTTCCTGCATGAAATATACTTTATTTTGCTGAGAGCAAAACTTCTGATTTCACACATCTAGACAGGGCCCAAGAATAAGCTTGTCATAAACTTCTCTGGAGAGATAGCTCAGAGGTTACGGGCACTGACTGCTCTTCCAGAGGTCCTGAGTTCAATTCCCAGCAACAACATGCTGCCTCACAGCCATCTATGATGTGATCTGTTGCCTCAGGCAGAGCATAATAATAAAAAAAGAAACTAAAAAAAAAAAAAAAAACAACTCTTTTTTTTCCTTGTCACTTTTTCAGGACCCAAGTAATGCTCCATTGTGTAAATGTACAACAATTTTTATATATTGTTTTAAAAATTATTTTACTTTATATCCTGTAGGGGACGGGCTACATGGCCAGTGTTCAGCCATCTTGTCAGAGCCTAGGTTCCTGTTTCTTCAGAAGTCGGCCATTCACCAGAAACTAGCTGACCTTGTTGTAGGTCGGCAGTTAGAAACCTGTTGTGGTTTATTGTGGGGGCTGGTCACTCTAGACCCCCGAGCTACTCCTTTTCCGTTAAGACTACTGATAAGATCAGATTAAAGGCCAGCTGCCTGCGAGCAGCAGTTCTAGGAGCTTTTTCCTGACTAACCAGATCCTTTATGACTTTCCTGGAATTTCTCTCCTGCAATTATAGCAGCTGTAAAGGTAGATACCTACCTGCTGGAGCATTCCAGAGTTAGGTATCCATAGCAACCCTTGCTTACACAAATACCCATGCCTCTGTGCCTATATGAACTCTGTGAAAATTTTCAATAAATGGGGTTTGATCAGAATTCAGACTTGCCCCCTTCTTCGTGTCTTGTGTTCTGTCCCTATACAGGAAAAATTTCTTCCCGAGTGTTAGTCAAACCCCGGCGGGCCGGGGCAATATCCCAATCATAGCTCCTCCCCTCTCCTCCCAGCCACACCCTTCCTCCCTCTTCCCCCTATCTCTTCTCCCCTAACCCTCAGAAAAGGGGACCCCTCCTCCACTAGCCCACCCCAGCACATCAAGTCACATGAGGACTGAGCACATCCTCTTCCTCGGTGAGCTGGCAAGGACTCATCATGGGGCCGTGGTGGAAAGCATGCAACAGAGTCCTTGTCAGAGACAGGGCCCGTTCCCCTTACTATGGGACACACATGAAGACCAAGCTGCCCATCGGGTATATATGTGCAGGAGGCCTAGGTACAGTATGAGCCTGGTCCTTGGTTGGTGATTCAGTCCCTGCAAGCCCCCCTGGGCCCAGGTTAGTTGGCTCTGTTGGCCTTCTAATGGAATTCCTGTCCCCGCCAAGTCCTTCCAACCTTCCCCCCCACTCTTCCACAAGGCTTTCTGTGTTCTGCCCAATGTTTGGATGTGAGTCTCAGCATCTTTTTTCACCCATTGGTCGGGGGAGCCTCTCAGAGGCTATGCTAGGCTCCCATCCGCAAGCATAGCAGAGTCTCATTAATAGTGTCAAGTAATGTCTCTCTCTGTGGGTCTCAGGTTGGGCCAGGCATTGGTTTGTTGTTCCTTCAATCTCTGCTCTATTTTTAGCCCTGCACATCTTGTAGGCAGGGTAAATTTTTGGTCAAAGTTTTTGTGGGTGGGCTTGTGTTCCCCTCTGCATCACACCCCTGAGGCAAAGGACTAGGTGCAGGGTGGACTCTTTCTGGATGTTGTAGTCAGACAGGGTATGGCCATCTTCCATCTGCTTGCCTGCAAAGATCAGCCTCTGCTGGTCAGGGGTGTATGCACTCCATGTCCTGGATCTTTGCCTTGACATTCTCAATGGTACCACAGAGCTGGACCTTCAGGGTGATGGTCTAGCCTGTAAGGGTCTCCACAAAGATCTGCATTGTCAGCGGTGGTGGCAGCAGTCCTCACAGAAGAAAAGAGTTGGAACTCCCTATCTTGATGAAACTCACATTGATGGATTTTTATATATTGAACCATCCCTACATCTGTGGGATGAAACCTACCTGGTCATGGTGGATGATGTTTTTTTTTTTTTTAATAATTTATTTAATTTTAGTTTATGTGCATTGGTGTGAGGGTGTCAGGTCACGTGGAATTGGAGGTACAGACAGCTGTGAGCTGCCATATGGGTGCTGGGAATTGAACCTGGGTCCTTTGGAAGAACAGAACATTGCTTTTAGCCACTGAACCATCTCTCCAGCCCAGGATGATGTTTTTTTGATGTGTTCTTGGATTGAGTTTGCTAGTATTTTTATTGAGTACTTTTGAATCAATGTTCACGAGGGAAATTGATCTGAAATTCTCTTTCTTTATCGAATCTTTGTGTGTGTTGTGTATGAGGGTGACTGTGGCTTCATTGAATAAGTTTCACAATGCTCCTTTTGTTTCTATTTTGTGGAATAGTTTGAGGAGTATTGCTATTAGCTCTTCTTTGAAAATCTGGTAGAATTCTGTGCTAGAAGAATTTGGCCCTGCACTTTTTTAGATTGGGAGACTTTTGATGACTGCTTCTATTTCCTTAGGGGTTATTGGACTGTTTGGACTGTCTACCTGATCTTGATTTAACTTTGGTAAGTGAAATCTATCAAGAAAACTGTCCCTTTCCTTTCCCAATTTTGTGGAATATCTGCCCAGGCCCTTCTGGCTTTTAGAGTCTGTTGAGAAGTTGAGTGTAATTATGATAGGTCTGCTTTTATATGTGACTTTGCCTTTTTCCCTTGAAGCTTTTAATAGTCTTTCTCTGTTCTGTACATTTAGTGTTTTAAATATTATGTGGTGGAGGATTTTCTTTTCTGGTCCAATCTATTTGGTGTTCTGTCTTTCTTTAGATTGGGGAAGTTTTCTTCTATGAGTTGTGTTGAAAATGTTTTCTTGCTGGGCGTGATGCTGCACGCCATTAATCCCAGCACTAGGGAGGCAGAGGCAGGCGGATCGCTGTGAGTTCGAGGCCAGCCTGGTCTACAAAGTGAGTCCAGGACAGCCAAGGCTAACACAGAGACTTGTCTCGAAAAACCGAAAAAAAAATTTTTTTTTGTTCTTGGCCTTAGAGCTTAGAGTCTTTTTCTATGCCTATTAATCATAGGTTTGGTCTTTTCATAGTGTCCTGCATTTTCTACATTGTTTGTGCCAGGAAGATTTAACATTTTCTTTGATTGATGTATCCACTTTTTCAGTTGTATCTTCTATACCTGAGATTTTCTCTTCCATCTCTTGTATTCTGTTGGTGATGCTTGTGTCTGTAGTTCCTGTTCTTGTCCCTAGGTTTTCCATCTCCAGGATTGGCCCAGTTTGTGTTTCTTTATTGTTTCTATTTCCCTTGTCAGTTCTTGGACCATTTCATTCATTTCCTTCACTTTTTAAATTGTATTTTCCTCTGTTTCATTAAGGGACTTAATTCATTTTTTTCACCTATTGGATTGAATTTTCTTTTATTTCTTTATCATCATATCCTCTTTTAAGGACTCTATCATCTTTATAAAATTGGATTTAAGGTCATCTTCTTTTGATTTAGGTGTGCCAGGGTGTCCAGGGCTTGTAGTAGTAGACCATAGCCTCCTAGAAGGTCTTTGGGCATCATCTCTTGACAGAACAGCCATGTTCTGAATTAAAATTCCTCTACATCTTATTAGTTAGTGTGGATAAGGGCTTGTGGTTTTGTTGTTGTTGTTGATTTCTTCAAAGAATCAACTCTATGTCTCATTGATTCTTTGTATTGTTCTCTGTTTCTAATTTATTGATTTCATTCAATAGTTTCTTGAGGTCTATTCCTTTTGGGTATCTTCTTTTTGCTGTAGAACTTTCAGGTGTGCTTTTAAGTTTCTAGTAAGAGATCTCTTCCCCTGCCCCCTGAACCCTTTTTTTATACGTATGCACTCAGTGATATGAACTGTCCTTTTATCACCACTTTCATTGTGTACCATGAGTTTGGATGTGTTGTGTATTCATTGTCATGGAATCCTAGAAAGTCTCAATTTCTTCATTTCTGTTTTGAGGCTTTTTTTTTCTCCATATAGAGTTCAGTTTCCATGAGTTTTCTGTTGTTTGTCCTGTTGATGATGTGCAGCTTTAATCCACGCTAGTCTAATAGGATGCATGGAGTTATTTCAGTTTTCTTGTATCTGTTTAAATTCATACGGTGTTCAAGCATGTCATCAATTTTGGAGAAAGATCCAGATGGTATCTGGAGAAGATGGTATGTTCTTTTGTATTTGGATGGGATGTTATGTAAATATCATTTAGGTTCATTTGTTTTTTGTTTTTAACATCCGTTAGCTGGAGCGTTTCTCTGTTATTTTTTTGTCTGAATGGCCTGTTCATTGGTGCAACCCTGTAACAGACTTTTTGTTTATTGGATAAAATGTACTATGTGGCCAGGGCAGGTCCCTCAGGAAATATTCTTCTTGGGACTGACCTGAGTTCAGAGACCAACAGCCGATTCAAGATTGGAGACTCATCATGCCCTGCTAGGGGATCTGACACCCTCTTCTCTGGTTTGTCACCTGTACACACATGGAAAGCAGCCCCCTGTCTGTCTCTCTGTCTCTGTCTCTGTCTCTCTCCCTCTCTCCCTCTCTCTCTCTCTCTCTCTCTCTCTCTCTCTCTCTCTCTCTCTCTCACACACACACACACACACACACATACACACACACACACACACACGGGAGTAGATTTGTTTTCAAAAGTGTTTATGACTTGTAAAGTAATTAGTGCAAATAAAATGTATTGGTGTATAGTGCAAACACACCATTTCTTTAAAGATCTCTTTTCTTGCATTTGGATTTTTGTTTTTTGTTTGGTTTCTTTTTTTTTCTTGAGATAGGGTTTCTCTTTGTAGCCTTGGGTGTCCTTGATTCACTTTGTAGACCAGGCTGGCCTAAACTCAGGAACTCCTGTCTCTGCCTCCCAAGTGCTGGCATTAAAGGTGGCTTGCATTTCGTTCTAAAGTTTTTATTTCCTCATACTGGCGAGGACTTCTATCCAATCAACAATCATAGGAAAAAATGGTTTCTAAGTGATCCTAACAGTTACCCTTTTCTTTATCATAACAGAATAAGATAATTTTAGTAGTCAAAGTTATCTTCTCCAGTGTTAAAACATTTGTTTGCTTTAAGTGAGTCTCTCTAAAGGAAGTAGCACTCCACCCCCAATCCTTTTTCTATTATTGGCAAATGAGAGAACCAGAGTGCACAGAGTGAGTGCTCGTAAGTAATTTTTTTGATTTTGACTATAATTCTTGTTCTTGTTTAACGGACATCTTTGTATTTCCTTTTATCAGTGGTGCCATCTATGTTGTGTGATTTTATTAATTATAATCTATTTATATTTTTGTTTATCTCAAAAATGATAGACCATCTATTTTTATCATCTGAAAATATATTATGTTATGAGTTCCTTGAGTTTTTGTTGGTTTGGGGACTTTCTGTGGAGAAACAGTTTAAGTTTCCCTTTTTGATCCTAACGGCTTGCCTCCCCTCATTTCTTGGCTAGTGCGTGTTTTGCAGTTAGTTGTTGCAATCATCAAAGTTTGAGTTTTTGCTACTTAAGTGATTGATATGTTTTTTTTTTTTTAACACATTGGTTTGGGGTTTAAATTGTCTCTGTATCATAATTGGGTTCAGTTTCTCAACATTTCAGAGTCTACAGTCATCTGAGGGAGCTTCAGTTGGCTTGTTGCTGTGTCTGTGAGAGAGATGATGATGGTTGATGTGGGAAGGCTCTTCCACTGTCTTTAAGCAAGCGAACCTGGCCTGGAAAAGAGAACTAGCCAAGCATGAGACAGTGACCAAGCAAGCAAGACAGGAAACAATGTTTGTCCATGGTTTTATGCCTTCATTTTCTATCTTGAGTTTCAGGCCTAAGCTCCCAACGTGATGGACTGTGATGACACAGCCAACCAAAAAACCCATTCATTACCTGAGATACTTTTGGTTAGATGATTCAGTCATGGCAGCAGAGAAGTCAGTGTAAGACTGAGACCTCCAGAGAGATCTTTAGTCTATACCCGGAGAGAAATGGAGTCCGATGTTGATGCAATACACACAGGGATTTTATTGAGTCGATGCGCATCGAGGGCTGACAAGCTCTTTCAAGTTGCCGACCCCTGAAAGCAGGCGCAAGTACTTTTTATATCTTTTTTGTAAAAGCAGAATTTAGCAGGCTAGCATCGTTACACCTAAGATGTATATTCTTGTGATAAAAGTAGACTAGTCATTGATATGACCGTGATTTGATCAACTAACAATTACCTTGTATAGCTTATTCATCCTAAACAGCTTGCTCTTTGTATGATCAGAAAAAAAGACATCTGTCAATCTTCATTCATGCCATATGAAGAATGGCATCTGATAATAAGCCATAGGGGTTTAGCCAACAAGAAGCATTGTCTATGCCTAGACATTTATGTCTCTGCTAGTCTCCCAGCTGTTCCCATATTAGCAGTATAAATTACCTGCTTGTTCTGCTGTTTAAATTCTTCACATCCTGGTCCCCTCCCTTAAGCCCCCCCCTCCCTCCCTCAGCCCTCAGAAAGGAGAGCCCTCCTCCCCAAACATCTGACCTCAGCCTATCAAGTCTCATCTGGACTGCCTGTAACCTCTTCCTCTGTAGCCTGGTGTCTTTTTTTTCTTTGATCAATTTTCTCTGGAGAGTCAGGATCTTTTTTTGTTTTTGTTTTTGTTTTTGTTTTTCGAGACAGGGTTTTCTCTGTGTATCCTTGGCTGTCCTGGACCCGCTTTGTAGACCAGGCTGGCCTCGAACTCACAGCGATCCACCTGCCTCTGCCTCCTGAGTGCTGGGATTAAAGGCATGCGCCACCATGCCTGGCTCGAGTCAGGGTCTTAATATGTACCTCTGAGTGTCCTGGAACTGGTTACATAGTCCATGATTGCATCAGACTCAATGAGATACACCGGCCTCTGCCTCGTAAGTGCTGGGATTAAAGGCATGAACCAATACACGCAGCTTGTCCATAACTTTTTATAGTTAGTAATTGTTCATACAATTTCTGTGATGTTTGCTCAGTACTGTCTATCTGCTTGTCTTTCTTTATGGCTGTTAATTGGCATTTCTCTTACAAGGTTATATCCTGTTCAAAGACTGAAGAAATGACGTAGGTGACCCTCATTGTTCAGTTTCCTTCTGAAATGATTGGTGATTACTTTATAACTTCTGTTTCAGGGAATAAGTGTGGGAAGCACGAGAATTATATGAATATATTGTCAATGAAGTATATATGTACAGTATTGTTAGTTATGTGCTGTCTGTTGAACACATGTGTGGGACATTTTAGAGTGCCGTGAACTATGAAGATGTACATGTGAATTTCACTCGGGAAGAGTGGGCTTTGTTGGATCCTTCCCAGAAGAGTCTCTACAGAGAGGTGATGCTGGAGACCTACAGAAACCTCACTGCTGTAGGTAAGACTGACTTTTCTTTTGTGTTTTAAAATAAGGGAGAAAACTGCTTCTTGGTTATTGATGCTCTTCTGTAGTTTCAATTGAGAACAAGGGAGAATGAGGAGAGTAAATGAGGCATGGTTCTGAGGTTCACTGAAGATAGTAGCTTAAATTTTGCCTAATTTCCAATAATACATCATGTATTTTCTGGTATTATATTTTAGGCTACAATTGGGAAGACCATAATATTGAAGAACATTGTCAAAGTTCTAGAAGACATGGAAGGTAATTTTCATGTGCGAGCTAATACAAATATGCCTCTGAAGAAATTTTAATGTGTCCTGGGATTTTTCAAGAAAAGCAGCAGTGCAAAACAAACAAACAAACAATCCCCCCAATACCCCACTGCTTTAAGTGTATTGATGATTACTAAATTCTCACAAAACTGTCCAGACCCGCCGGACAGTCCACTGAGACCCTCGGACCCCTAGGGAGAGAATGGGGTGGGGGAGGGACAAGAGACGCAAGGAACGGACAGCAAGTCAAAGAATCTGATCAAACTGACAAAATTTTATTTTTCTCAGGCTGCTTATAAGCACAAGTCACAATGTGGGGTGGGGGCAGAGGGGGAGCTAGGGTGAGAGCGAGGGCAGCCCCCTGCTGCTGCATATCGCACCATGTTCCCTTCATGGTCAGGTAGCCCTGCGCTGGCTGTTTCCAAGAAGCGTGGGACAGCAGGACTGGAGCTAACCTAGGTGAAACAGATCTATATCTGGTTATTGAGAAAGCTAAAGACAGGAGGTCTCCTGGAGAGTTCTCCGAGAGGTCACCGAAAGGGAGGGAGCAGGAGAGGTTTTGTCAAGCAGAACACAGGAGGTCCAAATGGCCATATTTGCTGAAAGCGCCCCCATCAATTACTAAGTTCTCACAAAACCATGTACCTGATGTCAAGTATCTGATGTTGAGTTTGAAAGGCGTTCATCTAAGAAAGAAGCCAAGGAAAAAGCAGTGCCTTAAGTGATATCACTGTGTGGATCATAGCTCCATTAGAGCTATGCTGTAGACCTGCCAGTCTGTTTAGCCTCATACCACTCAGGCATTGCAAAAGCCATACACAGTCCATAGGTGATAAGTCTATGTCCAAAGCCTTCTAATTAGCAAACAGTCCATAGTAAAGCTGGTGACACTCCTATCCTTGTAGCGTTGCTGAGTTTAGTGAGAGAGGCAGTGTATGAGTGTCAAGAAAGTTGTTGTGGAGGAACCTTAGTCCCTATCTCACAGTTTTATAAGGAACAAAAAGACAAAATGTCAACACAATGTGGAATCCTCTCATTTGTTATTCTTTTTGCAATAGGTGTAGCACACGTCACAATTGATACACGCCATGTGAGTCTAGGGATATTGGAAGAAGCAACACATCTCTCTGTTCCCAGAATAATTAGAATATATGTGGCAGCCCTCACTTTGTGTAGACTTTCTTAGTGGATACAAGTTTACAATCAATTGGTTTTCCAACTTCATTGGGACTACATCCACCAACTCACACTGCAGAAAATCCCTATGAGTACTAGGAATGCGGAAATTCTTCTGTTTTTCCTGGTTTACTTTGCAAATGTCATCTCACTCACGCTGCAGGATATTTATGAATGCAATCAGTGTGGTAAAGCTCTGCGTTCCTTCAGTTCTCTTTAAATAGCTGTAAAAACTCATATAGAAAAATGATGCTATAACTGGGAGCTATGTCATCAATGCTCTTACCATCACAGGTGTCTTCAAGGATGCAGAACAATGCATAACAAAGGGGAGCACCATGGATGGAAACAAAGTGATAAAACCTTAAGATCTGATTCCTCTTTACATCTAGACTAAACTGTAAAATTAATTCATACAGATAAAAATGTTCCTCAGTGTAATGACTGTGGTAAACCTTTCACATGTGCCAATTATCTTTGCAGGTATGAAAGAAGTCATAATGAAGAGAAACCTTATGAAGTTATTCAATATGGTGAAGCCTTTGCACATCACAGTCGTCTCCAAATATATAAAAGAACACATAATGGAATGAAACCCTACAAATGTCAGCAATGTGATAAAGCCTTTTCACAACACAGTCGTCTCCAAAGACATAAAAGAACACATACTAGAGGGAAACCCTACAAATGTAATCACTGTGGTAAAGCCTTTGCACATCCCAGTAGTCTCCAAAGGCATGACAAAATTCATACTGGAGAGAAACCTTACAAATGTACTCAATGCGATAAAGCATTTTTACACCACCATAGTCTCCAAATACATGAAAGAACACACACTGGAGAGAAACCCTATGAATGTAACCAATGTGGAAAAGCCTTTGCATGTCACACTACTCTCCAAATACATAAAAGAACACATACTGGAGAGAAACCATATGAATGTAACCAATGTGAGAAAGCCTTTTCACAATACAGTCATCTCCAAAGACATAAAAGAACACATACTGGAGAGAAACCGTATGAATGTAAGCAATGTGGGAAAGCCTTTGCACGTGACAGTCATCTTCAAAGGCATGAAAGAATTCACAATGGAGAGAAACCCTATGATGGTATTCAACATGGTGAAGCCTTTGCATGTCACAGTCATCTCCAAATACATAAAAGAACACTTACTGAAGAGAAACCCCATGAATGTAAGCAATGTGGTAAAGCCTTTGCGTATAATGCTCTTCTTCAAATACATAAAAGAACACATACTGGAGAGAAACCCTATGGATGTAATCAGTGTGGTAAAGCCTTTTCAAAACTCGGTACTCTAAAAGTACATAAAAGAATACATACTGGAGAGAAACCCTACGAGTGTAACGACTGTGGTAAAGCCTTTGCCTATAAGTATCTTCTTCAAATACATGAAAGAACACACACTGGAGAGAAACCCTACAATTGTAATCACTGTGGTAAAGTCTTTGCACATCACAGTGATCTTAGAAGGCATGACAAAATTCATACTGGAGAGAAACCTTAAAAATGTAATCAGTGCAACAAAGCCTTTTTAGAACACTATAGTCTCCAAAGACATGAAAGAACACACCCTGGAGAGAAACCCTACGGATGTAAGCAATGTGGGAAAGCCTTTCCACAATATAGTCATCTTCAAAGACATGAAAGTATTCACACTGGAGAGAAACCCTATGAAGGTATTCATTTGCGTGTCACAGTCATCTCCAAATAAATAAAACAACACACGCTGAAGAGAAACCCCATTGACAGAGAGAGAACCCTGTGTTTTGTTATGATCCCGAGAGTGGGATACAGGACAGAAGGACGGACTTGTGAGAGAACAGGTGATGTTAATCCACTAGAAGATGAACCCCCTCCTGCAGGAGCTTGATTGTGCCCAGCTGAAAACCATGTGGGCAGACTGGGAGGAGCCACATATATGAGCCCCAAACAGGCGAACACATGACAACGCAATGGCTTTGCGTTCTGTGCCTGTACTGTATGTGCTTGGTTGCGTACCGACTTCCTTGAATCTATTCTGTGGGAAGTGTAACCATGAGCCCCCTCCCCGTTTCAAAATGTATGTATAAAAACTTATACTGGTTGTCAAAAAAATACACCCAGGCACAAACTCAATCCTGGGTCGCTCTATTTGTCACTTGTAATGGATTCCATCCATTGAATCCAACAACCAACCATCTAGCAGGGACTCCCTCGCCTTCAAATGATAGGAGACAGAGGGGTAATGGAGCACCTTCATCCTCTGCATTACAAGGACACATGTGGGAAGTGGAGAGTCAGTACTCCTTCTGTGTACCCAAGTTTGGTTCCTCCTACCCACATCAGGTGGCTCAGAACTACTTATATTTGTAGGTACAGGGCGTCTGATGCATTTTTCTGGCCTCCTAGGGCACCAGATATGCAAATGGAGGAAAGAAACTCACATGTGTAATCCTATATTGTAAAAAAGATTTTCTTCACATATATGCTATTTTTAAATTAAAATTTATTTAACTTAGGTGCATAAGCTTTGCCACTGTACACCAAGTGCGTGTCAGTTATCAGTGGAAGCCAGAAGACAGTGTCTGATCCCCTGTGGTTGGAGTTACAGACCATTGTGAGCTATCCTGTGGGTGCTGGGACTCAAAGCTAGGCGCTGTAAACAAGCGGCCAGTGCTTTTGGGGCCTAAACCATCTATTTAGCTTCATCAATATGTCATTAATAGCAATAAGGTGTGAATGGATAATCCCAAATTCATCTTTACTTCAGCCCTGATAGTATCAGAAACTAACTTAGACTTGGTGCTGAAAGAAGTTTCCCAGCCCACAATATTAGGAAAGAGTACCCCCCAAAAAATCAGGAGAGCTGGATGTGGTGGTGCACACCTTTAATCCCAGCTCTCAGGAGGCAGAGGCAGGCAGATCTCTGAGTTCGAGGCTAGCCTGGTCTACAAAGTGAGTCTACGACAGCCAAGGCTACCCAGAGTAGCCTTGTCTCAAAAAACCTAAATAAAATAAATAAATAAAATTAAAAATGATCAGGAGAAAAGCTGACAATACACATATTTTCAAAAGTGGTTTCCCACTTGGCCACATCCAGAAGACTGAGTTTACTTCACATGTGGTCAATAGGCACCCAAGAGAGCCCTCAAGGGCCTACTGTAAGGAGAAAGGAACTTGCAGGCATGAAGACCGACTTGTCTGAATGGGTTGATAGTCTGTGTCCCTGATGCCTGCAGAGTATCCTGCACTCTAGGCAGGCATGTCACAGCTGCATAACTCAGTTCTTTTAGTTGCCTTAGTAAGGATGAGTGACCGAACCTGGCTTCTTAGAGCAGCCAGGACACAGGCTGTGGTCCTAATTCCAGTAACAGAAGAAGGCTCCCATCAAATGGAGCCCTCTTGCCTTAAACTCCATGTCTTCCAATGATGAGCAATACTGGTTTTTTAATCATTGAGTCTGTTCTAACTCACCAAAGGTCAAGGGCCGAGTTCTGTCCATATTCTATAGATGGTGAAACCCAGGCCCACAGAGACAAGTGGGTCTGCAATATAGTTAAGTTTAAACCCGCATCTTACTCATCCCAGCGTTGTAATCATTCACTAAATGAAGCTGAGGCCCCCTAAGCCAGGCGTGGGAGCGCAGGCCTGTAGTCACGGTGCTTAGAGAATAGAGGCAGCAATTTCAGGATTTCAAAGTCATCCAGGGTGAGAGTGGTCAGTGGTGGGGTAGGAGTCCCACAGAACCAAGGGGGACCGTGATTGGTTCAGGCCAGTGGCCATCGTCTTCCCTGCAGCTCCAGGACTCCAGGGCCATGGCGCCAGTAAGTGTTAGTTGAGGTATCAGCCTAGGTCAGTTCAGGGTCCAACTCCTGCTGGTCATTAAAGAGGTGATCTCACCTGCAATAGAGAGAATTAGTCTCAGGCAGGAGTAAGCACCCTAATTACATCTACTGCAGAGCATTCATCCCCAGAACTAGACACACAACCAATAGATATCAAGTCAGCAAGTTTTATTCATATATTTATACATCTTGCAAGTCCATAAAAAGAAGAGCTTGAAAGGAAAGAATTTGGGAAGAAATGGAGAAAAGAGAAGGAAAGGGGCAAGTGATGTAATATGTTTTTAATTTAAACATGTGCAAATATTAAAAGGTGGCTAGAAGGATAGCATAGCAGTTAAGAGCCCTGGATACTGTTACAGAAGACACAGGTTCCATTTCAGAAAGCACCTGCTATCTAATCCCTTCCAGTGGCTCCAGTCACAAGGGATATGATGCCCCCTCCTGGCCTGTGAAGGTACTGTGTACAGACACATGCTTGCGAAGTGCCCATATACATAAAAGAAAATGAAGCTTTAAAAAAAATGGAATCCTCTATAGTGATGCCATAGCCCAGAGACAGATAGCTGCCAGGGCTATTTAAAATGAACCTCTTGGGGCTGGAGAGATGGCTCAGTGGTTAAGAGCACGGTCTGCTCTTCCAGAGGACCTGAGTTCAATTCCTAATAACCACATGGTGGCTCACAACCATCTATAATGAGATCTGATGCCCTCTTCTGCTGAGCAGGTGTACATGCAAGCAGAGCACTATATATGTAATAAACAAACAAATAAATAAATCTCCTTTAAAAAAAAAATGAACTTCTTATGGTCCTGCATTGGAGCAGCTGTAGCCTTCCTGTGAGCCAGCCTTCTCAGAGGCAAAACCAGCCATTTTCTAGTTCCTCATCAAAGAATTGCAACCACAGCGCTGATAGGTGACTTTTCCTTAATGTTTTATTGGCTTGCGTCTTCTGACCTTTGTATGTGAGAATTGTGGCATTAATGAACGTTTTACAATTATCTTCTAGACCATAATAGATAATCTAGAAATTAGATTTACTCTATAAATATCCATCTGCCTTAGGGGCTGGACTTGGAGTCTTCCGTCCCTATTTAAGTTGTTCAACGTATAACGGGGCTAAACCTAAAATAAACCTAAGGATATGTGGAATGCAAAGTTTGTTCTAGCCTGAATCCTCTGATTATTAGCCAGAGCTGAATATATGCTATCATTAAGGAGATTTTTCTTTATTAACCTCTTAAGTGTGTGGGAGTGATTTTTCCCCTGGAAAGAGAGATTCATTCTAAAACAGCTTCGCCTCTGACATTTTAGAAAAAAATGTTTCTGAAACAAGCTTTCCTATGTTGAATCAGATGGCCTTGATCCCGGTCTGTTTCTCCCGAGCTCAATGATCTTACTGTGATCTTGATTAAACTATCTAAATTTGTAAAGGGCTGTACCACCACTCAGCTTTAAAATTACTCGTTGACTCATAAGGTCAACCATCAGCTGCAGTAACAGGAAAAAGGATTTGTGTGTGGAGCATGGCTTCTGCCTTCACACCAGAATAGAAGGTCTAGCTTGTTGTGTACGTCACAGGGAGAAATAAGACAGGCAAACAGCTGCTGGAGTCACCATTATGAAAAGGGACCACCTGATTATGGCAGGATAAGTGATTTTGTAATTTCCTAGCTTGTATCAATTCATGTCAGGTAAATGAAGACAGACCAGATTGATGGGTGTGCAATTTGAGGATGTTAGTTGATCTAATAAATATTGGATTTCCAATTAGGGGACCATCCTTTGCAGATATGTACAATCCACTTTTACTGTTAAAGTCAGCTGTGAGGGTTGAGACACAGGCCATTAGCTGTAACTGTGTGTGTTGGGTTACAGATACCAACAGCTAACACTGCATATAGGGTCAAGAACAAACAGTATGTTATTAATGCTATTTCCTTTGCCATGCAGTGGTCTGCTCTATTCAGAGTCACTATATCTATGTTTATTTTCAAATATATTTATCACTTTTTAAAGTCAATTATTGATTTCGCCTTTGAAATATGATTTTCTTTAAACATATCATTGTTGTTCTACTCTCTTATTTCTTCTTATTCTCCAATGGTTACAGGTCATTAAAAATTTCATTCTACCCTGCCTGCCCTCCACCTGCACCTCCACCCAAGGCACAGCCAGCAGAGGTGCACTACATCCTGTCCTCGGACCCCCCATTGCCCACCTTCTTGAGGAGGCCTTCAGGGGCCCCAGGAACACACAACTTAGATGCCTCCCTGCCAGTTCTGTGACACAGCCTGTGACACCTATGACACAGCCAGCAGAAGTGAGCTGTGCTCTGTGCCCTGAGCTCCATTGTCTGCTCCAAGGCTCTTGACTGCATCCCTGAGGAGTTCTGCACCAGGAACATGCAGCCAGCACCAGGGATAACCAGATGCCTAAAGGCCAGCTTAAGAACACAATCAATAAGACCTCAGACAATATGGCACCACCAAGGTCCAGCTATCCTACAAGCAAATGAACCAAGAAGCAAGCTGGAGTAGCCATTCTAAGATCTAATAAAATAGACTTTCAACCAAAATTAATCAAAAGAGTTTGGGAAGGAGACTTCATATTCATCAAAGAAAAAATCTACAAGGATGACATCTCAATTCTGAACATGTATGCACCAAATGCAATGGCACCCACATTCATAAAAGAAACATTACTAAAGCTTAAATCACACACCTGACCACACACATTAATAGTAGGAGGAGACCTCAACACCACACTCAACCAATGAACATATCATTGAGAAACTAAACAGAGAAATAAGGAAACTAACAGAGGTTATGAATCAAATAGACCTACCAAATATCTACCAAGAAAATTGAAATAACTCCTTGTGTCCTATCAGACAAATTAAATCTGTACTTCAGCAACAACAGGAAGCCTACAAACTCATAGAAACTGAGCAGCTTTTCACTTGGTGACCCCTGGGTCAGGGAAGAAATAGAGAAAGAAATTAAAGATTTTCTAGCATTCAATTGAAAATGAAGGCACAGCATACCCAAATTTATGGGACACAATGAACATGGTTCTTTTCTTTTCTTTCTTTCTTTCTCTTTTTTTTTTCTTTGAGAGAGGGTCTCTCTATGTTAGCCTTGGCTGTCCTGGACTCACTTTGTAGGTCATGCTGGCCTTGCAATCCGCCTGCCCCTGCCTCCTGAGGCTGGGATTAAAGGCATGTGCCACCACGCCCAGCTTGAACACGGTTCTAAGAGGCAAGTTCATAGCACTAAGTGCCTTCATAAAGAAATTATAGATACCTCAGATTAGCAATTTAAAAGCACACCAGAAATATCTAGAACAAAAAGAAACAAACACTGCCAGGAGAAGTAAACAACAGGAAGTAATCAAACTCTAGGCTGAAATCAGTAAATTAGAAACAAAACAAATCAAAGAATCAATAAAACCAAGAGCTTGTTCTTAGAAAAAAAAAATAACAAGATAGACAAACCCTTTGCCAAACTAACTAAAAGGCAGAGAGACAGTATCCAAATTAACAAAATCAGAAATGAAAAAGGGGACATATAATAGACACTCAAGAAATCCAAAGTATCACCAGGCGTGGTGGCGCACGCCTTTAATCCCAGCACTTGGGAGGCAGAGGCAGGCGGATCGCTGTGAGTTCGAGGCCAGCCTGGTCTACAAAGTGAGTCCAGGATGGCCAAGGCTACAGAGAGAAACCCTGTCTCGAAAAACAAAACAAAACCAAACCAAACCAAAACAAAAAAAGCCTGTACTCCACAAAATTGGAAAATCTAAAAGTAATGGATGATTTCCTTGGTAGATACCACTTACCAAAGTTAAATCAAGTCAAGTAAACATTTTTGAGATTATTCCATTTTTAATATATTTATTTAATCACTTTTCAGTCTGATCCCATCTCCCTCCCTTATCTACCAGTCCTATCCTCACACCCTCCTCCCTTCTCCTCTCTTTCCCTTCTCCTTCTTCTTCCTCTTTCTCTTCTTCTAGAAGGTGAGGCCCCCAAGTGGTACTAACCCATTCACTTCAAGTTACAGCAGAACTAAGCACATCCTCTCCCAGTGAGGCCCGTCAAGGCAGCCCAGCTAGGAGAAAGGAATCCAAAGGCAGGCAACAGAGTCAGAGACAGCCACCTCTCTCCCGATTCCAACTGTTACAGGACCCACAGGATAACCAAACTGCACATCAGCTACATATATGTAGGGGATCTAGGTCCAGCTTATGCATGCTTTTGGTTGATGGTTCAGTTTCTGTGAGCCCCCATGGGTCCAGGTTAGTTTTCTCTGTAAGTCTTCTTGTGGTGTTCTTTGACAGTTATGCTAGGCTTCAGTCTGTAGCATAGCAAAATATCATTAATAGTATCATGCAAACTATTTAAATAAGACCTATAACGCCTAAGGGACTAGAAGCAGTCATTAAAACACTCCCAACCAAAAAAAGCCCGTGTCCAGAGAGTTTTAATTCAGAATTCTATCAGACTTTCAAAGAAGAGCTAATACCAATACTCCTCAAACTATTCCACAAAATAGAAACAGATGGAACGTTGCCAAACTCATTCTATAAGGGCCACAATCACTCTGCTACCTAAACACACAATGACTCAACAAAGAAAGAGTATTTCAAACCAATTTTCCTTGTGAACTGAAGCAAAAATACTCAATAAAATATTCAAAAACTGAATCCACAAACACACACAAAAATAAAACCATTACCCACCATGATCAAGTAGGTTTCATCTCAGGGATGCAAGGATGGTTCAACACGTGAAGACCCCATTCATGTAATCCACCACATAAACAAACTGAAAGAAAAAAAGCCCACACACGATCAGCTCATTAGATGCTGAAAAGCCTTTGATAAATCCAACCCTCCTTCATGATAAAAGTCTTATAGAGATCAGGGATACAAGGTACATATCTGAACACAATAAAGTCAATATCCAGCAAGTCAACATCCAACATCAGCATAAACGGAGAGAAATTTAAAGAAACTCCGCTGAAAGAGGGACAAGGCAAGGTTGCCCACCTTCTCTTATTTGGTACAATACAGTATTTGACGTTCTAGATATAGCAGTAACACAACAAAGAGAGAGCAAGAGGATACAGATTGGAAAGGAAAAAGTCCTAGTGTTGATGTCTGTAGATGATGTGTTCATATACCTAAGTGACCCCAAAATTCTACCAGAGAACCCCTACATCTGATCAACACTTTCAGCAAAGTGACTGGATGCAAAAATTAGCTAAAAATAAATCCTGTACAATGAAAGAACTTCTGAAGTATCACTAACCCTGATTTCAAGCTGTTCTACAGAGCAATAATAATAAAAACAGCATGACATTGTCATTACACCAGAGAGGTTAATCACCAGAATTAAATTGAAGACCCAGAAATAAACCCATATATTATGGATACTATATTTTTGACAAAAACAAAACAAAACAAAACAAAACAAAAAAACCCAAAACCATACAATGGAAAAAAAATCTTCAACAATTGGTGCTGCTCTAACTGGATGTCTGCACGTAGAAAACTGCAAATATATCCATATTTGTCACCCTGCACAAAACTCAAATCCAAGTGGATCAAAGATCTCAACATAAAACTGGATACACTAAATCAATAAAAGAAGAAAATGAGGGAAGAGCTTTGAACACATCGGCATGGGAGACAACTTTTCAAACAGTATACCAAAAGCTCAGTCACTGAGATCAACAATTAATAAATGGGAGCTCTTGAAACTGAAAAGTTTCTGCATGGCAAAGAAGACCATCAATACAGCCTATGGGATGGGAAAAGATCTTCACCAACCCAACAGCTGACAGAGGGCTAACAGAGAAAATACACAATGAACTCAATAAGTTAAACACCAACAATCCAAATAGCTCAATTAAAAAAATAGCGTACAGAGCTAAACTGAGAATTCTCAACTGAGGAATCTCTAATGGTTGAGAAACACTTAAAGACATGTTCAACATCCTTAGTCATTAGGGAAATGCAAATCAAAATGACTCTGAAATTCCATCCTACTCCTATCCAAATGGCTGAGATAAAAAATTTGAGTGACCAGATGCTTATTTTCGTTGGGAGTTGGTTATATGTTATTATTGGTCTTCTACAGAAAGAAAACTAGATTGGGCTCAGGGACATCTCTCTTTTCCTTTTCTTTCTTTTGTAGGTAAGGAGATAAGAGCTGAAAAGAAGGAAAGGGGGATATAGAAATGTAGAGGGAGGATAGAACAAAAAGTAGATTATTGACTCTACTCATGAACTCAAGGCCTTAATTGTTACTCACAAATTTTTAATTCATTGGCATAGAATTTTGTATATTGATGCAAATCATGGTTATGTCAAATACTAGTCTCATTTTGTCACAAGAATACATATTCTAGGTCTAATAGATAGATATGATTCTATAGACATACAAGGTAGAATAGTTAAATAAGGTCTTCAAAAGCCTCAGAGACCTACAGAATATGGCATTTAAAGACATTTTTATTATTCTAAAGATTCTTTGACAACAAGACAAGTTAACTCCTGGTAACACCCAGCCTGCCTCAAAGAAGATGATGAGCATCAAAGAACCTCCTTATGGAATTGGCTTCAAATGTAGCAAACCAGCCACTGGGCAAAATGTCCTCATTTCTGCAACAGATAGAATTCTGCCTAAAAAAAAAAATGTGCAAGCTTAGAGGCAGGCCAAGTTGATAGCCAAACTCTACTAAGACACAGTAAACAAGTCCTCAATAGTTCCTGCCTTGGATGACTGTTCAGGCAGTAAACTGTCTCAGTCATGTTTTCACTTTGGAAGCTGATAAGTTGCACTTCTGGTTCACTCAGGTATTTAAGTTTTATTCCTTCTCAAGTCTCTGATAGGGTTAAAGACCAGAAAGTTTAGTCTTACTATTAAGCTTAGTTGCTTAGGGGTTAAGATGTTTTTAGATCAAGATAAACGTTTTAAGTTAATAGAGATGACATATGAGAGATACTGATTTTCATTCAGAAATTTAGACTTGACAAGATAGGAAAGATTCTTTCTTCAAGTTTGCCAAATACAAATAGTCAAATCATTGTGAATGTAACATTTATATAATTCCTGATTGCCTCGTGGTTCTTCCTACTGTATGTAGTTTATTTTATTCATGTGTAATAATATAAATGTATACGTTATAAAAGAAACATAATAAAAAAAAAACCCTCAAGTGACAGCGCATGCTGACGAGGATGTAGAGCAGAGGGAACATTCCTCCATTGCTGTTGGGGGTGCAATCTTGTAGAACCACTGTGGAAATCAATCTGGCAGTTTCTCAGAAAATTGGGAATAGTTCTACCTCAGGACCCAGCCACACCACTCCTGGGCATATACCCAAAAGATGCTCAACCATACCACAAGGACACTTGCTTAACTACGTTCATAGCAGCTTCATGTGTAATAGACAAAAACTGGAAGCAAGCCAGATGTCCCTCAACCGAAGAATGGATAAAGAAACTGTGGTACATTTACACAATGGAATACTACTCAGGCTTTAAAAATAATGACATCATGACATTTGTAGGCTAATAGATGGAACTAGAAAGGATCATCCTAAGCGAGGTAACTCAGACCCAGAAAGACACACATGGTATGTACTCACTTGTTTGTGGACATGAGTCATAAAGTATGGGATAACCAGGCTACAATTCACAGACCCAAAGATATGAAGGAACAAGGAGGGCCCAAGGGAGGATACTTGAATCTCTCTCAGAGGGGGAAATAAAATAGACATCTTGAAATAGATGGAGGGGAAAACTTGGTGGGCGAGGGATAGGGAGACTTACAGGTGTGGAGATCAGGAGGGGGGGAAGGAGGGAAGCTTGGGAGAGAACTAAAATCAGTGGCAGGGGGCATCTGTCAGATGGGGGAGGCCTCCAGGAATCTATGGGGTTACCCTAGCTGAGACTTCTACTTGTAGGGGATTCAGAGTCTGAAGAGGCCGTTTTCTGTAGCCAGGTAGGACTTCCAGAGGAGAGAGGGAGACACCAAGCCACCCACAAAACCTTTGACTCAAGGTTTGTCCTGCCTACAAGAAGTGTAGGGATAAAGATAGAGCAGAGATTGAGGGAATGGCCAACCAATGACTGGCCCACCCCATGGAAGAGAGCCAACCCCTGACATTATTAGTGATGGGCAGAGGGGGATGGGAGGGTGGGACTGGGAGAAGAAAAGGTAGGGGTTGTCAATTAGGCTGTAAAGTGATTGAATGAATAAACTAATGAAACTTTTCCCCATTTTTCTCAAGTGCTGTTGATTATTTATTTCTGTTTAGAGCAATGTCTTCTGTAGCTCAGGCTTGCCTCATGCTATGTAACTGATAATTGCTTTGAACACACAATCCTGCCTTTTCTGCCCAGTACTCGGAAGACAGTCTTTCAACACCTTCCAGGATGGGCCTTGACTGGTCAACGCAAAGGAAACATGGAGGCCCGTGAATGAGTGTCCTCCAAGCTCTCTGGCTTTTATTGAGACTTACAAATGAAGAGGGGCCTGTGCAGGGATTAAGGTCTATGACCAGCTTTGAAGCTGGGGTAGTCACAGCACAGAGAGGGCTGGAGGAGGAGGAGGATGAAAGCTTTCCTGCTTTGACATTAGCAAGGAGTTGTGAGATAATCAGTGTTAGATGACAGGAAATAAATAAATGTTCTGACTGGCCATTTCTAGAGTCCACAGTCCAGGCAATCAAGAATCTGCATCTTAAAAAATGGAACTTATAGTGAAACTAAGTTTTTATAGTTACACTAGTTCAATCAAAATAGAAACTGTGAATAAAATGGTGTGGCTCTGCCTAAGAAGACTATTATTTTCCAGGTTTAAGATTCTCAGTCTGAGCCGGGCAGTGGTGGCGCACTCCTTTAATCCCAGCACTTGGGAGGTAGAGGCAGGCGGATCTCCATGAGTTCAAGGCCAGCCTGGTCTACAGATGGAGTTCCAGGACAGCCAGAGCTGTCACACAGAGAAACCCTGTCTTGAAAAAACAAATCCCCCAAACCCAAAAACCAAAAACAAAGAAAAGATTCTCAGTCCGAGAGAAAAGGTGTCAGTAATATTTGAGGGGCTCTAATACAGTCTTTGAAGCACATGGCCATAGAACTGGGCTCAGCTTTTACAGTTTTTTTTAAAAAACAGATTTATTTATTTATTAGGTATGCGGTGCTCTGCCTGCACATGCACCTGCAGGCCAGAAGAGGGCATCATCAGATCACATGATTGATGATTGTGAGCCACCCTTCAGTTGCTGGGAACTGAACTCAGACCTCTGGAGGAATAGTCAGTGCTCTTGACCTCTGAGTCATCTCTCTAGCCCAGCGTTTACATTTTTAAAAATAATCCTTTGGGTTATGATTCCATCATTTTCACCATCTCTTGCTGGCCTCCAAGCCCTCCCCCTATCCCCACATTGCTCTCTAACTCATGGTCTCCTTTCGCTTCAGAAACAGCTACTGAGCCGGGCGTGTTGGTGCACGCCTTTAATCCCAGCACTCGGGAGGCAGAGGCAGGCAGATCTCTGTGAGTTCGAGGCCAGCCTGGTCTACAAAGCGAGTCCAGGACAGCCAAAGCTACACAGAGAAACCCTGTCTCGAAAAACAAAAACAAAAACAGAAACAGCTATTGTTTGGCTGTGACACATGTTTGGCTGAGGACTTCTCAGCTGTGACCCATGTTTGGCTGAGGACTTCCCAGCTGTGAAACAAAAGGAGGGCTGCAAGGCTGCGCTGGACACTGAGTGTGCAGTGGAATGCGCAGAGGACCCTGGACTGTGGAGGTGGGAGAAGAGCTCTGGGAGGCTGGAAGAATTTCTACAAAACTACAAATTTCCAAGACTAGACAGAGACTTTTCTGCCTCCCGCCGCCCTATGGCAGGAGTGCGCCTGTGCTGTGTGAGTCATTTGACAGTTGCATTGCTCACCCAGTAGGGGAGCTAATACCCACCTGAGGCCCAGCCGGGTGACCTTAGCTAATGGTGGAATCTAGGAAGACTAAGCAATCAAGAACCCCAGTGAGAGCAGCCTGAAAATTCTTTTCAGGATTTTCTTCAGATAGAGAAATGGGGAGCTGTGATGGCAACCGCACGTCAAACCATGCTGAATTTGGGGGCCACTGTCTCCACACCAGATGAGCCGGTTTGTAGGCTTTGAACTTTTTCAATCTATTTATTTGGAGTTCTTTAATGTTTATACCTCCCTTCCAACCCATCTACCCTAGATAGGAGAAAAAAAAGAGGTTAATGGGAACAGGAGAAGTAGACCTTCCTAGACTCAGTGCCTTGGAGCAATTCCACTCTGTATAGTCAGGATTTCAGTAGACCTGTTAAACAGCAAACTAACAGCTCAGCAAAGGTGACTGCAACCACAGCAGCCAGTGCCTGGAACCTCGAAGTGCTCTCTGGAGCATCTCAAAGCAGAGCAATGAAGAGCCAAATAATAGGAAATGATGCCAATACCAAAAAAAAAACAAAAAAACCCCAACCTCTTGTTTGGGAGCACGCGCGCGCGCGCGCGCGCACACACACACACACACACACACACAGATATACACATATATATGCATATAAATACACACACACACACACTCTCTCTCTCTCTCTCTCAGAGTCCATACTAAAATATTTATCAGTTAGCAAGACCATGCCTCCCACAAAAGGTGCTTTTTCCTCCAATGAACAAACATCACCTGTTCTCTCACAGGTCTGTCTCTCATCCCACACTTGAGATCAAAGCAAAAACAAACTTATGTGCACTACACAGGGTGGCTGAGCTACTGAGTCTGATCTGCTGGGACTGGGATGGACGGTGAGCTAGATTATGGTTCTGTTGGTACATGTGGTGACCTGGGCAGAAGCCCTTGGCCTCTGACCCTCCCTGAGTGTGTATTCCCTGGGGAGGGGGAGGCTCTCAAGCCCTGGCAGTGGAAAGCTGTGGTGCTAATAACATCATTGTCCAGTGTGTACACACAGGCACTACTTTTGGTGTGCTATAGGAAGACAGTTTGTAAAACATGAAGGTCTGGTTTCTTAGAAGTTCTAAACATTGAATTCTACATTTAGTTTTGTGAGATGAATTTTGCAGATAATCTAGAAGCTGGTAGAAAGGAGGTGATGGGGATAATCCTTCAGCAATATTTAATAGAAATCCTTTTACATTTCCACTACCTCCAGCAAAATGGCATGATTCATGGCAACTCAATTCCAGGGTACAAAAGGAATTTCTGAGATGCAGAGGTTTCTCTAGTGTGCATGGTGTTGTGCAGGTGGATGGAAAAGATTCCATATCTCGTGCCATAATCAATGCGGCAAGAAGCAGACATTAAATTATACTACATTTTTGTGTGTGGAGGTTGTGGGGGGAGGGGGGCTTTTGCAGGACTGGCTTTGCCTGAAACCACAAGAAGGCACACTGGAAGCAATATAAAATGGAAGGCAAAAGGGCAGAATCCAGTTAAGGCAATTTCCTTCAAAGGCTTTTTTTTTCTTTTTAATTTATTTATTTATTCGCTTACATGCCCCATCCTTCCTCTCTTCCCATTCCTACCCTCTTCCCCCACTTCCCTTCCCCTTCTCAGAGATGGGAACTGCCCCCCCCCCCCATGTCGTTCCATCCTACCACTTCATGTCTCTTGGTTTTCTCATGGAGTTCTTGTCCCTTTTGGGTCCCTCTATTCTTCCTCCAATTCTTCCACAAGGTTCTTAGGGGAACGTTGGGTGACTATCAAGGTATCTGGTAAGTCTCTTGTCATGTTTCTAGGACTTGGAAGCTCCTCAGTCTGTACTTCCTGCTCGGTCAGGCAAAATTTATTCTTCTCAGGCCCCTGATGGGATTGAAGACTAGATAGATAGTCACAATTTTATGAGCATATCAATAGCATATCAATAGCTTAGGTTGTCTTTATATGTAAAATTCATCCCATCGGCCTCACTCTCTCAGAGCTACGTATCTGTCTGTCTTACCGACTTCCTTGGTAGACGAGAGAAACTCACAAAAGACGATAAGGTTTGTAAAATTTGAAAGACATAGAGGCTTAAGTTGTGAAGGTTCTCAGAAAGTGTTGTAGGGTCTAAGATGTGTGAAGGGTGCTAAATGCAGGTTGTGAAGTTTGGAGGGAGAGAAAGACTAAGTTATAAGAAGATGTTCTAGGGTAAATGCATGGTATGAAGGGTGGAGGGTCTTTTCTTTTCTGCTTTTGGTTTTTCGAGACAGGGTTTCTCTGTGTAGCCTCGGCCATCCTGGACTCGCTTTGTAGACCAGGCTGGCCTCGAACTCACAGCGATTCACCTGCCTCTGCCTCCCAAGTGCTGGGATTAAAGGCGTGAGCCACCACACCCGGCTGAAGGTTGGAGGGTCTAAGAAGGGGTTTTAAAGTTGGTAAGTGCAAGTAGTTGGGTTAGAGGGTGTGACTGCTTAAATGGTGATAAGAAAATGATTTAAGGTGGATACACTTAATATTTCTTTACTTTGCTCATTGGACACAAACCCTCTACAGAACTCTAGACTCACACAGATAGGACAAATGGAGCGGAAATTGTGAATATAATTCTTACCCTGATAGTTTTCACATTTGTTCTTATTGCAAACAGTTTACTGATGTTAAATATAAAGCCTTTTTTTTTTTTGGTTTTTTGAGACAGGGTTTCTCTGTGTAGCCTTGGCCATCCTGGACTCACTTTGTAGACCAGGCTGGCCTCGAACTCACAGCGATCCGCTTGCCTCCTCCTCCCGAGTGCTGGGATTAAAGGCGTGCGCCACCACGCCCGGCTCTAAAGCCATTTTTTTTGGACTAAAATGGGAAAATGTTGGGATGATGCACATCCTAACATATTGTGTCAAATTGCTATGTAAACGTGCTCTTGTATTTTCAGTTGTTAATTGCTGAGCCAGCAATGCCAAGTGCTGGTAGGATATTTGGTATTGTCCCTTCTATGGCCCGTTACCGGTTTTCTATATGTATCTGTTCATCGTTTCCTCACCTCTCCCAAAAGAGGAAAAAGAAAGAGGAAGGTCACAAAGGTCACGTTGCCCTCAATCTGGCCAAAAAGCAACACTAAGGTATAGACTGGGCACAGTGCTGCTGCTGCTGCTGAGCTCAGAGTGAGTAAGCCGTGGAACCTCTCCAACTACGATTATAGCTTTTTTTTTTTGGCGTGAGAAAGGAACGTGGCTTTTGTTAAATAAAGACATGGTGTCTGAAGCTGGGACAAAAGGACAGGGAGAGTGGTCAGGCAGAAGGACAGAGGCAGGAGAGAGGAGCAGGGATGAGAGCAAAGTCCAAAGGTAAAGAGAGAGAGAGAGCCATGTAGTTGGACACAGCGGCAGAGGAGGCGGAGTAAATTAGAAGCTAGCTGAGAGACTGGCCCAGCAAAAAGGGCTACAGCATTAAAGTATATAGATGTCTTCTCATCTTTATTATTACACAGCAAGAAGAACCCCTAAAGCCCTGCAATAAATATTTTTTTCAGGTATACAAACTATTTATTAACAGCGAAGGCCCAGAGATTTATTCCTTCTTGGATACACCCACAGTGCGGCCGCGGCGGCCAGTGGTCTTGGGGTGCTGACCGTGGACACAAAGGGCCCCCAAAGTGGCGCAGACCCCTGTGGACTCTGATCTTCTTCAGTCACTCCTGGTCCTCACGAAGCTTGTTGGCCAGACCGTTGGCCAGAACCTGGCTGTTCTGTCCGTCCTTCATGTACTTCCGTCTGTTCAGGAACCAGTCTGGGATCTTGTACTGTCGTGGATTCCGCATGATGGGGATCACACGCTCCACCTCATCCTCCGTGACTTCTCCAGCCCTCTTGGTGAGGTCAGTGTCTGCTTTCCTCAACACCACACGAGCATATCTCCGCCCCGCACCCTTAATGGCAGTGATGGCAAAGGCTGTTTTCCGCCGCCCATCGATGTTGGTGTTGAGTACTCGCAGAATGCACTGGAACTTCTCGGGGATCACTAGAGACATGGCGGCGGCACAAGCGGCGGCAGCGTGGAGGCCTCCTGTGGAAGACGCAATAAATCTTATTAGAAGAAAAGGAAAATGTTTTTAATAGGGTTCCTTCTTTAGGGAAGTCTAGACTTGTCAATCATGGAATCACTCCTAACCACAAAGGAGAGGGACTGATGCCAAATGCTCTAGAGCCAAAGCTAGAAAAAAAAAACAAAAAACAAAAAAACAAAAAAACTTCTCGCTGGTTTCTGTAGTTGGAAACCTTTCTGTTGCTGTCATAAAATACAACATAGCCAAGAAAAACTATAACGGAAGGCATTAACTTGGGATTCCAGAAGCTAGAGTCACTGATAGCAGCGTAAACACACGGCGGCAGGAAGACCTGAGAGCTCACGTTTTGAACCTCAGGCGGGAGGCAAAGGGCTCGACGTGCACGGTCCCAGGTCTTTAAAGCCTCTTTCCAAAAGGCCACATCTGTGCTTCTCCACTAAGCATCCTAACAGCTGCAAAACAGGTTCTCAAACATCTGCGTCTATGGGAGCCACTCTCATTTAACAATCACATCTTGCTTCAACTCCTTTTTTATTTTATTTTATTTTTTTTTCGAGACAGGGTCTCTCTGTGTAGCCTTGGCCATCCTGGACTCACTTTGTAGACCAGGCTGGCCTCGAACTCACAGTGATCCGCCTGCCTCTGCCTCCCGAGTGCTGGGATTAAAGGCGTGCGCCACCATCGCCCGGCTTTTCAACTCCTTTTTAAAAAATAATAATTATTTGTTGTATATGAGTGCCTTATCTACAGAAGAGGGCACCGGGTCTCATTATAGATGGTTGGGAGTCACTATGTGGTTGCTGGGAAATGATCTCAGGACCCCCTAGAAGAGCAGGCGGCGCTCTCAACCACTGAGCCATCTCTCCAGCCTCTTTCTTCAACTCTTATATAGTGAAAAGGACTTTTTACCGTACCACACTCTACCATATCCTTATCTGCAATTGTTACATTTCCAATATACAGCGACAGAAATGAAACAATTCTATTCCACAAAGAATGAGAGCACAGCAAAGGAACAGCCCAAAGCAAGACCAAACTAAAGCAGGAAATACTCAAACTCTGGGTTGAAATCAATAAAAATGAAAGAGAGAGGAATACAAAGAATCAGTGAAACAAAGAATTGGTTCTTTGAGAAAATCAACAATATTGACAAACTCTTATCCAAACTAACTAAAAGGCGGAGAGAGAAGGTCCAAATTAACAAAATCAGAAATGAAAAGGAGAAGCCGGGCATGACGGCACACGCCTCTAACCCCAGCACTCTGGAGGCAGAGGCAGGCGGATCTCTGTAAGTTCAAGGCCAGCCTGGTCTACAACGTGAGTCCAAGACGGCTCCATTCAGGCACCAATCCAACCTTTCCATGTTCAATGAACAGTATGGGTGCTGTCTTCGGCAACAAGGGAAAGCTGTCAGTTTGCAGAGAGCCACCCTCTTCCCTAACACCAACCTGTGCTGTTTGTGAATCTTCAAGGAACCCCCTTGAACGACAAGTCAACAGACTACACCCCAGTTCCACTGCTGAGAGACTTGCGTGACTAGAAGACATGGCCATGAGATTCTCTATCTGCGTTACCAGGAGTTCTCACTAGGATCACCTTCACAAATTCCAGAAAGTTTCCAGCCCACCTCACAGTACCCCCAACCAGGGCCATCCATCCCAGCACTCTCTCTCTCTGCATCCCACATCCCCCTAAACTTCTGAAACTGTAAGCCAGCCTCGATTGAATGTTTTTTTTTGTAAGAGTTGCCGTGACCAGCCGGGCGTGGTGGCGCACACCTTTAATTCCAGCACTCGCGAGGCGGAGGCAGGCGGATCGCTGTGAGTTCGAGGCCAGCCTGGTCTTCGAAGTGAGTCCAGGACAGCTGAGGCTAACACAGAAAAAAACCCTGTCTCAAAAAAAAAAAAAAAAGTTGCCGTAACCATGACGCCTCTTCACAGCAAGACAGCAAAAGACAGCAGTGTAAGACATCCAGTGTATCCTATTTTATGTTGGTCTTTGATTCATTTGGACTTAAGATTTGTACAGGGTTATAAATATGATATATTTGCCTTCTTCTACATGCACATATCCAGTTTGACCTGCACCATTGGTTGAAGACGCTGTCTATTTCCCATTGTTGATTTCTAGATTTTTTTTTTTTTATAAAAAAATCAGGTGTCCACAGGTGTGTGAATTCATGTCTGGGTCTTCACTTAGATTCCATCAATCAATATGTCTATTTTTATTCTATTACCATGCAGTTTTTATTACTATAGATCTATGGTACAGCTTGAAATAAGGGATGGTGATACTGCCAGAAGTTCTTTTATTGTTTGGGATTGTTTTAGCTAACCTATCATTCTTTTGTTTTTTTGTTTTTTTCCATATGAAACTGAGAATTGTACTTTCGAGGCCTATAAATAAATTTGTGGAAATTTTAATGGGAGTTGGATTATTATGTACATTGCTTTTCCTAATGCTGCCATTTTGACTATGTTAAATCTGCCAATTTATGAGCATGGGAGATCTTTTTACCTCCTTGTATCTTCTTTAACACAACCTTACTTATTCCTATGGGTATGATATGTGTGTTGTGGCCCATGGTAATCAATTCTTTTCAACTTGATACTGTAGTGGATAAAAACATGGTTTTTTGTTTGTTTTGTTTTGTTTTGTTTTTTATCCCACGTGTTGGATATGTAATGGATGTAAACATGGTTTTGTTTTGATCTCACTCGTAGAATGAGAAACAGACTTGTGAGAGAGCAGGTGATATTTATCCACTTGGGGGTTGAACCACCCCATGTGGGGGTCTTGGTTGTTGCCAGCTGAAACACATCCTAGTACAGATTCTGAGAGGAGAGCTATATAGGAGCCCAAAACAGGAGGCGGGGCACTTTGGGTCTTGGTATTGTTTGACTGTTCATCGCTCCAGTTTGAGATGCTCCAAGAGAGAACCGCTCCTGCTGAGGCTCTGGATTCCGGTTGCTCCAGGTTCCAGCAGCAACTTTGATGTATTTGCAGGTCTGCTGAAATCCAGGGGAATCACTCCCAGGAACTAAATTCAACAAGGTCTACTTTTCTTGTTCCCCTAAATCTCCTTTCTCTCCCATCTAGGGTAGGTGGGTTGGAAGGGAGGTATAAGCATTTAAAGAACCCCAAATAAAGTAGGCTTGACAAAATTGGAGCCGGCGTGATACAAAGTAGAGGCAACTGGGAAAAGAGAATCTTAACTGAGAAAAATGCTTCCATAAGAACAGTCTTTGGGCTGGCCCACGGAGGACGTTCTTGATTGATGACTGATGAGAAGAGGACTCAGCGCATCCTGTACAGTCACACTTTGGGAAGGTAGCTCTGAGTGGCAGAGGAAAGTAGCTGATGGAGCCAGAGAGATTGTTCATTATGTAAATGCAAACACTGCTCTTTCAGGGGACCAAAGTTCAGTTCCCAACACCTACGTAAGGCAGCTTAACCCTGCATGTCACAGCAGCTACAGGGCAAATACTTGCCATTGGGTTTTGTCCCCGTGGACACTTTCATTCATGTGTTTAAATATACTCTCTCTCTCTCTCTCTCTCTCTCTCTCTCTCTCTCTCTCTCTCTCTCTCTCTCATACACACACACACTTTAGCTATAGAACTTGTTAGAAAACAGGATGTAAATACGGTACCTCTTCTATTTGGAGTAGTTCTTCCTAGCAAAGCATCCACGTGGAATACTGCACATGTGAATTTCAGTACTGCTTATGTTTAAAGTTGAGTACACACACACACACATCAAAATGGTGTCTTAGTCACAGTTCTATTGTTGTTAAGAGACACCATGACCAAGACAATTCTTTTTTTTTTTTTTTTAAGGTTTATTTATTATGTATACAGTATGCATCAGATCACATTACAGATGGTTATGAGCCACCATGTGGTTGCTGGGAATTGAACTCAGGACCTCTGGAAGAGTAGAATAGTCAGTGCTCTTAACCGCTGAGCCATCTCTCCAGCCCCAACCAAGACAACTCTTATGGAAGAAAGCATTCCATTGTGAACTTGCTTAGAGTGCCAGAGAGTAGTCTCTTATTGCCATGATGGGGCGCCTGGTGACACTCAGGCAGGCCTAGTGCTGAGCGAGTGACTAAGAGCTACACCTTGAGCTATAAGAAGAGAGAAGGGAGGGGCACTGGGTCTGCTATGAGATTTTGAAACTTCACAGCTTACCCCTCCCTAGTTGCATACTTCCTCCAACAGGGCCAGAACCTCTTGTCCTTTTAATTGTTTCAAATACAGCCACCCTTCTATAACTAAGCATTTAAATATGCAGGCGGGTAGGGGCCATTCTGAGTCAAACTACCACAAACACCATGCATTTCCATGCATTTGGGCTTCTGTCACGGTCATTACTCAATCTACTCCCGGCAGTAAGAGGAAATTGTTAAAGCAGGCAATAGAACCTTAACACTATCAGAAATGGCTTGAGATTTGACTTGATTATCAACAATAAAACAAACAAACAAACAAACAAAAAATCCAAATTCCAAAAGGCAGAGGAAATAGGATTAAAGACACAGGAAGGAACTAATTACATTACCTGAGGCCTGAGAGATGATATACTTCCTGAACATACTGTATTATCTCCCAGACAGGACGTGACACATGAGATTTCACATGAGCATCCCAAGTAGAAGTTACAACTAAGATAACCAATGGTTTACAAGCTGAAGAACCCTTTAAGAAAGCACCGTGGCTATAGATGTGGGGCTGAAGTGTCAAGAGCCATTCTGTTAAAGGAGTTCATTAGGCACGTGGGCTGACTAGGAGATGACCCAGTATTTTTGCAAGGTCTGTACTGTGATGCACCCCTGGAACTGATTCCAACCTCTGAGCCATTCTGTTAAAAGAGTTCAGTAGGCATGTGAGCTTTCCGGGAGGGATCTGGCATTTTGCAAGTTCTGTACCATGACGCACACCCAGAATTGCTTCAAGCCTCTGACATGATGTCAGGAGCCATTGATTAGAGAAACTTTAGTTGGCATGAGAGCTCTCTGCAAGAGATCCAGAATTTTGCAAGGTCTGTAAGGTGATGCACCCCAGAACTGCTTCCAGCCTCTGACAACGCGGTCAGTTGTGCACTGCTGCATCTCACTAAAATCTGGCACTGGTTTGAATCGTCACTTTCTGGGTATTTTCCTACTCTGGTTGAACAAACTTCCTATGGGATCTTATTGAAGAGGTACTGCTATTCAGATGAATGAATAATTCCTGATTGTGGAATTCCTGATTTGATTCAAATAATTAAAAAAAAAAAGCTAAATTGTTTTAGAAGATCTAAAACAATTTTAGAAAGTTTATAGTGCAATAAATACCTTTGTGAACCTCCAGATGCCTCACTAGGGGACAGCCTTGAAGCAAATTTGTGGCCTCAGATAAGCCTTCATTCCAGATGGCACCACGAATCCTGGTATACACCATAAACATAGACAAGTTGTTTCAAACTTTCCGTGAACCCAAACTATAACGGGCCTACCAAGAAGTGTCTAACTTAAGTACAAACCTTAATGTCCAAATATGCAAACTGTTCTGTTACAATTCCTTATACCCTGTCACCTTATGGCATTATATACTGTCATTTTAAATTTACTTTCTTAGAATGAAAGACAGATAAAATTATTGTCCCGAATGCACTATAAACTAAGAGATAGCTGGAAAATGTGTAGCCAGATCAGTCCTACTTAAAAAGACATATATTCTTGTAGCTTTTAGATCCTGTTAACCTTTATGCCATGTCAACTTTTGTCATTCTGAACTCACTATTAACTTATGTAATGGCTACATAGATAAGAAATGTTTAGTTTTAAAGCATGTAACCTGTGGTATTTCAGAATCCATCTGCTTTTGTGATTAATTGATGTTCTTTGACTATGAGGTGATTCCCTTTTCTCAGAAGTGTAAATACAATTACTGATAAACCGCATTGAAGTTAAGATGCTTAACTCCACCTAGCTTTTCCTCTTGAAAGCTTGTATGTATGTATGTATGTTTGTTTGTTTTCTATCTTTCTCTCTCTTATTTCTTATTCCCCTGTAGATTCACAAATAAGTTAACAGACTCAGGGCTCCCCACCAGCCCTCTCAGACAAGAAGGCATTCTTTAGGTTACTGGAGATCTCTGCAAAGAGGCTTATCAATAAAAAATAAAAAAACGAGAATCAAAGAGCCTCATTTTATGACCCCCCCCCCCCTTTCAGTTTTGGCCTAGAAGCTGCTTTTACAGCCCTGGCTGTGAGAAAATAGTAGTCACTTTAAGTTTTCCTCCTTAGCTGCAGTACTTTAAGCAGTCTCAAGAGAAGGAACCCTGTGTTCCCTGCCCCCCCCCTTTTCTTCTTTCAATCCTGATCAGTTGTCTGAGTCCTCAGCTCGTGTGATCTAAGAGATAAAGTGAAAGGGGATTCTGCATCCAGGGCCAGAGATCCTTACTCTGGATCTTTCCAGAATAAAGAGAAATGGGTACTTAAACTTTGCTCCCAAGAATCAATGCCAGACCATCATGTACAACATCTAAAAAAACATAACCAAGCTGGGCATGGTGGCGCACACGCCTTTAATCCCAGCACTCTGGAGGCAGAGGCAGGAGGATCCCTGTGAGTTCGAGGCCAACCTGGTCTAAAAACTGAATCCAGGACAGCTAAGGCTACACAAAGAAACCTGGTCTTGAAAAACCAAATAAATAGATAAATAAAGTAAGAAATAAAAAGTAACCATTCATAAAACATGTGATTAATATTTCATAATGGTTCTGCCCTATAAGACCGATGGCAATACTTATTAGGAGACTTCATGGCACATGGTTTCGAAAAGAAATGTTGATTATTCTTGGTAGTTGTTCCTTTGAGAAATGTTATTTTTTAAAAAATTATTTATTTATTATAATTTATTCACATTACGCTCTGATCGTTAGCACCTTGCTCTTTTCTTTCAGTTTCCACCCTCCTTGTCTACCCTATTCCCCTCCTCTAAGACCTCTGACAGGGGGAGCAGCCTCCTCCCCCACCCCACCATCTGATCAGAGTATATCAGGGTGCTCTGCATTCCCTTCCTTTCTGTAGCCTCAAGGCACTGAATCCCAGGCACCAGAGTTCATGTCAGAGGCAGTCCCCCCTTTCCCCACTCCCCACACACATGGAGAATGAGGTGTCCATCAGCTATCTGGTGGCTCTCCTTTACCTTGTAACAGCAACACTAAGAATGACATTCAAATGCTTCTTTGCGAATGATCTAAGTAATTTCTGAAATTTATCAGCAGTACCTCCTACTGGAAAATAAGGGTCTTTTCTTCCTTGTTTAAGAGAACAGTGCTATGAACTAGCATGCATTGTGTACTCCCTGAGTCTTTACGGTATGAAAAACATTCTAAGTACTAGGGTACTTCAGGTGGGAACGTGGCTCCATCTGTAACGCGCTTGCAGCTAACATGTAAACACTTCAACTTGGATCCACAAAACCCATATCCACAGCAGGCGTGATAGTGCACACATCTATTCCTAGTTCTCCTACCCGATATACAGGTTTGGCAGGGCAGGGCGCCTTGACACTCAGGGCATCTACTCCGTAAGACACAACAAGGGACAACAGCAACTAGTCTTAAACGTGGTAAGGGCCGAAGCATGAAATTTTGCCCTCTGAAATCTTGGTACAAAGAAGAGGACCGTGTCTTGTTTTGTTTTCTATTGCTGTGACAAACGGCATAACCAGCTGGGCACAGATGCGCACACCTGTAATCCCAGCACTCTGGAAGCTGAGGCAGGTGGATCGCTGTGAGTTCGTGGCCAGCCTGGTCTACAAAGTGAGTCCAGGACAGTCAAGGCTACACAGAGAGACCCTGCCTCAAAATATAAAAATAAAATAAAAAGAACACAATGAAAAGCAACACATGGATGAAAGGGTGTATTTGGATTATACAATCATCCCACAGAAAATCATTGAGGAAGAAAAGGCTGAAACGGAAACAGAAAGCTTAGAGCCATGTATAGAAACAGAACCCACGAAAGAATTCTACCTACTGGCTTGCTCTCTAGCCAGTTCAGCCATTTTTTTGGAATACCTCCCAGGACCACCTGCCTGTAAGTGGGACTTCACCGAGCCCCAATAATGATTCAAGAAATTGTCCCATGTACATGTGTGTGGTACATGTACTCTCTTTGTCTTTGTCGCTGTCTGTCTCTGTCTCTGTCTCTCTCTGCAAAAAGAAATTTAGCTGTTATTTTATGTATACGAGTGTTTTACTTGTATGTGTGTCTTTGCACCCTATCCATGCCTTTTGGTCAAGGAGACCAGGATGTGTTTCCAGAACCTCTGGAACTAGAGTTACAGGCAGTAAGAGCTGCCTTGTGCGCTGGCGATGAGACCTGGGTGCACTGGAAGAAACTTCACTGCTCTTAGCTTCTGAGGTATTCTCCTCTCCGTTTTCTAGTCCTGATAGTGTTTTATTGTCCAAGGCATTCTAGGTTCCTTGGGGGTCCAACTTCTCTTGAGGGGTCTCTGCAGGTGTCAGACGGGGAAGAGAAACAGCTCTAGTAGATGAGAGAGTGAAAACCATGTGCAGATTGGCTTTGTCAACCTGGATCAGACTTTGAGGAGTCTAATAGCTGGTGGTTCATTAACAGCAAGTTTAAAACACAGCACGACGTGCGAAAAGATTTCCAGGTAGCAATCAGTCCGATCAGTGCGATTCCAGGTGCACATGGAAGCCTGAGGCATGTCCACAAACAGCTCTTTTGCAAAGTACCTGTGACCATGAGGGTGGGCTCTGTAGCTAAAGGGCCTAGAATTTAACGTGGTCTCTGACTAATAGCATAGAGCTCAGAGGGCCACAATGTACATATGACAACTCCCGTGAAGGACAGGTAACAGTCTAGGGAAGAAAGAATCTGAGATAATCATTCTGGAAAATTTAAGTAGAGTCTGCGTCTATAGGAAAACATAGTTGGTTTCTACCTCCACAGCTAGTAAGGAGGTCACCAGGTCATGAACAAAATCCACTCTTAGCCTTTTGGATTGAATGCAGGAATTTTTATCTCTTTGGCTGAGAAGAGGCTCCTGTGTGTTTAACATTCCTGGTTTCCCTGTGGGTGCCCCAACATCCTGTTGCTTATTAAAGAGTGAAACTCTCCTGAAAGTGGGAGAATTGGCCTCAGGAAAGGATGAGCTCCCTAATTGATTATCCAATACAATGTGATTAGCCCTGAAATCTATCCACACAACCAACAGAAATGGACTCAGACAGTTTTATTTATATACTTGAGCATACTTAGGCACACATGCTTAACGTGGAAGGAATTCCCTGGGAAGAATAAGAAAGAACAGAGAGATGACAAGAAAGGGGGAAAGCAATGTAATATATTTTAATTAAAATGTATAAAAATCTCAAATTAACAGGTGGCTAGAGAAATGGTTTAGCAGGTAAGAGCAATGGGTCTTGTTATTGAAGATCCAGGTTCCATCTCCAGAAACCGCATGGCAGCTAACCATTTGCTGTATAATTCCAGTCCCAGGCATCTCCTGCCATCTTCCAGCCTCTGTTGATACTGCGCATAGTAACACGCAGGCAAGGACCAATATATAAAATAAAAATAAAGCTTCAAATGTAATCTCTACACTGATGTCACAGCCCTGAGACAGACAACAGCCGGGGGTAGTTAAAATGAACTCCTTCTGGTCGTGCATGGAAGCACCTGTGGCCTTCCTCTGAGGCACCTGCTCAGAGTCAAAAGCAGCCTTACTGTGAGGTTAGAATGGCTCAGCAACGCTGTTGCTTTAAGATCAGAGTCCAGGGGCTGAAGAGATGGCTCAGTGGTTAACAGCGCCTCCTGCTCTTCCAAAGGTCCTGAGTTTAATCCCCAGCAACCACATGGTGGCTCACAACCATCTAATATAATCTGCAGATAAAGCATTCATATGCAATAAATAAAAGAAATAAATCTTAAAAAAAAAAAAAGAACAGAGTCCAGAGTGCTGATAGATGACTTTTCCTTTATGTTTTCTGAATCTGTGTTCTCTGTCCTTTGTATATGTGAGAACTGTGGCATGGATACATCTATCTGTTTGGTCACACACCATGACTGACAGGTAGCACAGGCTCCATGCAATCTCCTTTCACAGTGTCAGTTACTTATTTTCAGCTAAGACCTTGTGGGACAAGATGAACATTCCAGAGGCATTTCTGCCTCTGCTTTGAGCTGAGTATGCCCTTAAATATCCCTGCTTTTACGCAGTGGGCTCGTTCAGAAGAAGATTTTACTTAGCACGCTTAGGAGTCTGTGAACCCATGTGTGAGCGTATCCAGACCCCCTAAATAAACTCTCAATGCTTCCTTGGCTGGGGAAAACCATTGCTCTGGAAGTGACTCCCATGCTGTCCTTGCTGCCACAGGGGAAAATCTTTCTCAGCTCTTCTGTCTTGGCTGTTGTGATAGTTCTTGGTAATCAAACTGACAACAGCTGGAGTGAACTAAAACCCAAACAGCTGGGAACCGTGGGAAATTTTTATCAATGATCGCTTTTGAAGTGGGAAAACTTTTTAAATATGGATCTTTTGAGGTGGTAAGATCTACCTTCAATCTATGTCACAGGTTCTAGTGGCCGCCTACATAGATAAAGGGCACTGAAGGTAGGCAGCTCTTTCTCTTTGTCTCCTTGTCCTAGCTCTGGTGAGCAAGTTCATGTTGTTGCTGGCATTACAGCCTACTTCCTCAGAATTCTGGTACGTACTGAAGGCCACCTGAGACATCCAGACACATGGACTCAACCATTACTGGATTTTTTTGTTTTTAAACAAAATCCCAAGCATTCGATTTTACCAATAAAGACCAGGAGCAAGATGCTAGAGTGAAAGCCTGCTGGCTCAGAGAGGCAGAGAAAGCACCTGGCTGTCCTTCCTACTCAGCGGAGGTCCCAGAAGGACCTCATTCTCCAAGCTGCCTCAAAAGCCCTTCAAACGGAATGTCCCTGTGCATCTCTCTATCTGTCTGCTGGACTTCCTTTTACTATTTTATTTTTCCTTTGTTCATTCTGTGTCATCTCAACTGGTTGCTTGCTCTGCCTCTTGGCCAATGGAGGATTTGATTTAATCTGGTTTACAGAAAGCTTTTGGACTAATGGTGCCTGCTAGGGCTGAGCCACACCCCAACTAGAAACAGATCTTTCCAGTACATAATCTCAGGGTTCACAGTGTGATCAAATATCCTGTAACGTGGATTTTTCGGCTTTCCATTGGTAGACAGTCAATGTTGAACTACTATTTAACCCACTTTCTACATATAAAGATTAATTCACTAGTGCTGTTCATCTAGGAAATCTTTACTAATACAGCTGTGGTGTTTTTGTGGCACCTTCCCACTGAGGAAGATGTCCCTGATAAAATTAGTGCTCCCCTGTGTTTGTCATCTGTTAACTGCTTTTCTCCCAGGGTGGTCTCACACCTACCAGGTGATAAGTAGCTCCTGTTTACCTGAACCCAGCATGAAGCCACAAAACAAAATTCTTTTTCCCTAAACTCTCCCTTTCTCTTTAATTGTTAATATTTTGGCCGCCCTTTCATTCATGAGACAGATTGATAATCCAACTGCAAGTTGAGTAATGGGCTTTGCAAACTATCTGCCTGGATTCCAGGAGAAAGAAGAGGAAGTGCCTACTGAGTCCTGTGAGAGGAGCTCAGGCCAAGTTCTGAAGTCTTGGTGTGGTGAGTTCAGGGTCACTGGCCACAGAGGCAAGAGCAGGCAGGGGAGCAGCCATAGCTGGTGAGGTCAATCCTCCCCCTGGCTGCGTGAGAAG